>NC_143012.1:251097653-251401653 GCF_055824585.1 Amblyomma mixtum
ACCATTTCAGAGACGTACAAAACAAGCACAAAAGCACTCCCCAGGCAGAGCAGTAGGGCATTGGACGCTGCAATGTGACATGTTCTATTGCACGTCCCAAAATTTAAATGGGAAATTTACAATATGAGAGAGAGGTTCGTCGAATATGCCGTAGACGCAGCGCATAAATTTGGTAT
Organism: Amblyomma mixtum; assembly: GCF_055824585.1. NCBI lineage: Eukaryota > Metazoa > Arthropoda > Arachnida > Ixodida > Ixodidae > Amblyomma > Amblyomma mixtum. The sequence goes on from NC_143012.1 coordinate 251,097,830, forward strand.
CTTGGTCGCTCTGGAGTTTTTATAAAACCACAACATGCAGACCGATGGGACAAAAAATTTCCCATCTGTCTGTGTGTATATGATCCTATACAGAATTGTAACATTGGTGCCCTCGTTGTTAACTTGCACACGTCAGGGTAACGATGCGTTTTTGTGCGTTTTCTCCTTACCTGAAAGTAGGAAGGCCTAACCATAGTGCGTGTGCTGCCGCCGTCCGGCGGTCATTTTTATTTCATTGCCATGGCGGCCGTTCCGAGTCGTTCGCGGCAACTGAAGCACATTGTCGGCCCTTCTTGTCGCGCTCAGACTTGGCACAGCCTTCGAAACGCTTCTTGCCGTCTCTTTCCCGCTTACCCTTTCCGCCACCCCCGGAACGGGCTACGCAGCTCGCAACGCCCCTTCATTTCCTTGCTTCATTTCCGACTTCCATTCTCGCGGCCGCCTCGCTCTGGTGTCAATCTCTTTCACGCCGCTCGGGGAAGGAAACGAGCGAACGATGGGAAGGAAAGGCGCACCGGGCAGCTAGACCTCTTCTTTCCCCCTTGTCCTTCTTGCACAGGGGCATCCGGCGAAACGCCTTCCGCCTTCCCTCCGCTGGCCGGCTGCCCCGCTCTGCCATCGAAACGGCTGACCAGTGGTGTAGAACACGCCCCGAAAGTCTCCGATTGTTTCCGTCGTTTTCCCTCCCTTGCGTGTCTCCTTCTCTCGCTCGCCGACCGCTGACGCCCCCAACTTCCTTTTCACCCCGACTGTGTCGCTCTGTTTCATTCTTTGGCCTTCCTTTTTACAAACGGATAGTGCCGTTGCCCCTTGTCCGGCTCTTCGTTCAGGCGTAGCTGCTGCTTCCTTCTCTCTCTCTCTCTGTGCACTTTCTACATCTCTCTGCATCCAGTTCCGGTTGATTCCGTTCCTTTCCTCAATGCCCCTTCCTCTTTGCATCCTTTATCTTCGACTCTCTCCCCTCCTCCCCACAGCCACTTCCTAGCAACGATGCCCGTTGTCTGGAGCAAGACGCTCACCAAGTGTTATCGCGCGAGCCATTTCCCGTACCTCCGGAAACCCTGATGCCGCCAGTGGCGTTTATGAGGCCGAATGGCTTTATTGCGCACATCAGCTTGCCTTCGGCTCTCATGAGAAAACAAAAGGAGCTTGAAAATAAATAATATAGGTGATTTCTGACAAATAAGAAAATGAAAACTCACGGAACGGAACTAGGAGTGGCGGCGTTTTCAGAAAAGGATGCAGTGCATTGGAAACGAGCCCTGGACGCGATCACTGGAAAAAGTACTGACGGCGGCGAAGGGCGCCCAAAATAAGTGCAGATAATGGCATGACCCACCAGACATTGGTCACGAAAGGGCAGTTCCCGCGGCATTGTTTCCTTATCAGCGGCAAAGGCACAGCGGCCGGAGTAGATGGGGCGACCGCACTTTGCGCAACGACCATGTCCCGCTTCTTTTTCGTGGAAGATGGAGGTTAGAAGGCGATAGAGAATGCGGTGGCAGCCCTAAGCGTCCTTTGATTTTTTAATAGATGGAATTACCCGGGCACCCACTCAAAACGTGATCACGCTTGCTTACTCTTTCTTGTTTAAAGAAGATCATTTTAATCAATCGCAGCTCAAGCCATTTACTGTCAGCAAGAATTTGAAAAACTCGGTTTTCTGAAATAAGGACAAACGGGAGAAATAAGAAACATTTGCGCGGGCGGTTCCTATGCGGTGTAAACTTTTACAGCAGCTGCAGCAGATTGTGCGATACTCGATAACGTCAGCTCCTGTCTTGTTCGGCTGCTGTCAGCTTTCGCGCTTAATAAGCAGTGTGCAACGCCAGTGCCGAAGAGCAAGGGTTATCAAAAGAATAACCTGCAAACGATTAGGACAGGCCGACGTGAACAGCAATGGGCGCCCGATATGTATCGAGACAGTGGCGTCACTCATGACGAAGAGGTAAAAGTAGACAACAACAGTGAAACCATTATATCAGCCTCGCCACGGTTCGTTGCTGCGAACAACCAATCGTCACATGCACACAAATAGTGTGTGCTCCCATGCACACTTAGAGAGTGCAGGGGGGATTTTTCTGGCCTCACAGGAAACGTCCTCGATCTCAAGTGACAAATTCAGCGTGAACCCAACTACCAAATGACAAGGGGGGGTACCGCCGGTCGCAAGGCATAGAAAGCGTCGGAAAAAGGAAGGTACACTAAGCAATAACGTTTGCAGAGCAGAGAGGTGATACAGAGCAACTACACATCAAATATCAAAGCAGATGAAGAAATTTTAGCATTGAAAGAGTTTATAAAGGACAAAGAGAAATCTTGCAACAAGACGCTTTAAAGAAAGTTAAATGTAGGAATAAAACAGTCACCGATACTAAGGAAAGTATAAAGAAATGTGGGTATCTTTTTTTTTTATTTGAAGTAGGGTAATGATGTTTTGGGAGGAATAAAATTAATTAGAAATAGAAGAGGAAACAGCCACGAGCGGCCGGTGGGTTCGGATCCCGCCGACGTCTGTGGTTGCTTTTGCTTCCGTTTCCTAATCAATTATCTCACTGCAAAGACTTATTAGGCTATTTGTCTGCCAATGAATAATGCCGCAAGCAACAGAAGATAGAAACATAATCGTATCCAGTGCTTGGTTTTGGTGGCTGTCGGCTTCCTTCATGCGTACGTCATAACCACACCGTCATTTCTCTATCTCATTCATCTGAATCGCTGCTACAAGAAAAAGGCCTTCAAAAACAATAAAAATCTTCCCCGCACACCTGCGGCTGTCCGTCTACTCGAGGAGGCTGTAGTGGCTGGCCCTAAGAGTGGCGCGTCCTCCCTTGTCCGCTAGCTAGATCTCACCGGCGGCATGTCGCTATTTTTCATCTTATTTCTAATCAGTTATCTTTCTGGAATTAAGTAATTACGCTATTGATCTCCTATCATTTAACACTACAAATACAATGGAAGGTAAATACATTCCTCTATGCTTTCCTTTGTTTAGGTGACTTTTGGCATCCCTCATAAGTATGCCATAATAAGCCCTTAATTTCCCAATTTTTGTCGGCTGAATAGCTTACACAAGAAAGGGGAAATAAAAAAAAATTGGCAGTGGTTTAGCTCTGGTTAAATCTGGAGGATTGCGAAAGCAGCGAGGAGAGAGAGAAGGCGATTGAGAGTGCGCGGCAGCGGTGACGGACCCAGCACGCAAGCTATGCGCCGCTACTGCGCATGCGCAACTGGTGAGCGCACGGCGGCACCTCTGAGTGACCCGCGCAGCGACGGCGGCGGCGCGCCAGCTGTGTGCCGCTTGACGTCACTGCTCCTCGCGCATGCGCAGAATGGCCTTTCGTCAGCTCCGCGAAATGGCTCGGCGACTTGCGTAGTGTTGCTTTCGCAACAAAACAATTTTTTCATCGCCACTTGCGTCAGTCCGTTGACCCGAGGACACTGAAGTGGCTGTCCCGAAGACTAGCTTGCGTTGCTGCATTAGTCCGCTATCTGTATCAAAGCTTTCACAGTGTCACGGCTAGTAATGAACTGTCGTCCTTTCTGGGCTGTTTTCTGCGGGTGCATTTTGGAATATAATGTGCTTAGGCATCAAACATAGAAACAGAAGTCTTGCAATCTAAGAATTCTGGAATGCCCGTGCACTACATTGAATAAATTCTATTTACTCTCATGCGCTACCAGTACACCAAAGCTTCCTGCTCGGCAATTTTGAACACCACGTGTTTTTTTTTTTTAAGTTTGCTCTCTAATGCAGACAAAATTGGTAATCAGGGCTGAAATAGGTAATGGAATTTTACAGGCTTTGTTCCGACCCCAATGATGTTCCGACTCCAACTACAGTATTTGTAAAGCTTGAAATTCAACATCTGGGCAGTGTGTGCTTACTAAAGGCCCTGCTATACGTACAGAGCGTCTTTAAATACCGCAAATATAAGCATTTGTAAATATTTGACATCACTAAACTGAACACAACTGGAATATTTTAAGCAGAAAAGACCGCAACAATTCAAATCAGGAAAAGAAAACAAGCATGGCTAATATTCAGATCTGAGGGCTAGAAATACTTCACTGTATTTACGAAAAACTGAAGAAGCGAAAAAACATATATTGAAAGGAGGTGCTGGAAAATACGCCTTATGTTTGCCTTAAAGCGGCAGGACTGCTCAGGGTAATAAACGCCTCGTCGCTCAGAAAGGCTGCACAATAGACGGCGGTGACGACGGCGAAGACGGCGGTCTCCGGCCAGCTTTCGCTTTTCAATGACGACCGGCCTAACGACGCGTTCGCGGAGCGCTTACGGATGCGTCGTGTCGCTCTCTACTCACGAGGACAGCGCCCTCGAATTCGCTTGATGGCACAACCACTCGAGCCGCCGGAGAACAAGATCTCCGTGGGTGTTCGTCCCTATACGAGGAGCGGCGAGACAGTGAACGAGCGAGTGGCGACAGCTGCGGTGACCGCTATTGAGCAAACGCAGCGGCATATGCGGCGACAGAGGAAAGAGCGGAAGCATCAGCGGCCGAAAGGAACGCGCTGGGACAAACGTAATGAACTCGGCGACAGCCGCACAATGGGTAGGAGAAATTACTCGATTGAAACCGCCCCACTCCCGACGCGATCCATTGTTGGCGCTATCTTGCCTAATGCAAGCGCTGTCGTTTCTGCGAGAAGACCACTGCTGTGAGTATATGCGTTTTGGCGCGAAAATGTTCCTGTCTTGTCTAGCTGGTAATTGCTGCGACTTTTCTTGTTCATTAGAGTTTAGTTTTAGTCAATATATTGAAGTTCGATAGAAAAAGACGGAATATCGAACCAAGTGCATTTGCCGTTCACATTTCATTAAATTCTGTTAATACACAATAAAAAAATGTCAACTTTATTGGTCCTTTTATAGTAGTGCCGAAATCATTGTAGCAGTTTTGATGTTAACGTTGATTTTGAAGTTTACGCTTGTTTGCAAGGCTAAGCCAACGCAATGAGGACGGCTGAAGTACACTAAAGCTGACAGCTAGGCTGAAGCACCTAGCGGTCAGGAAACCTCCCCGGGAATGGAACAAAACATGTCAGGCATGTTTAAGACGGCCGGTGTCTGATTTCGCAGGTATAAGGACGGTTGAAACGAACGAGCAAGATATGCCTGCGTATCTAGCTTGCATTCAATAAATCTACTAGAGTTTTCTTTATTTCAATTTTCAAGTAAAATTTTTCGGGGTCTGAAAATTAACGGATAGTTCAAGAAAGACATACAAGTAACGCGACCATTTGCGTGGTTTGCATTTGGAAGAAACCCATGGTTTTGTTTGTGCCTGCTTTGTCTCTATATCTTAAGAAAGAAAGAGGCTGAAGCTGAAATTCAAATCGATTTATTCAATGAACTTTTCTTGCATCATAGCCCGAAATCCTGTCAAGGCCTGTGCTAGACTGCGGATCTTGTTCTGTCTAAATTCCTCTCTTCGAATAGACACACCAGTCCTCTCCGGGAGAACCGTGCCAGCTGACTCAAGAAAAGGGTCTCTTGCCAGAAAGGCCTCTGCTATCCAATTTCTTCATGATTGTGGGAGTCTGACAGATAACGAACGTTCTCAGCAAGAGAGGATTCAAATTCGCGGCCCCTTTAGAAAATCCTCTCGTTTATTCCTGTCCTCCCTTTTTTTAAAGCCACGGCATAGTGCAGAAAAACAAAAGGGCACGTCACAATGACGGCAAGCCCAGCCTCATTTCAGTCCCTATCTCTTGTGAAATGACTCCGGGCAAGACGTGGTGTTAGACTCATGGAGACAGAGAACGCTTGTCTCCTCTTTACAATGGTGCCCTAAAACGACCGCGCCTAAACCCCAGTCGTCAACGCCGCCTAGAGAACGGCGGCATGAGGCTCAGCGAGATTGCAAACTAGGTAAAAGGCAGGCTTGTAGAAAAGTGAGCTCGCAGACGCGTCGAGTGAGGCCGGCATTGTCTTTGAAATGGATCTGAGATAACGTGCTTGAAAATTACTTTCGTTACTGAGCGTAACATGCGTCCGGCAACGAGAAGACTCCATTCCGGTGAAATGGGTTGCATGGCCGCCACCGCGGATTAAGCTTTAACTTGCCCCTCGCTTTGTTATTGGATGCGGCTTACTCGACCATCGCTTCAGTTCGGCAGCCATAGTGATGTCGTTTCTAAGAAGATTTTCGCCATTCAATTCAAGTTTTTTCCTAACATTCTCCATTGAACAAAAGAAGATTAGGCGCCTTTGGGGAAAAAGAGACAAGTCCTAAATTTTAGGAAGAAAAGTTGTGGCAAGCATTTCGTCAGTGATGAATGATTGATTAAGTAATTTTCATTTCCTTTTCGAACACCTGGGCTTTTCCCAAGATCGCAAGTAATCTTAGCATTACATATCGTGTTTGGTATGAAGAATAAAATCTGACATAATAGCTTCCTCAAAATATATATGCTAAAGCCCGAGAAGGAATAATAAAGGACGATTTATAAGCGCTAAGAAACATTATACAGTACGCTGAAATGCAAAGAAATTCGTACTGGAAAAATCGAACTAAATGTGCAGTGAGGTTGATCACAACCGAATTAATACAGTCCTCTGCATACCATTCATGGCGCTGGATAAGTTCTATTTCTGCGAAGACATTTTCGTTCCCAGAGCTCAACTCATTCACTTCATGGTAACATTCTTGGTAACTTATCAAGAAGTGAAATTTCTTTTACTTCCAAGAAACGGAAACTCCATGACTTTTTTTCTTGACGCCCCGTCTACCCAGAGGTTGTACTCAGAACAGAAAATACATTTTGTTCTTTAAGTTTTTCTATCAGTTCTCGTTGTTGATTACTTTTACCTCATGCTACCAAGTTATTGGATTATTGTACATGACATCATAAATCATTTGGCTCTGTAAGGGGCCTCTCTTATCTTCACAGCAGGAGAGGTTTCTGTCGAAGCATAAGATAATTTGGTTTCAGTTACCGGCTGCATTTTCTCCCTTTGCACAGTTGCACCTTAATAGAAATTTCTTATCTAATGTAAGCTACCATTACCCAATAATAAAGGTATATATTGTCGATAAAATCGAGCGTGAACACATATTAAAGCAACGTGTTGAGAACTGGGCTATTCTTTCGACAAATAATGACCTGAGATTGGTAGGCAGACAATACAAATTATTGCCCAAGGTTCGGCCATTACTCGGGAAAGGACCCCAACGCCAGAGAATGATATCCCTGCCTAAGTCCTCTTGTAACAACTACTCGGTTGCGACAAATTTTGCTTGACCCTATAACACTCGAAAGCCTTGGAGCGGTGCTGCCGTAATTTCGCAAACGCTTCCATATCACATGCACGAGCAACGCTGAAAGCTATTCTGTGGTGCGACTGCATTAGCAACGCGAGCCATTTCTCACGAGAAATTACCACCCCAGACCCGCTCTGCGCGTTCGTGCCTAGGAACGGAAAGGACTCAGTTCTCGTCGACAGCCGGGACGCGAAAACAAATCTTCCTTAGTCGCACACTTCGTGGCAATGCTCAGCTTCACGTTTCCAACCCAAGACGCGCCGCACGAGTCGCATAAGCACTGCCTTACCCCATATTCTTGTCCGAAAAAAAAATAATTAAGATAGCAATGGTTGTATAATGGCAAGTACTAGAAAAAAACGCAAAAAGACGGAGAGAGTGGAGCACCAGAGGTGGTTGGAAAGAGGCGAAGGGAAATAAACCCGAGCCCTACGTGCACCCTCCTCCACATGGCCCCGTAGCGTAACAGCCCCATGGTGACGCTCGTTATTGCACGGCGTTAAACGACGGTAATAACACAGTGCCGATAATCCGGCTCCTCGTGAAGACGTCGTCCCCGCCTGGCCATCATAAGGCGGCGCCGCCTGGCGGGCCGGCGCGGGACCCGAGACGATGCTGCTGCTTGGCGGCGCGTAGGGGCTCCTTACCAAGACAAATTGCCCCCGCCGTGGCCCTGATCGCTCGCCCTTCTTTCGGCGGCCGCTTTCCTCGCTCTCCTCCTTTCCCCCTCTCCCTTCAATTCCCTCGCTGTTCCCGGTTGTCTTGTTCCCGCGCCCTCTTCCCTATGAACGACGGTATTCCTCGCGCGCTCCTCACGCACTCCTCGCGAGCATTGTGCTTGGCCTTTATTCCCTCCTCCTTCTGTGCATACAGCTCTTTGTTTATGGGCGGGGGAATAAGGGCGGGAACTATAGCGCAGCCGTGCGGAGGGGCGAAAACTTTCGCCCATGAACAGTGGTGGTCCGCTGCTTCTTTTGCATATGACGCCTGATGCCCCCTTCCGTGGCCAGGCCAACTTGTCTTGCTCGTCGTTATCACAGTCTTCTTCTTTCTTTTTTTTTGTTGTCGTTGGCGCCGATTATGGTCTTTAGAAGCTTTAAGAAAAGTTGGCCGGCCCCCGGAAGAGGAATTTCTTATTCTTATTTTTCTCTTTCTGGTTCTTGTCTTCTTCATATGTGTTGTGGCCTTTTTTGCAAGCAAACATTTTTGCTGAGCGCGTAGAAAAATTGAAAGTTTTCATTCAAAACAGCTTATTGTCTTTTATGACTTTTATTACGATTGAAGACGTTAAAAGACGAACCATTTATAGATGTTAATTGGTTTAGTTAGTTAGTTTATGGGTTTTAACGTCTCAAAGCTACTCAGGCTGTGAGAGACGCCTTTGTGAAGATCTCCGGAAATTTCGACCACCTGGGGTAACTGAGACAAAAGATAAAGGCAAAGCGCAGGTACGGATGACATTTCAGGCTCCTTTTTCACATCAATTCTTCAATTTTCGCCGAAGAACTGAAAGGTAGGAAATAAGCAATATCTTGGTGAGAACACAAACGCAGAATAGTGTATACCACACTAAATTTGGACCACTAAAGAACAATTTTTCCATGACTTTTATCTTTTTCTTGCTGTAAGAAAACACATCCTCATTCATTTCTTCTTTATATTTCTCCAGCTGTTCTCAAATCACACTCAGTCTGTGAGGCGTTATTGCATCCTAAAACACGGATTTTTACTCGTTTCTTGAGTAACATGTCCAAGCTATAGCATCGGAGTGCTGGGCTCCGTCCCATTGGATCTCGTATACGGTGAACTACAGATTTGTTGGTTCAGTGAGTACTGATGCTTACAGTGCGCCACTTTTGCTTTTCGCCGCACTGAGCGTTTGCAACGATAGAAGACAGGAACTTGAGTGGTGCAAGATCAAACTTCGCACATCAGATAATTTAATATCCACACCTGTGTAAAAAAGATTGTCTGAATAAGCAATCCGATCATACGAAATTTGCATTATTCGGCGGACAATGTCGAGCATAGTGTTGCTTTGCAACAGCGTGGAATGCCTGGATAGATTGTAAGTGTTGGTCTAGTATTCCCCGCTCTCGGAAAAGAAGGTCGGGTTCTAACCGATAATTATGGCAAGGCTGCGGACCTTTCTTCTTTCTCTTTGTGTTCCTCTCTTATGACAGCCCTCCAATGCAGCCTGAAAAAGTGCATCCTTTTAACATAGATCAGGGTGAGCTCTCCCTTAGCGATACAGCTAAATTGCTCGAAAACATTGATGAATAAAAGCCTGCGGTTCTGATGGCATGTCGCCGAGAGTTTTAAATAATTGGTTGATGGTTTATGGGGGTTTAACCTCCCAAAGCGACTCAGGTTATGAGGGACGCCGTAGTGAACGGCTCCGGAAATTTTGACCACCTGGGGTTCTTTAACGTGCACTGGCATCGCACAGCACGCGGGCCTCTAGAATTTCGCCTCCATCAAAATTCAACTACCTCGGCCGGCTTTCAGAAGGTAAGCTATGTTATGATTGCAAAACCGCAAATGCAGTGGCTATTTTTAAAAAAAAAAGATCTAAATCTAATGTCTCAATGTATATATAGGCCAATTTCGGTTACTGTGAAATCCTTGAAGATATATTATTTTCTGAATTAAAGAAACACATTCTCTCTGTAGGATTCTTAATATTCATCGACATGGGTTTGTAAAAGGATCTGTACAACGCAGGTGATTGAATTCTATAATGACATAGCTTCCAAACTCGATCAAACTGGCAAAATTGATTGCATTTTTCTTGACTTCTGGAGAGTTTTTGACACTATCTCCTATCGTATATTGATGCAGAAACTGAAAGAACTTAGTATTGACACTACAGTCTCCGCATGGATTGACGGCTGTATACAATAACTAAAACAATCAGTAGCAATAAAAGGCTTGAACTCAGATCTGGCCTCTGTTATAGCGACTCAAGGTTCAATCCTCGGGAAACTTACATTTTATTTATATAATAACACTTCTAACATTGCGTTATTTGCCGATGATTGCGTTCTGGGCACAAAAGCGTCAGGTGAACCGGATCAGACACAGTTTGTTAATAACCTGAAGCGTGCTGAACAATGGGGCGTTCAGAACCGCATTTCTGTGAACTTGAAAAAGTGTGTGTATGTAAGCAAATTGACTTATGGAAATTAACTTATCAATATTCAATGCACAGAGAGTTTCTGAAATTACAATCTGATTACAAATTCTAAGGGAGTGCTTTTTTCTGAAGTCGGTGACGGTCAGGCTAGGTTAACAGTGAATTAAATAGGGCTCGACGATCTCTGCACTTCTTGCGACGTAATATAAAGAACATAAGTAAGAATGTAATAGAGCCCGCATATCTTGCTCAAGGCAGGCCTCTTCTTGAGTACGCCAGTCCTGTGAGGGATCCGGTTCACCGTGTTCACACTGATGACCTGGAGAGAATTCAGCCTCTTATTTCGACGTTCCTCCTGGCAAAGTACGATCGATTTCATAGTTCCACTGCGTCAAATGAAGGCCTAGGCTGCACGTAGCTTTGAGAAACCCGAAAAAATCTAGACCTGACACATTTTTATTTATCTACCAGACTAAAACTGGAATCTCTGTGTCTTCGTATCTTCATTCGCGCCATTATCTGTCTTCTCGGAAAGGCAACTATGTAGTTCAACCTTACCCCTCCAAAAGTCATTTTGTCATTTTTTTCGTATCATTGACGACTGGAATCGTTTACCTGCAGATGCGGTGCGCCGCTACTCTGTGGAAGGATTTTACAAATCTCTTTGCACCGCGCAATGTTGCCTCTGTGCGCTGCGTGTTCTTGTGGAAAAAAAGAATCATGAATATTAGCCGTTAACCACTAAAAAACTTGGGGGCGGTTGAGTTGTCCTTAAACGTATAAGGTGATAGCATTAAAGGGTCGCTACGGCCACTTGGAAGCCCCCTGGCACACCCTTTCGCAGACATCCACACGCTTGCTGTCATCACATATTACTTCATTACTCTTTATTGTTTACAGTAATTGGCGACTTTAGTAATTAACCCTAAATAACTTAGCGTGCCTGCAATATTATCCGCCTACTGTGTGCTGTGAGGTGCTCTTACAAGGCCTCCATTCATCGCAATAAAGAAATGCTCCACAATAGTGTAGTTGTGAAGTGCCCGGCTCCCGAACCAAAGCGCAGCGGCTCGATTCCGACTGACCACCGTTTTACATTTCACTGAAACTGTTTTGCTTCTTCACAGCCCTGTCGGCCCATCGAGATTTTCCGCTCACAACGAAGCCGATCAAAGGTTTACCGCCGAAGAGGACCTTTCAAGCTATCGAGTTAAAACAGTTTGTGTTGTCTTAGCGCTGCTGTATACCTGATAACTCTGCGCTACTTAAGTGTTAGTCCTGTACAGAAACGAGCTCAAAGTATCATGCCACGCAAACAAATATCACTACCAATACAATAATGTGCATCATGCACGTACAGCGCATCGAAAAAATTCACGATTTCGACCGTCGTCTCCTTTCAGGAAGTACCGGATCTCCTTCTCCTTAGCCCTCATAGCGCTTTCTTCAGCACACGTTCAAAGCGCCGAAACATATCCGACAACCGAGAAAGTGATGTTAATGACTGTCGTGCTTCCCGGGGCGCTGATGATCCGGCGTCTGCAGGAAACTGAACTCTTCGCCTATCGATGCCCTCCCACGGGGTCTTTGAAAACCACTCCTCCGTCCCTCCATCCGCGCCCACGTTGTCTGGACTCCCTTATTAATTGGATTCGATGAGCGACCTCTCCAGTCATTATTCAGCGGCTGCTTTCAGAAGAGATGAGTTCTTCTGGCAGCTCGTTTCTTCGGTATTGCTGCATCTGTGTGCTTTAGCTTTCGTTCAATATATTCTCCTTCTCCGTCCTTTACTTTTCTTGATGATGGGCGGGTTTCTTCTTATGATCCTTACGTGCCATTATTCTTCCATAACGAGCTTTCGCGTGCTCCTTTTGGTCGTGAATATGGCTGTCTTGTTCTTGCAGTATGCTGTACTTGAACATTCTTAGCTGCATGCTTTGAAAGTTTTCGAAGCTTTTAATTACAGCGGCGCCATATATTTTTCTCTGCAGTGCACAGGCAGAATTGTTGTCGTATTTATATGAAAGCACTTATCGTAGGATGACTGGCGTAATGCAAGTTCACATATCTCTAAGCAAAGCTTCTTTTGCTTATTGATACTCATTTTCAGACGGGACGTAGGCGAACTAGTCAATATCTTGGATGTTGACATTTTCTTTGATAGTCTCCTATTTTTTCTTGCTTTATGTACAGGAGGCTTCTTTTCCGGTTTTATTTTTTTTTATTTTGCTTCTGAAACATACTGCCAGTAAACTACAACCAAGCTTTTCGTCTAATCTGCCAATTGCAGCTATGATTGTACCAGCGTACATCATGGGCCGCCTGTTAGCGGCAACTGTAATGCAGTATTTTTACCTGTTTCAGTACAGGTACTTGCGCTGTCTTGGTTTCGGTTTTAATCTGTGTTATGCGATAACTTGCTTAGCTTCTGTATAAAGTACTCTTGCTTTAGATTTTATACTTTAGGGATTTTCGCGTGTAGGGCATTCCGACAGGGCTTCTGGGGCGAAAATAGCCTTTTAACAAAAGCAATCGGATCCAGCAACTACCGTCTGTTATAAAGCTGTGTAATTGAAAAGGCATGATGCAGGTTTTGTCATTTAGGGCAGTGACGCAGCATATCAAATTGGTACTTTCCTTATTTAAGCTTTGACTCATGCAATAAATAAAAATTATACATCCCAGTAAGCAGAAAACCTGTTTTTATCAATCCTATGAAAACAAGCCACTGTACACACCTTGTTGTAAGCAGACTTTTCAATATTGTTTGAAATCACGAAACCTTTAGGCGCGATGTTAGCGTGAAAATTAAGAGCTACCGACTTCTTAACTATACTTAAATTGGCGCCATTCGGATTTTTAGTTGTTCACCAGAGACTTCTTAGGTATCAATTATTTTGAATAATTTTTAGGCTTCTAATTCATGTGTTTCAATTCTTCTGACGTTAAGAACTCCAAGAGTACACTAAGAAATGTTCGTTGCTTTCAATTAACGCAATAAACCACCCTACAGGCATGTATCTCTTGTCTTCATGTAATTCCTGCGTTCGATGGGCTGCGAAGATCAATCGCTAATCGCGCTGTGGTCGACATCAAGGTCAATTTTATTCGATGGCTGCTTTTATCAAAGCTTCTTTTCCTGAAAGCCAGAAGAACAAAAAAAAAATGACGTCAGTCTTCTACCGTGCCCGCCTTTTACTGCCTTTTTGTATGGCTCCGGTTTACACTCCTTATTACATGCCAGTGTTAGAAGGAAAAAAAAATAAACAAATAGACAAAGTTGAACCTGGAGGAAATGGCACCTGAGCTGCTGAGTGCGTAATTGCTTTTTGTGGTTGGACGCTCCGGGAGAACTTTCCACGCAGTAGTCATTGTTTTTTGGCTAAGGAGGACGCCCACCTACGCCCCGCGGCAACTCATAATCTCCAGTGATCGCCCAGTGGATAGCCGTCTCCACGAAATCGAAAATCGACCGCTCCTATCTTGCTCTTTTCTTCTCCACCCTCCCACAAGTGTAGCAAAGCTGCTTTTCTGATCTTGTTTTTTTTTTTGCTCACGCGTTCGCATTATGCTTTTCTTTCTCTTTTCATAACTCCACATCCAACCAGTGCCTTTTTTTTTAGCGTGATTAGCCTCGCAGACACTGCTCTGATCACGGTAGGTAGAAATTCAATAATATAAGCGCACTATACTATGTGATCTCTCTGGTGTTCAGCTATCACTCGTCCTGTGAGCATTTGTTTTATTGCAACAATAAAGAAGAAACATCAAAGCAGTGGCCTCAAGCATAGTGTAGCAATATACAAACAATTTTTACACTCGCAAATCGACACACAAGTCGGGCGCGTATTAAGGTCGCATATTAGGGCGACAATAGTCGCCGTTCTGTATCATTGTGTATCGGGCGACATCAGTCGCCGCACTGTAACTTTGTACAACCGTGGGACGGTTGTCCCTTTTCAGACAGCGGTCCAATAAAATTCTCTTCACAGCATCTACGTTAATTCACGGCTTTTATTCTCTCATCACAAAAAACTGCGCCAAAAATGCTAGTTTTGGTGTCAGTAACGAAACTAACAGTGTTGAATAAAACAGCGCAGCAAATGGGGCGCAATTCAAATTGCGAAAATAAAACTATTTTTCTGTGCAGACTATCGTGTTATTTACGGTAAGTGATTTGCAACCCAGGACTATTAGTACCACCGTAATTGGCGCCTGCGAACACACGTCTGCCGTACACAGATTTATTCTTCGAGTGTTTCTAGTTCTAATTTTGTCTGATGTTGTTACAGGAGAAATCCATTGATTATAAAACCGTCAGAGTAACCTCGTGTCCAGAATTCGCGTAAAATTATCATATAAAGAAAACAGCAGCGCAAAGTAAAAAAAAACAATAAAATCAAGTTGTACTTGATTAGTACCAAACGGAGGAATTAATGCTTTTGAAGTTAACGTTCGTGTTAATATTAATGTGAACAAAAAGAGCCAAAATCAGTATGAAGAAAACCAGGTTTGGAATAGTTCAAAAAGAAATTATTTCTTCAGGGGAAAAAAAATTACGGGCAATATAGCCTGCTTAGTCCCAATATGAATTAAGTGTGCTCGCTCTTTCGTTTTCACTTCAGTTTCGGTTCCCGTTCGAGAGTCGGTTTCGGAAGCCATAGCGATAGCGGTATGTTCTACACCCAATGCGCACGGTAGGAAGTTGACGAAGACGACGACATGCAAAGCACAGCGCTAGAGCCTGGTAGTTAAACACGTTGGATGTTTGGCGGTGGCCCGACATAGTGGTCTAATGCAGTGGCCAGCGAAGCTGGTCTGTTCGTATCGCTGTGGGTTCGAAACCGACTCGTGACCATAGAGCGTTTTGCTATTGGCTATAAAAATATGCTGGCACGTCCCGGTGACAGCCCGGTGCGCTGGTGAGACATCCCTCCCACGAAGGGCAGGTGGGCCACATGCGAAGTGCTTCACGAAGAAAAACATCGACGAAATTTGCTTTTAGAGTTCAGCTCTTTGGCGCCCGTTCCTGCGTTTCGCGGCGTTGCCGCTGTTCCTCGTAACCAGATCCGTAGCCGGGGAAGCACGCTGCTCTAGCTGCGCGCGTTGCTAGCACTATGTCTCCCGTACGCCTAAGCCGAAACGCATAGCCGCCACCGTTCGCCACTGCGTGTACCTGCATGTAAAAAAAAAAAAAAACGTACAGCTTCAGTTGTCTGATTCAGTGATATGCAGCCTGAGTAAAAAAAAAAAACGTACAGCCTGAGTGGACCTGTTTTTGAGATTTAGAGAGGCTTTCGTAGCACTGAGGGAACTCATAAACTACATAGAGCTTGGGTAAGAGTTCCTGTCACCTTAATGAAATTTTGAAGGCTGGCGATGCGTATTGAGCGACACTTAATGGTCCAGCAGCAAATATTTGACCAAAACTTAATTGTAAAACGTCTGCTGCATTCTGCTGCCGCCATTTATTGTAGAAAGTCGATGGAGTCCATGGTACTTTTGCGCTTCTTCATTACGGACTTACTATAACACACGTGAAGAACAGGGAACCACCCTTGCCTGATAGCAACAGCTCCGTTTTCGGCAAGCTTTGCACTGTTAGAAAGGGAAGATTTTCCAGTAAACCTTTAAAGCAGTATTGCAATTAGGTTCAAAATTTTTTATAAAACTTTGAAATTATTTTGTTCTCAGTTTTTAAAAATATTTTATTTTTCTTTCTCAACAAAAATTGTGTACAAAATTCTACAAACTGTCTCTGCGCAACTTTCCAGGGCAAATTAAAGTGGTGTGAGTGTTATATTGGTGTCAGTGTTAAGCTCTTCCTGAAGCTTAAAGGGCTGCAATACTGCGTAGATAAAATGATAAAATTCATTCCACAACAGAAATTGCTACATGCTTTTTGTGCAGCTACGTTTCTAGTCGGGTGACAAGTCTGAAAAAGTAAATTTTCAAGGCGTTGAAGTTTCGTAGCTTTTTTATCACTGCACTGAGACATGGGTACTATTCAATGTACGCATTCTGTGCTGGGCACCAGGCTTAAAATTTATTAACAGAGCTGATCATCTTCCAAAAATATCAAACACCTAATTTCCATTTCACCCGTTAAAGGTGCACTGAAGTGGAATCTTAACTCGTATTTTTAGCGCTGGAACTGGATCTACACGTTAGGAGCGTTCTTGAAAACTTCGAATTATTGCCCTGTGCGGCCGATTTCTCTAGTTTAAATCGGATTAACGTCGGGCTCCCGCCTTTTTTTGTTTGCATTCCTCGCGGAAGGTGGGAGGAGTCGACCAACCTTTCACCCAGTCTCGTGGCGGCTTGCCGCTCTGCCATTCGGCGGAGGGATACTTAGTGATCGGCGAAAGCAAAGAGTACACGCGTATTTTAATTTGCGTGGGCCTAATTTGCAACTATGTATTCTCTGACTAGACCTATTTATTCACGAAAACATAAAAGAAACAAAATAAAAGCGAAAGCAAGGTCGCCACGCGACTGCCTGCAAGGCACTCCATGCGTTGGTCGACTCTTCCCACCGTATGCGGGCAATTTAAAAAAATAAAGGGCGGCAGGTGGACGTTAATCCAATTTATTTGGGAAATCGGCCACACCAGGCAATAAATCTAAATTTCTAAGAATGCTAGGAACGTGTAGATCGAGTTCCCGCGGCAAAAAGGCGAGTTCAGATTATTCTTCAGTGCACCTTAAGCGTATTGTCCCGCATTAAACACGCACCCTCGAACCTAGAATTTCAAGATTGTAGCGATAGCTGTCCGGCGTGTGACCATTTTCAAAACAAATTGATTTCAGAAATGTTTCATCCATACAGTGAACATTAGGTTAAATTTATGCATGAACGCGAAGATATTATGACCATGAAGTAAACATGAGTCAACACAGCGCAGAAGCACCTGCTTAGAAGTTTATTTATAACATTATAAACTGAAACCGCCTGCAGTAAGCAGGAGCGGAAATTACCAATGCTCAACTCTTTCTTTCCGGCGTTCGCACTTGAAAAGTAGCCTGGCTTAATTACCGATCAGAATTTAGCATACCTTTCTTGGTATGTCTTTTAGTTGAGTACAACTTAATCTTTGTGTTTTTATATTGCTTTCCTGATATTATAAGCTTTCAGGTCAAAGCATTTGGGTAAAATCAAGGACCACAGCACGTTTATTTACAGCACCGAAGCCCACAGAAAGAAATAACACAAGCAAATTCGAACTTTTCGTGACAAATATAAACTGACGTGAGAAGTAGAGAGGACCATGTGCTCAGAGCTACAAATTTACCTAAACGGTGTGCAAAGCAGCAGTTATTACAAACACTGGCAGGCGGAGGCACTAAATTATAAGGCGGGCTTGTGAAATGCTGATGCTCCCAAAATATTCGCCTTTCAACTATCTACAACATCGCCTTGTGAAAAAGGCTGGTCAGTGGAAAGATCAAGGACCTAAAAATAAAAGAAATTAAGATTTACTACATTCGTCTATCAAAAAGCGTGCCACGATAACGGGCACAAAGGTACACAATTCGTCCCCTTAAATACAAGGCTCCGTGATTCAGCAGCAACAAAATATTCGAGTGCGACATTTCTTTTAAACATAACTTTCCGCGCAGGAAGAAAACCGACGAGGATTGCATCACTACAAAGCGAAGCACGCTCGCATCCCTTGTACTCGACTCTTTGTTCCAGAGCGACAGCAAAGCGCTGACCCGAAGTAACGTACGAGCTCGGATTACGTGAAGGAAGGGGGGATGCATGTTTGTGTGTCGCGCTAAGGCTGCCGGAATCGCGTTCACCAGTCCGTTTCCCGGTCCGCTGTGCGTTATCAATTTCGGAGGAGCGCAACGGCAACCCTAATTTATGAGCGCTGTTTCTCGCTTCCTTTGTCGAGCTTGCTTCTGCGAGCGCAAAGAGTGTCAGCCGACTGCCTCATGGGTGCTTGGAAGGAAGGAACACAACGGCTAGAAAAAGTGTCCGGTGGCAAGGAACGAACAGCAAGCCTGGTCGCCCCACTGGTTATGGGAGTAACGAGCCCTTGGGGCTAAAGCGCTTTGCCACCGCTCCCTTCGCGTCCAACCGTTTCCTCTTTGAGTGCACTCGGCGATTGCAAGGCTGTGGCTCGATGGCTGCCGCTTGACTGGAACCAGATCGGCCACTGCGTAGTTTCTCTTCGTTGATACATGAAATGAGCCGCGAGGCCGTGGCAAAGGGCCGTTGACGAAGAAAACAATCAAATTGTTTCAAAATACTTTGGTTCTGCTGTGCTGGGGTGTTTTATCTTTTCTGTGTGCCTTAAGAAGAAAGCTTGGCGCACTAGAGAAGAAAAATTTATAAGCACGGCAAGGGCGGTGGTCTTGTCATAGGCCTTTGCTTGTCTTAACGTGCTGCAAACCTTCGTTCTGTCTCTTGGAGTGTGGTCTTTGTTTCGTGCGAATTGTGTTCCATTTCTCCCAGTAAATTAAGTTTGCTCGCATGCGAGAGGCGAGTGCGCACTTTTGGCGTCGTTTGAGGAGTCGTGTTTTACTGCGATCAAGAAAAGCGAAGTTTTCAATATTATATCATCTTGCAGATTCGGAGAATAAGTTAAAAACGGGATCGTTTTAACACGATCTCCTACGTGGCTAACCGGCGGAGAAAGAGTCCATAGTAAAGGTTGCGCAGGTAGATGACTTCCTTACCAATTCAAAGTTAACAACGGAGGGTGCAGCGTCAGGGTGCATGGCAGCGCTTAAAAAAGAAGAGCTGTCTTGGCCAGACGTAGAGAAGTCTTCTTGTCGAAACACTGGAAAGGCACGCTGAGGCTCCCCTTACCTAGTTCACTCTGTGTGCTTTCTGAATAAATATTCAAAACAATAAATCAAGGGTGTCGAAGTTACAATTGGAATCATGTCTCTTAGGTTTCTTTTTTTGTTCATCTCCTCAATTGGAAAGAATACAGAGTACCTCGTGCAGGGTTTAAATTTTTTGCAAGGGCAAGTCACACTTGTCTCGGTTACAAATGCCTACATTGTGAGCCTTCTAGGAGCATTTACTTCACATCATATGACATTCATGTCTAGTTTTTTTTTTTTTCGCGTGAAAGGCTTAGGAGGAAATTGTTTGCGCTTATACTAACAATGTATCTGCTCCTACGTTCTTTTCGCACGGATGTCATTTCCTTTGGACAAGTCCCATGCCATAAAAGGAACAACGATCGCTGTCATACTGAAACAAATATATTTACAACAGTGGCGCGGGCATTTTATTTCGAACGTATAGATTTTTTTACAGATCTGTAACCTGTTTGTAGTCGCATCAAGCATTTTAGAAAGAAAAATTTCATGCACTCGCTCTACGCATGATGTTTAGCACCATGCGTCTTGTCCACTCACAATGCTGCGTTCCTTGTTTACTTTTTGGCGACCACATCAGCAACCATCTTCTTTTGCAACCTAAATCTGTCGCGAGATATAGAAGGCCGAGTTGGCATTAGCTAACTGCAACTCCTCGCGCTGTTTTGCTCCGAGATGGAAAGAAAATGAACTGGTGGCTGAAAATATGAATGATGCCTCTCCTTTCACGCCCAATTTTGTTTTTCTTTCATAAAAGTAAAAGGAATTCTGAGTCCTGTAGCCGCGGCAGGTGCTCATGCTGTCCCTGTTTCCCAAGTCCGCGGGAACCGAGCTGAAATGGACGCGCACGCCATGGAAGCTATTGGCCTGCTCCGTATACCCCTCTCGAAACCGAGCGCCCTATGACAGAGAACGACGAGCTTTCACTCCCTGAGATTCCTTTTGAGAAAAGCGCCCGCGGGGCCGCCCGGTATATCACCGACCACCCCTGCTGCCTGAAGAAGAAACCGTCGCGGTGAAATCGAAGACTCTTTTCTTTTCCCTTAGCACTGCCTTCTACCGCAACCTCTAACGCTCCAGCCTATGCGCGCGCATAAGTCGAAGCGACTATATTTAGTAGCTTTTTTCTTGCGCGTGACTTCCTTTAAATCTGGGCATTCTAAGGAACAGTCGCTTTCACCCCTCTTACTTCCTTTCGCCACAAGTCTTTCGCCGATGGTGTTCATCCCGCATTTCCCCCGAGGCAGTCTAGCGCAATACCCAGGGGTTCTGCACCCCTTGCACGCACGTATAGCTGCTCCGGAACTGACGACGGCAGGGGATGTTCTTCGATGAGGCATTGAAAGACGCTTCTCTTCTTTATTTCAGCCTTTCTAGCCACGCTTATAAGGATCTGGGGCGTAACGTGAGACCCCTTCTTTTCTTGTCAACCCGAGCGCAGCGGACGCGATTGGCAGCGGCAGCAGCCGACGTCGTCCCGCGAGGCTGACAGGGAGGAATTAGAGCGTACGCTCCCTCAGCCGTGATTATCGGGGCCTCTGGAGCTTCAAGCGCGTTTGCCTTCGCCAAAACCTTAAGCCACTTTTTGTTTTCTTCTTTTAACGCTCTACGTTTTTGAGAATTCTTATACGAAGCTCTTGGAACATACTGACATAGCATGGCGCGGCCAACCCGTCGAGTTTTTTTTTTTATTTTCAGCACGTCAAAAGAAGCTATCTTGGGTTGAATGGATTCTTCCACAGTGCCCAACAGGAACCTCGTTCTTCTAGTAAAGTGAGATTCATCTTCAAAGAGCAATAATGAGCTGCCGTTGAATAAAACCTTGAAGTTTATTTTGACCTGCTTTCGTCTTATTTTCTTGTTTGTTTTGATCAACCAGAGAAAGCCTACCACAGCCTCCAAGGCCTAATAAATTTTTAAAGAAGATATGGCAGCAGGCTGCTTTTAAACTTTCAAGTTTTTAAACTTTCAACTTTCAAATTATTGCCTTCCTTAGTGCAGCAGTCATGTCATCAACGCAAATAGTGAAGTGTTCTTAATGTGACCTGTATAAATGGCATTAAAAAAAACTCGAAAGAATAAATGCCAAAAAGAAAATCCAAAGCCTTCCGAGTAACGCTGCTATGCAATTGCAGCTTATGCTCAGATATGTCATAAAATTTACACGTCAAGAGGAAAAATGCTGCAAAAATTAATCAACCGAAGTAGCTATATTGACTATCCGTGCGGTATGGTAATCTCAACTTCTATCGGACGTGGAAGGTAAAGGAGAGAATTTTGGCTTAAACATGTAGAAGAGTTGCATTAAATAAATGTTCTGAATTTCCTTTTCTGTCCTTTCGCAATGTTTAAAAAATCATCAAAAACCGCCATGGAGCATATCTTAATATGAAGACTGGAAAAATGCTCCCTGCGTTGTTCTTAAGGCTACCAACAAAATGTTGACTTGTTCGCATGCGTTTACTTGCGGCCGATTCATCAGAGAGACAAGAATGTAAAACTAGGCAAACAATGTCGCTCAAATTACGAAGTTGTCACGCTGCGGCCTTCGACTGTTGTTTATTGCGAGAAATAATTTGTTTTTGATAAAACAATTTTGAGACAGCCGTTTACTGATATGCCTGCGGACTCTTCACTCATGTCCATTATTCAGTATGCGCAGTGCACGATCGACGTCTGCTATTACCTTTTTAGATGTGCTTTTTATCAAGAATACGTGTGTCAGCAAGCAAAACACAGGCCGCAAAAATTTCAACGTCAATGCCATTGAGTTCGTCTTTCAGAATAAAGGGAGAATGAGTTTATGGGGGTTTAACGTCCCAGAGCGACTCGGGCTATGAGAGACGACGTAGTGAAGGCATCCAGAAATTTCGACCACCTCTGGTTCTTTAACGCGCACTGACATCGGCCTTCAGACACACCGGCCTTCAGACTTTTGCCTCCATCGAAATTCGACCTCCACAGCAAGGATCGAACCCGCGCCTATCTGGCCAGCAGCCGAGCGCCATAACCACTGAGCCACCATGGCGGTTACCGGCGGTAGGACTTTAACACTTTAATTACCGGCGTCATTTTATCTTTCAGTTCTCTATGGTGCCATATCTCAGCCATATCTCTAGAAACGTTTGCCTCATCGTGATTTTCTCTCCGCTTCGAGAAATCCTTATTGGTATTATGCAAAGAATATAAAAAGCGAACGAATCTGCCATTAAAGAATCTTTCTTCTTGATTGCCGCCCGCTCGAGAGGAACTTGTTACGAAAGCATTGTGGTTCCACTTACACAGGGCGGCAGCAATCTGCGGACCTGTCCCCACGGCAACAGCTTTCGACCTCCCTCTGTCGGGCTGAAATTATTTCCAGCCAGCGGTATTCCCGGATCGATGGCCATTTACCAAGGTCTCTAAGGCTTTGTTCTGCTTTCCAGCATTATATTGGATTCCCTAAGAGCGACGTTTAGCGTAGCGTTTCAGCTCACTGCCAGCGGTGAACGGCGGTTTCGAGTTAGTCTGTCCAGTACTCCAAAGGTTTGTTTCCCGGACTGACTGAGAACTACTTTCTCTTTATAATTCAATTCTTTGTGGGAGCCATCTTTCACTGCAGCATTTCCTTCTTCAAATCGCTACCTCCTCTAATTCTATTATTTTATTTCCCACTCGTTCATCAGCGAATGTAAATGGGAACCAGTCTACAAGAATGCTTACGCCGTCAGAAACTTAGCCTTCCTAATTAGTAATATTCAGCAACGCAGCGAAGTTTCTCCTTGCCTAGCTTGTGGCTGATTTCACGCGTGAAGCACTTTGCTAACCTCAGCACGCGCCCTATATAACCCGGTCGCCTGCCTCCTAAACTTTCCATAATCTTTCCTCATTTATTTAGGTTTGATGATATATTCCAGTGCCTTACATTGTGTTTTCTCCATGACCGAAAGTTGGGGTATGCCCTTTGTTCGAGACATCTTTTAGCCTCTCCTCCAAGTATCGTCGTATAAATCATGTCTTTGAATGGTGTATACTATGGTAGCTGACCATTCCCTCCCATTCCTGTCACAAGTTTATTGAATACCCATCAAAACTTTTTCGCCTCTCCTGGGCTGTAAACCGAAAGTTAGCTTCCTGAGCTGAAACTGCTTCCAAAATTGCCTGCTTGTCTAAATTTCTTTAGCTTAGTTGCTATCTTGTCTCTATGTTTCATGTTGCAGGCGTCCGCTATCGATGAGAAAGTACAAACAGATCTTTGGCCTCCAGCTGCTGTCGATGATGGTCTGCAAGTTTATTATTTAATGGCCGTTTGGCTGTTCTTAGGGTTGTTTATTTATCACAATGCGAGATTACACGCATGCACGCATCAGATACAAACAGTGAGATTCTGGTGTTCTGTTGCATCCCTGAAAGCGAAGACTTGGAGAAGAAAAATCACATGCGTATTGAGTGAATCAATGTGAGACCTGCAGAGTTTTTTGGATATCAGCGCGGTAGAACATGAACCATATTGCCTTAGTGCAGGGAACATCTTGATGCTTTTATTGTAAATTGTAGTTACCGTAAGTTTGCGCAGCTAATACGAACACTTGAAAGAATAAAAAAAAATTGGCGTTGTTGTTCTTGCTGACATTTTTGTGAAATTACGCACTCTGTGAAGCATATCAGCTGACATAGCCATGACACGTTACTTTCAAAAAACAGCGCCTATACTAACCACAGTAAATAGGAGAGTTGTGAACAGCAATAAGTGATGGCCTATCTCGTTTATGGCACCACTGCGGGCGGCACAGGTAATCTGACTAGAGACATATCAGTAGCTCTTAGAAAAGTTTTGTCTCTGAGAAAGAACTGAATTCAATATCTTAAGTTACTCGAGACACTTTTAAGATCTTTTATAGAGGACCAAAATATAAAAATGTGGCTGAGCCTAGAACTAAATTGCAGACTTGGAATTTAAACGTACCCTACCTCATATCATTGGTTGTGGTGTGTAGAGCTGAAGCGGAATGAAAATGCGGTCATTTCGTATTAAATTCAATATTGCTGAAAGAACATCCTTTTTTTACCGGGTTGTATCAAAAACGACCACTCAAGCCATTTCTTCCAAAAAGTTCTAGTAGTCTGAAAATTATAAAAAAATCGACCTTCTTTTCTTCCACCGCAACTGAGTCTAAGAAGCAGATACTGAACCTAAACTCTACTTCCACCATAGCATACTCATAGCCGAGGAGGTCAATGCGAATTTTTTACGTATGACTTAAGGAGCGGTTAACTCAAAAATTGGAGGCGACACTCAAGCTCCACCCTGAGAATGACTCAATAGGCTTAATGGGAAAATGCAGATATATGCTGAATTGCCTTTCTCAACTTTACATTCGTGTGTCCCTGGGAGTCCAAATACAACTCCTTGCACAATGGTGCGGCGTTTAAGGGATGCGTCACTACCCTGCGATGGCAGGCGCTGCCACCGGTAGGTCATGAGCGACCCTAGTGGCTCGTCTAGCAACCTGTCGCGATAAACCAATAATTTAACTGCCAGCCTGGTTAGTGTATTCATAATCCGGTGAGTAGGTTGCGATGACCCCACAGGGTCACGTGACCTAGGTAGCCCTCTTAGGTTGCGTCTACTGGGGTGGCTGCCTGGGCCATCTTACATAACCATATTTATCGCTCAAACACTTACAACGCCGACGCCGGATTTTGTGCGTATGGGGCGTTCAGCCCTATAGCCTTAATAAAAAGTACCACAGACCTCTATTTCTACAAAACGACCTCCTGAGAATCTGCGGCGACGTGTGAGGAGAAGGAGACAATTTCTTACAATAGTTGTTAGGTATATTTTAACTGGAATTCAGCGGCATATTGATACTGGCAAACGCCAATACATAATGTGACGCCAGACGGTGGATAAAATAACCACTGTTAGTTATTAGTATTGAAAAAAGTTTTTCGGCACTTCTTAACGGAATTTTAAATAAGCCAAGAGTTAGACAGATGCATCAAGCAGAAAACCTTGTTCTCGATATGTGCAATGTGCGTGATGGTATTGTATTGCTGAAACAATTAGTCGGTGAGTTTTGTGAAATTTAAAATTATCAGGTGTGTTTGTCACAGTACTGTAGCTGTTAGACGAAAAAGCTGCGGTTCGTCTGCCGCTAAAATTCTAAACTGATAATGTTTTGTGTTCTCTAGTTTAATAATTCCTTTCTAGTTCGGTGTCCTCGCATTCTTCTCTTAGATTTGTTTAAGGCTAGAGGAGTGCCCATGCGTTTCGTTACCTAAAACAAGTGCTTGATTTTGAAAATCGGCAAAACGGAGACGCCATTTTAAGGAACTTCAAAATCACATCCCCAATCTTTCGTTCTTCGAACCATTGTTGCAAGGAAGGCTCCTTAATGGATATCATTGTGGTGAGATCAAGGCTTTGCGTGTTTCGTGGCAGAAGGGGTTCTTGATGAAGCACTTAACGTTAGTGTCTATTGCCTTAAGACTCACAGGAAAACACAAGGGCTGCTTCCAATGAACGCTGGCTGGTTCAACACAAGAGCTGTGGCGCACGAGGACCTGACTACAGTGATGGAAGAAAAATAAAGAGAAGTTGGTTGAAAGGAAAGGGAACTGTAGGCAAGAGGGCGGAAGCGGCGGGATCGGGGAGACTTAGCGTGACAGCGAGAGTTCGGAAGCCGAGAAGAGAGCTGGTCGCGAGAGTCTCGAGCGAAGCGTGTCGCAGAACTTGGCACGGTTCAGGTGCCGCTCTGCGTATTAAGGCGTCACCGCAAGCTGCTGCCGGCCCCCAGTGTTCTCATTCTCTCGTCCTTCCTCTTGTCCCTTCTCTCTTGGCGGCTCTTTGGTCGCCGGTTCTAGGAGTGGAGGTTTTCTACCCGACAGGGAGCCAAGTGTCTGCCTTGCAAAGACCACCTTGCAAAGACCACCGCACCATGCCACTGCGTGACGTACGGTGGGACGGGCTACCACTTTCCTCCTGAGCTTTTTATTTCTCTGAATCAACCACCTTCCTTGGCCTTTTCCTTCTTAATTTATTTAGGGCACTGGGCACCTTACGAGATGCTTGCTTTTGCCTTTCTTTTAGTATTCTGATCGCCTTTTGTGGCAGTACTGGAGCTCGTACTCTGAATCGACTTTTTGGGATGAATATTTAAATCACGAAAACGAAGTTACGGGACCAAACTGTCGTGAAATAATAGAAAAAAAAACACTAGATAGGAAAGTAGCCTCACCCCTGAGGTTGAAGTGGGAAGAGTGTAGGGATGAACACGCGACAAGAAACCGCCCCACTGCAAAAACAAATAGCCCAGCTACACATCTTCCTTCCTCACTAGTGGCTTGCAGATATTTTAAACGTCTTCGCCGTTTATGTTTAAGAGCATAGAGTTGTTGTTTTCCTTTTTGTCCCCCTTCTCTCGCTGTGAAAACACCTTGTAATTTTTACAACATAGAACGGCCCACCTTCGTCTTCTGTTTGTGCGAAATAAGCTAATACGCCATATTCCCTCTTGTTCGCTGTAATGGAACTCAGGAACCATTAAATACTACCTGACGTCTGCCATTTTAATGTACCTTAAGACAAAATGAGACCTCAAAATAAGCCGGGATTTCACCGGCTCCTAGGTTTAGAATGTTTCTCTGCGTTCTACGGCATTGTATATACGTTCAACCGTCCCTTTTTTGAAAAAAAATAACGTTTCCTCTAAGCCTGCATTCAGTGAAATAAAAATAATAACATATTTCCTATCTGGTAAAGGTTTTATTTCGCTGGTACGAGAACGTCTTCACAATTCGTAGCCTAAACTTCTTTTTCTGGTCGGCCTCATGGCTGAGATTCTCATGCCCATTCAACATGTCCACATGTCATGTCCACATGAACATAAGTTTTAGTTTTGCTTTGGTTTATGGGATTATAGCTAGCCATGTTCGTGCGCATGAACTCAAGAAGTGACACAAATTCTCCCATAGTGCTCACCCTCACCCAGAGATGAGAAATGACATCGAAATATCCATCGAATCAATACCACAGTCTCTAAGTGGACACTTTTTTAGGCGCCCGTAGATTGCACGGCAAAACGCGCCTAAAGGTATTGGATTACCCTAATTGTAATATGCCTACGGCCTGGAAGACTAAATGAAATTTTAGATTACGGCATACTACACCAATGGCACTGAAACTAGACTGTCTGAGTCACCCCGGCCTCCTCATCCATGCGAGAAAGCCTTTCGCGCCCTTTACTCATAAATGGTAAAGCGTTCTGCTCCTACACATTACTCTTACTAAGGCAAAGCACGCTTTACAGGCAACATTCGGATTCCCGGAAAGCTACTTCAAAAACGAAAATTTGATGATTCAGAAATGTTAACAGATGGATTAAAAACATTGCAAGCGCGTGAGGAGGTTTGAAATAGCACACGGGGCGTGCAGGCTGCCTGTTTCTTGTGTTTATAGCTCATCGTAAAGAAAGGCTGTGTGAGCTGTATAACATGGACATCGTTCACGTCTACTTTGCACTGGTGGCTTAAAAGTGTGCACTTGAAAATTCCGCTAAGTAAACGAGCTGAAAAATTTAATGTTCGTGACTTTGTATGTAAATGTCGCAAAATCAGCTCTCGTCGCAACTCAGCCTTCGACTGTGTGATAAAAAGTCGCAATGTGCGCCAGCTAGGTAGAACAACCCTAAACTATAAAACCCCTAAGTTTATTGTTGATGATAAAGAGCGCTTAGAGCGAGAAACATTTTGCGCTGTTTAACGGCTAAGAAAGCACTTAGGTACATATACATCAGGCAACAAAAATTATGGAATGAAGCGCTCTGCTTACTATTCATGTTGGGTGTTCATTTTTTTACCTCCATGAAAGTGCCGGTAAAAATATAAATCCTACTATTTTATAAAATAGGCTGCTAGAAAGAGCACTGCCTATACAAAAAGTATTTAAAATTATATATAATGCAGAAATGAAAGAAATTCCCGCTAAAATTTTTCTGCAGAAAAAGAGTAAAGGTAGCGTCGAGAGACTTAACAGAGTCGATTGTGTTTCTCCTTTCTCACCAGTGATCAACTCTTCCATATGCTAAAGCATTGATATTTGTGAATCAGTTCACCATCCTTGCATAGGTGCCCAGCTGCTAACCTCACTCAGAGGAAGTGGTTCTGTGTTATAATTCTTTATTGTCTCTATCTTTCTTCTCGGGACATTAACTCTGGGCTCCATGGCGTAATGCGCAGGGGTCCTGGTGCGGATCATTAGCTGGCCGACACGAAGCACCTGTGGAATGTCACCTCCACGCGTGGAGAAGGCCGCGAACTTCAATATATTTTTTTTCAGCTTACACCGATAGCAATATAGCGGCCAAAATCGAACTGTGTTGCGCATGTCATTCAGCCCTGAGTCTCAGAACTTCCCCTCCCTCCCGTGTCGAGTCTTCAAACCCCTCTTTAATAGTGGTGTCGACAGCGGCACGGAGTTCTCCTCTGTCTTCGACATATACCTGGTCTTGCAGCAGAAGCCCCGAAACAAGAAGTAAAGTAGCCAGAGAAAATTGACATCGCAACTTCGCTTTAGAAAGTGCAATGGCAGAGCTTGTCGCCCTTCGATCCAGGAACGACGTCACCCCATGAGTCGTTCTCTCTATTTCTCTATTCACCTGATGTCAAGGCACTTTCTGCGGTGCAGTGCGGGCTGAAGGTATTTCTTGAGTTTCAAGGAGAAAAATATTATCCACAGTCACGCTGAAGGACGTGTGATTAAATCTCCTGTTGCGGCTACTATTGACGTTCTTGACTCAAGCCCTGTGTACTCTGGCTTTGGTGATATGTACGTACAGAGTTTCGTAATTTAAATCCTTTCAGACAGTATTGCTTAAGTGTAACTTAAGCACTTATAACGTGCTTGCAATATGCCCAACTTAACTCCCTGCCGGTGTTCGTACGTTCCTCGCGCTAAGTAGCATGATATTCGTATCAGTTCCAAAAAAAAAGAGGTTTGAATTTTGACAAAAAAGTGTTTACCAGAGAATTGAAGGATGCGCTGCAGGAAGCAAGATATGTAGAAACTGGACAGCAGCTGCAAGCAAATTCGCATTATCTAACGCATTAAACTTTGAAAGTAGGCAACGCTTAAATAGCCTAGGCTACTCAACTGTACAAAATGATTATGGCATCGTGAAAACGACGTATTCCTCGTATTCCAACAACAACAACTTATTCTAGCTATTTAACAGCCTGCAGCCGCTTTCCCAGGAGTAGAAAACTAAAACACTCCGATGAAGGTGGCTTGAAAGCATACTTGTCTGCAAAAGTTTACCAGAAAAGGTGATTTCATTGCGATGCAAAAAAAATTACTGGGAGAAAAATATGACAACTGAAAGCAAGCAAAAACAAGCATGGCCTCTTTCCTAAGTGTTCGTCGCTTACTCCATTAAGCTGGGGTTTTGCAGATGATTTGAAATAGCACCTTATTTGCGTCTTTTTGCCTGCCGTTTCCGTGCGCTACAAACCTGCCCTGCTAATGCCCTCACCACACGACCCTACAGGAACCAGCGGATTCAATGGAGAGGCATGTTGTCGTCTCGATCAACAACATTGTGCTACTATTAGAAATGCATTCACTTCTATTGCCAACGCTGTCGTTATGCTTGCTTCACCTTGTAGCTAAGGCACTATGTGCGTACCTCTCCTAGAAGCCGCAATACATTCCGCTTTAGAGCGCGCCAAGAAGTTCGAAAACGTTTTCAAAATGACAGCAGCGGCGCCTTCAGATATCTACTCTGCGCATTAATTCATTCAGACGTTAGCTGTGCGCTTTGATCTTTGCAACCACCGAAAAGCTTATGTATTTTGCGCGCCAAATACAGTCGGTTCCGGAGCATGCCCTCACACTCATTGTTCCCTAGCTTCCCAGAGAAAATATTCCGCATGTGGTTTAAACTGCATGAAAGATGTGGGCAACATAGCGGGTGCTGCCGAAAGTGTGCCACCCCTAATCATGCAGGACAGGTGGGGATACAAATGGGTGCGCAGTGATAGGGACTCAGATGTTGTGCAATGTAGCTATCACTTTCGCTTGCTGCTGCGTTAAGTGAAAGTTCAGGTGCCATTTTTTCTCTCATGAAATGGTCCATAGGAAGAAGATGCATATGTCTGGGGGGAATCCTTTTAAGAGCTTTCTGCGCTTAATTACTGGCTGCTCAAGTTTCTACCACTCAAAAATTAAGGCGAAATCCTTTCTGGGCTCATGAGTGGCGTGGACGGAAGTTGTAAACCGAGGCTCTCCGCAAAGGTGTCCGCTCAAACTGGTAATCATAAAAAAAGAAAATTGGGGTCTACGTGAGAATCGAACTGGGGCCGTCGGCGTGCGAGATGGGGATGCTGCCACTCGCGACCGGCTCCTAACGCTCCGTCAAGGCACTCCTTCGTTTGAAGGTGAATAAAGGCGCGTATAGTGAATGCACAGTGCTCAAAAACGTATCTTCGAGATATGTACTAAGGCCCACATCAGTAATTATGAGCATGTTAATTAACGATGTCGCAATCAAGCGAGTACCAAATTCCCTCAGTTTCCGGTAAATTTCCTCCGTGCTTGGCGTGCCATCGTAGCGCATTCTTGCGGCACCCACTGAAAACCACCCTCGCAATGTACGGCGCTGGACCAGCAGATGATGCAGATGACGAACCGCACACAGCTTTCGTATTTCCGCATGTACGGAGACTTAAGTGCACCTCCAGCATTTTTGTCCGAATGAAGATGCCCATCGTGTGTGATTTGAAATTCTAGTTATTGTTTAGCTTATACGTTTTCTGCACTCCGTACCACTGATATGGTCATTTGGGCAGACTCGATTGGAGTAAATTGATATGAACACTTATGATGTGCTAATTCTGAACACATAATTAGATTTCCCTCGTTTTTATTAGCTGGTAACATCCTATAACTATAATCAGCTGTGCTAACTATAAGATCCTCTACTTCACATTGATTTTGAGTTGAAAAGTACAAAAATAAAAATGAAGTGCCCTCTGTTCGAAAATCTCTCGTCGCGGATCGTTACCAGAATCATCACCATAATAACTTCATCCTCTCCAGGGCAAGGAGGTCTACGATGTACCCAACTAACGAGGTGTGGTGTCGCTGTGGTCACCTGTAAATTTGTAAACTTCTGCAAACTTCTTAATCTTTTTCGCGAGCACTGCTTAATGCTGCTCGCTGCGCTTCCCGTCACTTGATATCTATTTTGTTTTCCGCCAACTTCCTCCCGGAATTTTCCGTCCCGCATGTTCCGTCCGGCACAATCCGGCATCTTGTCTTCGCATGTTATGCTCTGCCCATAAGCATTTCTTTTTGTTGATTTCAAGTAGGATGTCAATAACATGCGTTCGTTCTCTGACCCACTTTGTTGCCTTGTTATATTTTAACGCAGCTCCTATCATTTGCCCTTTCATAGATCACTGCGCTTTCCTAAACTTAACATTATGTCTTTGTCAGCCTCCAAGTTTCGGTTCCTTAGGCGTTTAACGGGAATATATAACTGTTGCCTACTCTCTTTTGAGACATCCTAATAGCTACAATACATGCCCTGAGAGTATTTCCCAAATGCGCTTCATCCCATTCATATTCTTATTGCTAGTTCATCCTCGTAGAAAGCGATAGCGTAAATATATCTGCTCTGAGTAGATGTCTTCCCTCATCGCTTCCAATGCTCCACCGTCTCGCAAACGGTTGTGTCCTTCCTAGATTACAAGCGTTACTATGAATTTCTTCTTGCTTAAATTGTAGACCAATTGTTCTGATTTGCTTGTTTACGCTGTATATGATACTTAACAATTCGTCTCCTGAGTTACTTAATGGGTGATGTTTACGGATACCAGCTTATCAAGGTGTAGTAAACTTGATCGTTCTCAAAGTCCCCAAATTTTGTTTCCTAGCGTTTTGTACCCCTCTTCGATAGACGAAAAATGTATCACATGTCTCTGTTTTTCCCAACCTAGTCACTCCGAACACAGAGCTGCTTTCAGTTGAGGGCGCGGCAAACAAAATGGCCGAATTAGCAAAATTTCTGGCTTAAAATTTTTTTTACGTCTTCTGCTCTTTGTCTGCCTCATGAGGAGTGAGTATAGCAATGTGAATATTGTAAGTACAGAAAATAACGTTCTTTAATAGGTGGTCGCCGAGAATTGTGAGAGAATGGCGCCAACTGTTCTCGGTATGTCGCGGATGCCGCGGATTTCCGACAAAGAAGCACCGCCATCTTGGTATCATAGTGAACTGGAGCTAGTAAAGCTATCAATGACCGTACAGCCACTCTTCTCTGAGAAAAAACGGAAATCAACGTGGCGACGAAATAAAAGCATAATGTAGACTTGAAATCACCTGCCTCAGTACGGTGTTATATACAAAGTGCCTCCATTGGCTTAGTCGTTTACGCATCCTTTCTTTTGAGCCTGTAACGTTCATATCATGATACAGCGCGACGCTTGTGTGACGCCGACTAAGATCCCCCGAGATATACGGATAATTCTGTACCGTGTTTGGCGCTCTCAGTTCGCACAATATAGAAAACAAAATTCAAGATGGCACCTCAACTGACTCCCTTCTGCATCGCTGATCCTGTGACGACCATTAGTTCAAGAGCAAGAACGGCAGAGCTATGGCGTTAATATGTATATCTGCCGATATCTGCCGAGCCAGCGCGTTGATATGTAATGAGGCGGATTTTGATTATTTGATGCTGTGTTTGCCAGAATAATTGCAACATATCGTTGAATGTTCGGCTCTCTCATCTGTCACTTCAACTCCAGCTCCTATCACTCATTGGTACTGGATTCTGCAATGACTGGCAGTACAGTCATTCAGTTTTGCGCGCAAGAGTTCTAAGACGTTTAAAGGCGTTCTCAGGCGCTCAAAATTTTCTTTTCTGTACGTTTTTTTATATACGTGATTTTGGGATTTACTTTCGTAAGAAATTATTTCATGCTAGTATGAATGCATAAATTGAACTAGTTTCATCAGGATGAGGTATCTAAAAAAATTATTTTCGCTTCATCGGAGAGAACCTCTTCAATATGCTGACAGGAAAACTTGTGGACTTTTTGATGTGCATTTAACAGCAAGTTGATAACTAATGAAAGGTGTTAATTTCTCAACAACTATAGCTGCCAGCTTAAAATCAACGTGCCGACAACAATTATTATCGCTGCGTCCCCTCTTAAACCATTTTTTTGTGTGTGCGAATGTGGAGCGCCGCGCTCAAACATAAAAACAAATGTAAAATGAGAGCCTTACTAACGGTCAGAAAAATCTAATAAGTGAAAAACGATCAGAACAGAGAAAAGGTCGTCATTTAATCAAGCTTCTCCAGGCCTCTGGCACTACACTAAAGCAGGTACGTTTTACTGACTCTGCAAAAAACTTTCCTCCTCCCAAAGGCGTCATTAATTTTTTATTTCAATCTTTTTCGGTCTAGGCTTACCTGCTCCTAGTATTCGAGATCACACTCTTTTTGACCTGATGCCATAGCGTTTTGAGTGCTCCTTAGCCTTAAGGTTTTTTTACCAAGAGCCTCAGAAGTAAAAAAAACTGAAGTAATAAGCGCTTCGCCAGGTGCAACACTCCTGTTAGTTCTCTGCTCCTTTATTTTGAGTTGCATACCTGGGTTGTAGCATCAAAAGTGGCCACCGAATTATAAAACGCAGCTGAAAGCATGCAGCTTTTGGCTGGCATAAAAATTTCGGAAATAAGAAAGAAGGTCGCTAGACGCGCTAGGAGACTGCATCGAAGTACGAATGTTGCAGTGGAGATTAGAGATGGTGCAGGAAGACCACGCGCTTGAGAAGAATGAAGAAGGCGCGTGTACATCACACTCAAGTCAAATAAACATGAGGTGTGTTTCCTGGTATCTGCCTAAAAGCGGATGCACGTATCTGCATGTAATCATCCGCATGCATGCATTCGTATTTGCATACACTACGGTCGTGTTCTTGCATTTGCTGGTCCACGCCTCTTATCATGATCTAGCACACATTTATCTTATACTTGCAGTTTACTTTTGCTACGCAGCATCATAACATCTCTTCATTTGAGAAACGTTCTTAGTCAAAGCGTATCGCACAACGCGGAAGACAGTGTTTTTGAAGAACCAGGCGCACACTTGCATGCATTACAATCCGCAGTACGCATTATTCTTTGCTTGAAAGATTTGAGTAGTGAGACGCAAGGAAAGTAGAGAGAGATCAGAGAGCAGTTGCCTCATTAAGGGCAATTTACTTGTGCCTCCCTGAATTCACTAGCACGCAGAGCTTACTTACATAACTCATAAACACTTGTGAGGTGAAAAAAATATTGATGGCTTGTCACAAAGAAGTAAACGAGCACGGAGAGCCATTTGCACACTAAATGACTGGGGATTTACAGAAATACTGAAAGCATGAACACTTAGCGCACTCACTGTACAACCACGTATGCATGATTGGGGTCATCCCCACGACTTCTTTCTTCAAGCCATATGGATTCCCGAAGATATTCGTACTATCATTGTGTACATCTATATTAAAGCTAGCTTCTTCGGTAATCTTGGTGGATGCCAGTAATATGCAGTGCCTTACTGAAGCCGAAGTTTATCGGAATCTATTCCTCCTATTGAACAAGCACGGACGTTCAAGCTTATATTCCTGAAGCATTCATGCTGGAGCGTTCAATCGTATAATCTGTGCATGTGGAATGCATGAAACTGCTTCTGTTTCTTTGCGTCAACATTTACTTGTCTATACATTCTTTCTATATTTATTTGTTTTTCGGCCCACATGCGATATATACTATATGTAAAACTAGCTAGGGGTCTCTTGGCAGGGGTCGTCATTTTGAAGCCCCCGAGGGCAAATGTGGTAGTCGTTACGGCTTTTGTAGCGGCAGTACTGCTCCAAATCGGGCCGCTGATAGAGCTTCATGGTGACCGGCCCAGTAATCTAGCTGTCCTTTATATTTGTTCGAAGAGCCCCCTACGTGCTAATTTTTGCATTCGGCCAAGTTAGCTTAACAATTGGCCTACAATGATGGCGCGTAGTTATGAATATGAAAAAAAAGACAAACTGCTCATCCACCTCACCGCATTCCAGATTCCGCACCATCTCATATTGGGCGGCATAAGAAGTTCCCAAACTTCCAATACTTTACAGCGTAGGAAATCACATCGAGTTCCTTCCTTTTCACACAAATGACCTCCTGGAACATTATTTTAATGGATGAAAAGAAGCGAAATATCGGAAAAGATAGAAAGGCGAAATGGCCGCAAGCAACTGAGTTATAGGAGCGAATTTCTCGAAGTATATAGTGAGCTGCGACGGAGACAGACAAAATTTACGGTGAATTCACAAACTCAGAAGATATGACCACATCCGTAAAATAGGCTCGAGAAAGAAAGTGATGCTGCCTTTTCTAGCGAGCACCAGGGTAAAAATACTGGAGACCCGAGTGTTACTTTCATGAATTATTAATCCGACAGCAGAAAACTTCTCGCTTTCGTTTCGTCCGCCGGCCGTTATTAGAGTCTGAAAGCCCTTGGCGCCCGGGTGTGCAGCTGGGTAGTGCGCGAGGTCTCCAAAGATGAATGGGCTGCGGCTGTCAAAGCTGACCGGCGCGTTATTACTTGGCACCAGCGCACCGTGGGCTTTGTGAGCGAGTGAAGAAGATGGCGCTGACGCTGCAACGTGGCTTGTAGGGCCGTTGAGTTCTTACTGCATGGATGACGAGCGCGGAAGCAGTTGGGCCTTCTAAGGCAACCACGCGAGAAGGCAAGCCTAGTGGAGCGTCTCGCTGGGCAAGGTTACGTAAACGACCAGAATATAGGGGAAGGTAATATTGATTGCGAGTAAAAATTTATGGCAGTGGCGACTTGGAACCCGAATGTGGAGCGATATTAATTCGAAGGGGCAATTTGTCCACATTATTAGGAATTGGAAAACGGCACATTACGCACTTCGGCCGAAACCCTCTCGATTGCAGAACACAAGGCACTTTCTTTAGCTCTGTGAATTTGTTTTCGTAAACAAAGCTATTTCTAAATGAGGCGCTGCAGCAAGTGCTGGAACAGATTGAGTGAAGTCATTACGGGTGTATTTTTTGGACATAATAATATTTCATGTAAATAGGAACTATAACGGCACGAAAATGGGGAAGAAAAATGTTCTTGCGAAACTCAGAGTCTCCTCATAAAAAAAAAACGCACATGCTGTAGTTAGACCTGAAAAAAAAAGGCGGAAAGAGGAGGCCTGTCCTTTGTTTTACAGGGCACTCTATAGAATATCAACTAAAGTATGTATATGAACTCGATATTATTGTCAAAATACAACATCCGTGATTTAGGGAAATGGACACCCTTGTAGTTGGCACCGCAAAAATCTGAATACTAAAAAAGGCTCCACAAATAAATGCGCTAGGCCGTATTTTTCCTGCGACGGTTCTAAAGCATCAGAATTGACCAAGAAACGATTAAATTACTGCACGCTAACTTATCCTTGTTTTCGTTCTGTGAAAAAAAATCGCTCAATACACCACAGTAGCAGAAGATTGTTAATGTTCGCGCCAAGAAAACAACCACGTTTTCATGCTACCCCCCCCCCCCCCCCCCCCCCCCCCGAAGAAGTGAAAGACAGGTGGCATGTGGTAGTTTGCCTTTAGGGGAAAAACCACTAAAGGCTATCGTGACGATTTGCCCAAGGCAGAAAATAAAATATCAGGCAGTTTCTTCTTAGCTGAGAAAATAGAAGGCACAAAATGCAAAGGCAAGGGTAGATCAAAAATACAAAAATGCAATAGACCGAGCAAAAGTTCGAAACAGTGATTAACTTGATATATCCTACCAGACTGTAAAACTATCCTTTGCTCCTACTTTCAACGCATGCCCGGCGGGAGGTCCCGGCTATTGCCTTTATTAGCTTCGGCAGGGTAGTAAATAGGCTTGTCAACCGCACTGCGAAGTAATATACCTTCGTTTTACAACCGCCACTACCGCTGCCTCGTGATTTCGGCACTGCGTCCCAGGAAAGGCCGCTTAGTCTGCGAAAGCGATTTACTTCAGCGCTAGGAAGGCACGGATGAACCCGCAAGCTGGGAAAAAGGGAAAGGGCCAAGAGCGCGAGAGATATCAGCTGTAGCGAGAAAGGGAAGCACTAGCCCGAATGCGGAAGGATGCTGGGTGCAGCAGACACTTGGCCGGGCTCCCTTCCGGTGTCGGAAGCGAAAACGGAGGTCCTGGCACTGAGGAAGCGGAAATTAATACCACCCTGAAGAACCCAAGGTCAGGGAGATAAGCACGGCAAACGGTTATTTGCTGTTAGAGTCAGAGTGACACCGCTGGCCAGAAGAGCGTTAAAACACACTTGCTAATATCTGAGTATTCTGTCCACGGACGATTAGGAATTGAAAACATAATATCCCTCCCTCGTCTTACTCTCCATTAAGAATAGGGTGACGCTGGCATTGAGTTCTCTTTATCGCTTGTAGCGCATCTCTCACTCCTCATCTAAACATTCAGGAAAATTCACTACTTTTAATATGTTGTAGTGTATATTCCAGCACATGCCAGTATTCACCGACAGCCTTACGTGTACAAAGAAAAGTTGCAACGCTACCTCGAAAATTTCGTTCTTTAATAAAAATTTCGTCTTTGCCCATGGTTATACGCCAGCATTACGATATTCCTGGTTCTGTCATTCTCCCAAAAAAAGCTTGTTAAGATTCTTGCAAAAGAAATTTTCTTGCTGTTTTATGTTGTTTCAGTAATTCATAGTGCACGCCGACAGATTGTTACTAGCCGCCGCGGTGGCTCAGTGGCTATGGTGCTCGGCTGCTGACCCAAAAGACGCGGGTTTGATCCCGGCCGCGGCGGTTAGAATTTCTTTGGAGGAGAAATTCTAGAGGCCCGTGTACTGTGCGATGTCAAAGCACGTTAAAGAACCCCAGGAGGTCGAAATTTCCGGAGCCCTTCAATACGGCGTCTCTCATAGCCTTAGTCGCTTTGGGACGTTAAACCCCACAAAACCAAACCAAACCAAACAGATTGTTACTAAACACAACTTTTAAAGTTATCAACTGAACTCGACATTTCGCAGCCAAGTCGACACAAAAGCTTGTGGCTTTTCAATTCAAAACCTCCGCCGTAGGTTTCAAATCTACGGCCCCTACAAACTCCACTTCAAAGCTTCCCGTTTTACCTCCTTCCCCTCGTGCTCCTTTTCGTCACTTCAGTGCAGCAAACCTAATTAGCCGTTGACGCCCCTGATCAAGGAGCCCAGCCGGTTCTTAAACGCCAGGTATTTAAGTTTGGATGTTCTGCTTGGAGAGAATGTGCCACCTTTTGCTCCAGCCTCTAAGTTATTCCCGACATGGCCGGAGATTGTATACCAGAATGTTTGGTTTTCGGTAATATGATTTGTACTAACCCACATAGGTATGACATTAATATGTAGTAGGCGTTTTTTAATCCTGCCCGGGCGCTGGAGTAATAAACCACAGGAAAATAGAAAATAACAGCGCAACCCTCAAAGAGAAGATAATTCAACATCTAGCAGAATAATCCCCCCCCCCCCCCCCCGCCCCAAACGAACACATCTTGCCAGAGTGTCCACTCGAAGGAGTATGTGACCCAAGCACATCAGGCTCACATAATTACACTGGCTTCATTCGTGCGTGCATCAAGTGTTCCATTCACCTTCATAAAATTCTAACTGACAATCAGATCAACACTGGACCTCTTTGTTGTTACTAGAGCTCGTAACGTATGTATTTTCCCATAAATACCAGTTCAGCGCTAAATATGCAGCAAACAAAAGATTTTGAGCAGACTCGTTCCATATATAAACATCTAAATTTTTGGCAATTTAAAATAGCACTTCAGTAATTAGTGCCGCTTTGTCATTTATTTTTTCTTTTAGAGGCGCTGCCTTTTGTAGTCAAATATTGTAAAAAATGCACCACTATACCTTCGTAGGAGAAGTGGTGAAGCCGAAAAAACAGCGAAATTTATTTTCTCTTACCACTTATGTACAGACGAGACGGTGCACGGAAAGTAAGCAATAAAATCTCAATAGGCTCCTGTCTACCTCTGACAGAAAATACAGCTCATTCGCAGCAGCGTTCAAAACGCAGCAGACAAATCAGCAGGCTTCCTAGACTGCGGAATATACCACGACCTTGAGAAAGACTAGCCTCTCGCATTTATTTGCGCGCTGAGGCTGTTAGTTACGCCGAGCATACATTTACGTACTGATCGTGCCACACTCCCAACTTCGAAGTGCTGATTGAGGCTATTTTCACAATTTTCTTTTATTCGTTTACCGCTTAGAGACTGCAGTACATTGATTTGAGCTAGACTTCATTGTAAGACAAGAGAGATGACAAGAGAGGACAAGACAAGAAAACATTCTCCAGTGGTCTGCCTGGTTATCTTGCAAAAAGTCTTCCTTTCTTACTTGAATACGAGTGTTCCTTTAAGCCACTTCAAAAATTTCTCTATTCTGCAGAGCAGCAGTTTAACGCCGTTAACGTCTCGTATTGTTTTGACTGAAAAGGGAAGATTAGTAAACGTAACAATTCACGAATCTTTGAAATGCTCAAAAATGTCCTTCGGTAAATCAAGGATTACGCTGCGTGTGTGGCCAAGCGAACGAATGTTTGAAAAATGGGTACGGGATAAGAACCTGGCGTCTATCAATGCAGATTTACCGACATTAACAGAGAGTATTGCAAAGTTCAAAAAGTTATAATTCAGGACAGTTGAAGATGGGGCACAAGCAGCTCTTCTGGGACATGGCGGAAATGACGCTAGTGGTTCAAAGCGGATGGAGCTACTGGTAAAATAAATTCGAAACCTTGAAAACTCTCCAACTCAAATATTCTGTAGGCGGAATAGAAATGGCTACTTCATCTCCAGGCACGAGCACCTGTTAACTCTATGTTTATGCCAGTGTCAATAGCATCCAGTGACGCGAAAAGAACAGTTTCTTAGAAGGATATTAGAGCCTGACTACCTGATGGCGTCACTTATTGTATTGCGCTTCAAGGGATACCAACGATCCGTACTCGCTTAACTAATGCTCCACAGTTCTTCGAAGAAGTAAAGTTGAACATTTTTTGCGTTATTAGCGGTAACATTTGTTGGAAAAATGAGAGGATGGCGGTAAGAGGATGGAGGATACCTCTGTGTTGATACGCACCGTAAATGAACATAATTACTGGAGACGTGTAGTTGTCGTTTAAAGCTGATTTTTATATCTTTTGTAGACCCTGAATTGCTTTATATTTTGCGTTTCTTTAGTTCCTACATTTCTGAGCTGCAGAACTTAGGACATCATGAACCAACGGCCACAACCTTGGACTCGAAGCAATTCATACAAGGTCATAAAAAAAAAGAAACGGAGAAGCTAAATACGCAAGAGGAAAAGTTGCCACATCACCGCACGGCCAGCTCTAAACTCCCCTCCATTTGTTCTGGCCCGCATTAGACTAAAACACATGAGGCATTTGGGGACAATTGCCGTTGTCCTTGAACACCAGATCAGGTGCCAGAACAAAGTCGCGTCGTCGGCGTCTGCCTCGTTACAGCTATACAAATAAGCAGAGTGTTGGCCTCTGCACAGGACGGCCAGCAAAAGCAGCAGCGCGAAAGGAACAAAAAATGCGATAAGTACGAAAGAAAACAACGTCGTTATTGGGACGAGCATTACAAAAGCCCCAGTGTCCCCATCACATTTCCGCGCGTGGGCACGTGCGTGACCGTATCCCAGTTGCTTTTTCTGTACCACCGAACCGACTCGCTCCTGCCTAGCCTCCGCAGCCAACGCTTCCACCGGATTACTTGCCGACGCTGACCACCGTGTTCGAGTGCACTGCCTTTTGTCCTCGTTGGGACCCCTCTGGTGGGTCCCGCGTTCTCAGCCACCATTGACTGACACCTTCGGCTCTGAAAAGCGTCTCTCCCACGAAACCCACGTCTCCACAGCCCCTACGATGCCTCCATTCCCTTCACCCTTTATCCTCCTTCCCCTTGTCGCCCGGTATGTCCTTCGAAAGGCCGAAAGCCGCATGCTGCCGCTGCTGCATCGCACTCCTTTTGTCCCCGTACAACAGTTCGATTTCCATTCGACGTCGCGACGCTCTTCTTTCTCGGCTCTGTGCAGCGGATACATGTACAGCGTCGCTGTATCGCATCTAGACCGCGTTCCTTGGCCGGTTTCTATGGCATACTTCGACGGTTGGCTCTTTTGTGTAACTTTCCGCTGCCTGTCATGCGCAGCTGCTCTCATAGAGTGCATGCTTGCGTGAGTGCGCTTTATGTGGCGGTGGCTGCGACGCTCTCTCGGCCAAATCCCAATAATGGATTCCAGAGCTTGACATGTAAGGGGTGGGGTGGTGGTGGGCATGCACTCTCGGGCTTTCTATGAAAGAACGCGCATTTACTGCGGTGTGTTTACGAGCTGAGGCAATCTTTACTGTTTGCAACGTTGACCTTGTTACTTTTTGTTCGATAAGAGGGACATGTTTTCTCTCTAATGAGTTCAAAGAGGTGCATTTATCGCTTATCGCTTCATTTATTCCATAGCTAGTTCCGCCCTTCACGTGCTGTAACGGTACAAAATGCGACTTTAATACAGCGAAATGCATTAAGAAGAAGAAAACTTTACAAAATTTTATTTGATGGCATACATTTTATGCGAGAACCTGTCAGCATGTTATCTCTTTCCTAGCTTTTAAATTCGTCACAAATAGCTGCTTTTCTGAAGTTGTTTCTGTAGTGAACCACACAGGTTCGGAAGGCGGGAAGAGTTCCTCTATCATAATTTTCTAAATATGAATTTATAGTTCTGGGAAGTCTCTATTACCTGTGAGCTTTGGTCATAATTGCGGTCTTCAGTTTCGTAGATGCTTTAACATAAATTCACAGCAACATGTTCAATGGTGTTGCGGTACGCTTCTTTAGAAGTAAGCTGTGAATCGCTTTTATCATAAAGCATGAGCTGGGAAAGGACTTTGGTAGAAGAGCATTGATTGCAATATCATGAACAAAGCCTCGAGGATGGGAGGAAAGAAGAATTTCTAGCGTCATTAGCTCTATGTCTCACAACGACCACCTAATTCGATCACCACACAGTACTACACGTGAGTTCATCTTCTCACGTGGGGTCAGGAATCACAGCCGGCAGAGATATTGGCGTCGGGAGTCGCTCAAGCGTATTATTGAATTGGTGCCTGAAAATAATTCTCTTACTCGACCTAGCGAGTCAACATATTGTCTTTCCTGTCACAGCTGTCTGCATGGCCGGAAGGATGTCGACTATATAAAAACAAATTCGCGCCTTGATCTTTATGGTGCTGAAAGGTGTGCTAGAAATTTCCACGAAATGTGTATAAATCGTATATAGTCATTTTCAATAGGCTTAATAAAAACGTTTAGAGATTCCTGTCTGTGCAGTCTCTGACACGCAGATGCACCTACCCTAATAATAATAAAAAAAATTTGTTTTCCTAACTGAAATTGACAGATCAACGGTTCATGACCCGGTACTTTACAAAATCTAGCCAGGGTTAGCCGGCCTAACTGCTAAGACCTTCTGAACAATTTGTTTTTAGTGCGTAGCGAGGTAGTCGGTGTACCTCGTGTTGCATCTTTTCTCCGTTCAGCTGTAATGGGTATTTATTTACCGCCGAATACCCGGCGACAACCGGCAGATTTCGAGTATATTAGCAGGCGTTTCAAAGTTGAAGTGCTATTTACAGTCAGCCGCGAGTAATCCTTAGAAATGCTCCCACTGTGGGCTAATTAAGTTGCCCTGGTCGCTAGTGGGCAAACACAGGTTGGAAGGGAGCCGCCAGAGCAGATTGTGTGTGCTGTGCTCTCTTGTTAACGAGTAGAGCAGGTCGGAGAAGTGGTCAGCTGTCTGTTTGGGCAAGCGATGAGGTCAGCAAACACTAGGCACTCTAAACAAACTCGGTGGCGAGGCACTGCAAACTGAGTGGTGGAAAACAGCGTGAGAGCTTACGCTGGCGGCGAGATAGGTCAGGTATTCTCGGAACAATGAGGCACTTACGGCGAGTCATGCCTCTCTTTCCTTTGTTGTCTTTCCTTCCAGCCACACGCACGCCCTAGCAGTTGAGCGCAGGTCCATCCTGCGAGGAACGCATTTACGAAAACGCGCGCTTTCAATGGCGTGTTTTCATAAAGGACCTCTTTTAGGGAAAAGCGAACCGCGAGCCATTTGCACACTGCGTGAAGACGTTTCTGCAAATATGCTGTCGGATGTTTGTCTTTTGAACACGCGTTGAGCCGAAAGTGATTTTCTTTT
This sequence comes from Amblyomma mixtum, assembly GCF_055824585.1. Classification (NCBI taxonomy): domain Eukaryota; kingdom Metazoa; phylum Arthropoda; class Arachnida; order Ixodida; family Ixodidae; genus Amblyomma; species Amblyomma mixtum. The sequence continues at coordinate 251,141,417 of NC_143012.1, forward strand.
TGATCGTACTCTTCTAGATACCATACGGCATTTTTTGACTTCGCAACTTAACGAAGAAAAGAAGGTCACCTTAAAAAAAGAGCAAAAAAAAACGCAAGAAAACAAGAGGGAGCCGACGGCTCGCATGCTTCTTTCTCACCATTTGTTTTTGTTTTTTTTATCTAGAGAGAATTCTTCGACACTACAAAACATTTGAATTCCAACGGGAAAGACAAGAACAAATAATGAGGGTAGCATTAATCTTTTCCTGTATTTTGACGCCTGTCATACATCTGCAAAACTGGTAAATGCATGAGGGGCTTGCTTTTTCTTTATGGGCTCTCGGTATTGCATTGAAAAAGTAAGCTTTTTTTTTCTTGTTTTGAAGAAGTACCCGTTATTCTTCTGGGCATCGAAGTGTTCTCTAAAAGTGCAGTTGTTTAGATGTAACGCAGCTCTTAGCCTGCCAAACACCGCTGCAAACGCCACAGATTAGTGAGCTCTCTGAAAGCTCTCTCAACCAAAATGCACTTGACGCTCTGCCATAGGGCGCCCTCGCCGCACCATTCACACTGCCAAATAATTTCCTGTCGCAGAAGAGAGGGCTCTAATTCAGCAGTGATAGCAGGGGCCTAATATTTTTAGCTACTCGCGAGCCAGAAGAGTGCCTAAAAGATTGCAGCTGTAGCTACCAAGCACCGAACGATCGCAACGGCCTAAACGAATGAAGTGTTCCTTACCGACTGAGTTTAACCATTTGGAAACCATCCTTAATTATCAGATCCCTTTGTCGATAAGTCGCCCCGAAGCCTGATAATTGGAGGCAAAGAATGGTTGAAAAGCACTCAGCCAAAAATGCGTTTGATCAGCTGCTGACGCAGATGCCAAACGAACTGCAAATCACATCAGTGCCGCATATAGTTGGTTGCATGCAACTGAGACCCTGAATGCATGCGCGCTGGGCTAGTAAGAAAATTTTGGGTATGAAATGAATAATCTGTTTTTTTTTCGTACTTTTTCTTATTTCAAAATGTGTAAAATTAGAAGTAGGATGGCTTTCGTTTTTTTTCCGCTGTATTGTCCGAAGCCTAGTCCTCATCAAAGTAAGGCTTCAGTACTAGTGGGGACAGTACTGTCTGAATTATAAAACCATAAGTTAACAAACAAAAGAGCCTAATACACCGGCCATCGCGTGCTTTTTAATATGAGTTGATATTAGGGAAAAAGAATAATCATATGCTTTCTTATCCCGAATTGATCGAATATGCTTCATATTAGTAGTAACGCAGTCATAAAACTAAGCGCTTTTCCCGCGCCCACAAATACATTTCCTATTTCACGCCCCTGCTTCACGAGAGTGCGGTAAGTTCTCCAAAAGCAAAAAAAAAACTCCTCTCTGTCTTTTCGTTTTCCTGTGATGGACGCTTATTTGTATATTCACGTCGTGTCTACCTGCCACCGTCAAAGAAATGCTGCTCGAGGGCGACCACGAGACATTTTTTTCCTGCCAATCACAATGATTACGAAAAGGTCATTCGGCCACAGTTGTAAGAGCACCCCCCGGTTAAGTCGGTAAGCAATCCTTTCGCTTGCTGATTTGTCTGTCATCTTATAACGACCCCGTAGCCACAGGGTCCTAATTAGTGGGCAGCCTCTGTTATGATTGGAGTAGCGGGGCTTTATTATCTCACGACCCTTAGGGTATGTGCTGCCAGTCTTGGCTTCAGAGGCCCTAATGTCGTTACTGACCTGGCGCAGGGAACAAAAATCTTATTCACCACTCGTAAGTGATAGCGGTGAACCTCAACAAGCGGAGATACAAAGAGCTACCACAACATTTGATGACTTGATTAGTTTTTGGTTCTCCTGTTTCAGGAATAACCAACTGAGACTATTTCTGTTCGCCTTTCGCACGTCTTTCTTGTTTGCGCTCTGAAAGCAATGAGGTAAACGGGAGGGGAGAGCCGAAGGCAAATCCTCCTTTCCTGAGCGAGCTCTCCGATTCCAATTTCGGTTCTGGGGGCGCTTTGATTAATGCCCATCTCTTTCCCGATACCACCCGTCTGGCTCCAAGCTCCCAGCTCTTCTTATGCTTGTTCTCCTTCTTCCATAATGATTCCAGACCTCGACGACCTCTCGCGTTCCGTGATTCGCTTTCTCCGCCTGCTCTGCTTGTTTTCCGCGCTTCCCTACCTATCTTCCCTTCTAATCTTTCGTGCCCTGCAACGCTCTCGAAAGGAAAAGCGATGGCAGAGAGAAGGTGTGCGGGGATAGGTGAGAGCCGTGGAGGTTGCGGGCATCTATCACACGGCTGGGAAGCGTCACGTGCATTCCGCGGATTTTGGCCCTTGCTGTCAGTAAGAATGCTAGGCACGCGAAAACTCCATTGGAAGGGGTTGCGGCTGGAACACGGAACTCGGCGAGATTGCGGAACATCTCGTTATTTGGGTGCACTCGTGTAGGATTTCAGACTCCTTGCGCACCACTGTCATTTCTTTTTCTAGACGAACGAAGTGGCAATTACTTATGAAGTTGTAGTCCGTGGAATGATTTCCCTGACATATACCTGTGTACCCTATCCTCAAGCATGAAGCATTCACTCGAGAGTTAAAGAAAACACGATTTTCGCTTTAAGATTACGTTTAGACTTGTACGGATAGTGTGCGATACTTACCGTTTCGAATTAATGCCTTAAAATCTATATTTGTTATCCTTAAACTATACAGCGTAATTCAAAATAACAGAAAAAGCAAATATTCTATACTTTGATAACTACATAGAAAGGCGCAGGATGGTTCTCACAAAACTGCTCAGTTAAACGTGAGAAATTTTTTATTAGCAAAAAAAATATTTCATTTGACAAAAAGCTTGCATTTGTGACCAAAAGGTGGCGCTTTAGTTAAGTGTGTACTGTTTAACTTCTACACTGATGCGAAAGCGCAAATGGTGGGCCATAATTGCGACCAATGGAGTTCTCGCTCTGTTCCCTGTTTTATCCACTTTCTGTGCATTCCCGTGAAGATAATATTGCGCGGCTGTGCCTATTATTGAAATTACTGAATGCGTACATTTTCTGACTTGTGTATCATCCTGTACATGTATGCCGTTTTCATCCACTTTTTAATGAAAAATACCGCAGCTGAGGTTCGATCGTTTATTAACCAAACAAAAATGAATGTTTAGGAGATTTATCTACAACGTCGAAGTTGCTGCGATGTGAAATGAGCAAGGGCTATTCAAAACTAAGACCTATTTTCCCATCACCGTGCATCGAACATGAAGCCTGTGAGCAGCCTTGAAATGAAATAGAGAGGAAATCGTCATCAAAGGTTCATGCGCTAGGTGGCCGCCACATTTCTCTACAATACAGAAGGCCTATTTACAGTTACTATTTACCTTAAATACGGTGAAACAGAATAGCTACGGCTCGAATATAAGCTTCAGTGGCACTGAACATGTATTGTTAAGCGGATGTTTACTTCCGGTTCACTCTTATTGTGTTTAAGTCCTCCTTTCGCCATGAAAAATTCAGAGATACCATGAGCTCATTTTGGAAATCAGGATATAACTTCAGTTGGTAAAACCTGTAATTGCGAAGCGCTCATTTTAGGCGTCATTGCCGCTCGGGGCAAACTGCTGCGATTAGACCCCAAATAAAAAAAAATGTGCAGAAACGCAACTGTGAGAGTAAAAGCAGCTTTGAATACGGACGCTGCCGCAGTCAAAATGTTGTATCTCTTCATAAATTGGCAGTTACAATAAGGAAGGGAAAGGTAAACGCGACACTTTTTTTCAACCACCTTAACTAGCATGCATTGGGCTGACAGTAAAAACAAGGATTTAGTCTTTCCTCTTCTGGTGACATCAAAGAATATTTTAAGTATCTGAGTATGGACGTTATTACAGTTCTACTGGCCGAGACACTGTTATGCCCGAAACATATTTTAGGCAAAGATACAATTGCCTTCTTTTCGAGTACCATCAATGTCTCCTTCATTACGCACTAAGTTCTACACTTTAGTGACGAACGCACCGCTTTAACACACTCGAAAGTCACAGAAACTAAGCCCGTGCTACATTTTCACGCGCAAGTCGAAAAATCGAAACGGCGCCCCTTGGATTTACGACTTTGTCAGGGCTCTCCTCGACTGGTGGAACACCTTCTTTAGCTAAAGCACAGCAGCTAGCGAAGGCTTGGCGCGCCTGTCAGAGACTAACGGTTGACGGGAAAAATAATGACGCCCTGTTTTAGGAGAGAGAAGTCATGAGAAACAACAGCTCAATAGCAGTCTGTGCCTCGTGGTCTAGCCGACGCGCTAGCGGTGACAAGGAATACTACAGTGAGTGGTCTCGTACTACCTAACGGCTGACGCCACCTGCACATAAAGACAGCGATTGGAATTCTCTTCTCCTGGACGGCAATTTGCACAGGCGTCTGTGAAATGACGACGTTGATGGCTGTGTTTGTCATTGGCAGCAACCAAGCTGAGCTTTCGTTGCCAGAATAGGCATAGCGGGGTTCCTTTGTTTGCCGTGGTGCTAACGAATCCCGAAGTGCTTTGCAGGCGTGCCGGATGTCGTCTTTTTTTTCGGCTCCCAGAGCGGTGAACAGTTGTGAAGCGTTGGTGTCTGGCAGCCTCAGTGGGAATGGCTCTCGTCAAGCAAGGCTAACAGGCCACTCACATTGCTCTATGCGTGCTATCTACTCTTCCATGCTAGCCGTTTGCGGCACATAAACAAATACATTCCAGCTTTTCCAGTTCGCACATCAGTCGGAGTGCCAAAAGAGTCTGCGCTTGTATGCGTAAGTGGCTGCGAGCACACTGAGTTCTGTCGAAACTCTGGCAACGACGACAGTCAACGCCGAAATAGATGGCAGTGACACCTGTCGCCGTAAAACACGCACACGATAAGGCGGTGACAAAGGATGGAGTGCTCCACAATGTAATGGATTTTCCAAACAAAAGAAGTATGATTGCATTTCGACCTGGGGTGCCTAGGCGTGGTTATTTGCCGAAGGTGGCACACGTTAGTTACAAGCATAGAGGTAAGCTTTTCCTTGTTCTGAATGATTTGTCGGCGACGGTGTTCTCTAACATTTAAAAATAACCTTTGTGAGAGATTACGATGTTTTGCCATCACAGTCGTGTGAGTAATAGGGGACGGCAGCACAGAGAACTGGTAGTTACTACACAGGTGATCAATTACATTCAAAAAGTTAACTTTTCAACGACTATAGTTACGCGCTTCAGGTTAATTAGAGATTAGTACATGATAATTAGTAAAAGGCAATGAGATTTCAGAATTTTAAAACTGTTCTAATGAGGGCTCCCTGCGAGTACCGCGCACAACCACACTCATAAGCGTGCGTCACTCGGTATCTCACATGTCACGTCTCCTCCGTGCCACGCCTGACCTGGAAGGGCTGTTGAGTGCGCAGCAGCCCGTTTGAGTCACGTGCGCTGCCGAACTGCTTGTTTTTAATGGCATGGCTGGACGCGGTCTTCCACGGCACGGTTTCGGTTTGCCGGGCAGAGAGGGCCAGAATCTTGTCCGGCAGCGCCGAGCAGAACGGCGTTGTTAAATTTCTAAAAGCGCATATGGCTATCAGTAGTAGCTAGCAACAACTACCCGCTTATGATCTGGTTACTACGTGCAGTAGCAAAACAGCAAACCGTAATAAGGAGACAAGGCTAGAGATTGAGAGGCTCGTTATGATATTCATATGAAGGAAGGCAGCAGTCTCTAAAGCCTAGCAATCATAGGGAAATGTTTCCTGCTAACTGGTGGTGTTCATCGGTGGAAATTAATAGTGTAATTACTTTGCGGTTAAAAGATAATTGATTATAATGTCGAATAAGAAACAACCACATGCAGACGAATGAATCCAAACTAACGACAACTGAATTTTAATTTAGCCTTGTCTGTTGAACAGCTTAACCACTAGAGGCCCTGGTACTAGAGGCCTTAGGTGCCATAAAAGGGTTCTCGCATACTTTCTACCCTCACCGTCTGATCACGTTCTGCGTGCCACTTAAGCAAAAAAAAACAAAAAACAAGACGTACGATATCCGCCCCTATAAACAAAGGTGGCTCTGGTGAACACTTTCAAGGTTACATGCATCATAAATACCCGTGAAAGTAGAAGAATGGGCAGCTGTCAGCATAGCTCATTTGGTACGGCAGCGTACAAAAATTCGCAAGATGGGGACTCCTACCGTTAGCATGAGGATGTTATTTCTTCTAATTTCCAGTCAACTATCTTATCGCTGTAAAGTAGGCGTGTGTAGAGCGTTTAACGTAGTGTTTAGCGGTTCATGCGCCTGTTACATTTTTCCTGCATCACACAGTGACCACCACGGCCGAGATTGTACTCATAGCTCATGTCTTTCGGGTCAGCAACAAAGCACCATAATAGCTGAGCTTCCGTCCACAATAAATAAATATCATTATTATTTGCCTTTGATTAGCAACACAAGTTAAAATAATATTTTTTTCTATGCTTTATTCGCTCGGTGAATGCTTCCTTCATATGTAACCAGTATAACTTATGTAAAAGAATTAAGTGATTTGAACGACTGGCTTGCTGTGTTTCGCCGGCACTGGCACCACAGTACCACAGGCAATGCCTTTGTTTCTTCATATATCATATCTTTGGATACTTTCTTTTTTAGATACCGCATACAATTATATGCATCGATGTTAGGTTGCTTTGAAAAAAAGCGCCGCTGATTCATTTCGATGATTGCACCGTCATGTGTTAACGTCCTTGTTTATTGCGTTCCTTCCTTTCTGCTCTTTGTTGGTTACTTTACATTCGTGTTGATTATAAGTGCTCATCGCGGAATGTTTCTTTTTGTTTATTGATAGCATGTATCGCCGGTACACAGTGGTTTCTCTGTTGTGTGTTCTGTATATGTATTGTAACTTTGTTTTCAGTTTCGGTGTTATGTTTTCAGTTTTAGTGTCATTTCTTTCCTTATGCAACTGTATCCTGGGCCGCTTACAGGCTCCAACCTCTTGTGCCATGCCCATATAAAATAAAAGGCATGATGAAGCGACCACAGTTGTTGTCCAAAGGTGCTCCATGCAACAAACAAAGAGTCGATGTTATCTTTTGTTCATAAATGCCATAGGTAATCCGGAAATGAATGGTTAAAGTGGCCGAAACTGTCTAAGCCTGGTTACCAAATGACGACTCCAAATCTACTCTTAATGCTCTGAAAGCCTTCATCTCAGCCCGCCTGCGCTAATTACGGCTCGCGCGGAAAAAATATGCGAGCGTTTCTGTGATAGGAACTCTTAATTCACAATCCCTAAGCGCCAGTTCGACCACGGTTTCCAGTAGTGCGTATTTTGTAGGTAACTTTAGCAGCAGAATGAGAACATGCTCATATCACATCGCAATTACAGTTTGTTTGCTCAAACATGTGATATTCCTTTTTTAATTATGCCCTTATATGCACGGTAATGAGGAGGTCAGGAGGTACCCCTGTGTATAATTTCTGCCGCGTGAGGACTTCCACACCTGTGGTCAGCATAAAAAGTAGACAGAAAACGAAGCGAGCGTTTCATGCTACGTTTGGCTCGCATTCACCGCCATTCAATAGCCGCTTTTGTGTTTGTAGGACACTGGACGTCATTATATGGTCTCTCCAAACATTGGCGAATAGCTAACTTTTCAATGCCCAGCGGCCTGCTAATCACACCGAGTGGAATGGTTCTTCGTAGCTTCGCTCTATGAGCCTCAGTTTTTTAGGTATATTTACGTGACGAACATGTAAGCAGATGAATGCTGGGCGCCAGGAGAATTCAGCCCCTTGAAAATATTAAAACGATGGTTCGAAACAGCAGGTGACAAAGAGAATGTGAAAGGCTTGATAGTTAAAGCGCGGTCACAAGGAAGGGCGCCTTCCAGCGTGGCAAGTGCGCAATACTTGCCAAGACTGCACGCGGTAAATGTTCTCGTGATAAAACTTCCATGCCGAATCGCAACCCCCTTCTGCTGACCGCAGAGAAGAAAGCGGACTTCACAAGAAGACGCATCGCTATGTACAATTTTAAACGTGCTGTGTAAGCTGCAAGAATCTGGAAGCGAAAAACTTTCTAGTTCTCCTTCTTCTGTCTAGTTTTGAAGCAAACTTTCAGTCTAGTTTGCTATTTGGGGCTCGAGAACCTGTCAAGCTCAATGGAGCTTTTTTCTCTCGATGTTCCCTCTCATTACTGAGTAAATAAATCAACTTTAACTTGAACTTCAAAAACCGTGTTCTTTTAGAGGCTCCGCCCACAGCGCACCGTAAGTTTTGTACTTTTTAAAAATCACAGAGCACTACAATTTTCGCACTCTCAACCTCATGTTCGATATCCGCTTTAATCATTAGCGGAAAATGCGTGCTAACAATAAAGCGTACCAACATAGAAGCAAGAAACCTTAAGAAAAAAATTCCCTCTTGCCCATAAAACCATCGCCCGCTTCCCTCCATCCACATCGTTTACTTATTAATGATGTACTAAACAGAGTTTTTTTCAGGCTCAAACATTAGGTTGATTTCTTTTTGCCTTTTGCAAACAAAATGTCTCGAGCCTAGAGAAATCGTGTAACATCTTACAAGAGAAAAATCTTCGCACGTCCACTCTCCATAAATTAACATGCAACAGCCACTAATTAAGCAGCCCTATGTGCTATGTGTGAGTGCGAGTGCGCGAGCGTTTGGTGCGCGTATGCTTTAGTTATAATTTTTTCAACCTAATCTACATTAATCTGCCATGTATAGTACTGAGCAAACATCTTCAGCAGTCATTAAACTATGCCTCCTCCTTGTCTACTGCTTATCCAAGACTTTCTCTTCACCTCACTCGTAGATAAGAACTGCGCCCCAGAGCTAGTAGTTAAAGGGACACTGAGGAGAAATTGAAGTTGGCTTGTATCGACAGAATACCAGCTCCTGATTACAAAAACGCCACTCATACTGACAACAAAGCTCTTGTAACGTAGAAAAGAGCAAGAACCAAAATACAGGTATCGCCGCCACAGGCCAAACTCGCAAGTACAAGCGTCATGACGTCATATAACAAAACAGTGTTGCTGGAACCAATGGTTCTAGCAACGCTAGGACACGAGAAGCACAAATCACTGAGGCGCAGCCAATGCATGCGCAAATCTCCTTGACGTCGCCAGATGGCGCCACGTGCCGGGCAGCTACGCGCTCGCCTGAAGCATCGGGACCAATCAGCGCCTGCTCGCCGGCGTTAGGCGGGCTCCCGGTATTCCGCTAGCGGTATCAAGGTACACGGTATGCTAAAGGTGTCTATTTGCGAGAACTTCGTTGACGACTTCGAGAACGAGATCCATCGCAACGCTCGCAAAACGCCGGGGCAAACGTAAGCGAAGCGACTGTAGCGACGGCCGCAATAGCCGATAGATGCCTTCAACGTGCGGCCGGCGGTAGCTTTCTTTTCGGCTGCTGCTAGGCCGCACTGCTGGCACCAGAAATCACAGAGTCTGCATCACGTCATGTTTCACGTCACTTAGTCCTCTGTCGTCATAGCCGAATCCCAAGTTTGAATCACAGCGGCGGGAAAAACCTTTTCAACGTCGAATCCAAATTTCTTAGAAATAAATGCATTTTTCGCTGCCGGCCAAGTGGCAACAAAGCCATGACATGCCGAACTATCGGATTTTGCTATAAAAAATATATTAATAGTGCTCTCCTCAGTGTCCCTTTAAAGGTAAGTAGTGTACGTGCTTTCAACTGCTACGGACGTATGTACAGTGCAGATTTTCTGGTTCTCCGCAGTAGCAATGGCGAGGTTTCCGAGGACAAGCTTGTTTTCTTATATTACAGGCAGTGCTGCCTTCTGTGGGCTGCCCGCGTCGATGGCATCCTTCTTGTAGGGACCACCTATTTTCCTTTAACACTCTCGCTCTTTTTTCACTGCGAATTTTCGCTTTCTTTGCAATGTTTTTTCTTACTTCCACTGACTGCAGTTTTTACAAAGAATATATATATACTATTCCTGCGTCCTTACTTCCAACAAGCCGCACAAAGATATAACCCCGTCGAGCGTTGCTTCGCGGTACGCTGGCTCCTTATTTTTTTTCTCTCTCATTCGCTTTCTCATCCGTTCAGCCGTTCGTAACCTCCAATTTCCAGGAAAGCGACGTATCGATTTCAGGCGCTTGGCGGCGCGCCGGTCGAAAAGACTCTCGCCGAAATTAGACGACGACGGCGCCGCCCGAAGCGGTTGTAAAAGAAGCCCCCTCCTTCATCTTCAAAGGCACTCGCTCCCCCTTTTCTGCCCTTCGCTGACGATCTGTCCTTTCCGGAGGGCTCTCCTGGTTCTTGTCTCGTGTTTCTTCTTCGTTGCTCGCGCACCCAAAACTTCCGCAGTTCTCTGGTACACCTAGTTTATTCTTCCTTTTTCGCCTAGCTTTACTTCTCTGGTTAAAGAGTTACTGCAGCTTCTCGTCTGTGTCAAAGACGAAGCCGCCGCCTCCATGACGGCTACTTTTTTGTGTGTGTGCGAGAGAGAGAGACTGAGTAATATGGCACTTATTTCCTAAAGCGAAAGCGTGTGGACTAAAATTTTTTAGTGTTATGTTTTTAGGTGTACGAAGCTTGGGGCTCGTGTTGTAGAACAGATAGGCAGGAAAGAGATACGGTACGGTCTGAGATCCGCAGAAAAAATGTATGTGCGTGTTGTTATGACGGAAGATTGACCTAATTCGAAAGGAGTAAAGGATGATAAGAAGGCAGAAGCAAGACATCAGTCTGGGCACGACGGCGAGCATCAGTGCTTCTGCAACAGGGTTGTGGAAGGATTGAGACAGTAAACAAGCTCCTACTGGGGCACATAAATTTAAGGCTTCTTTGCAGTGAAACCGTTTATATAGCTCTTCCTTGCAGTTGCGGGATTCAAGCTGCTCCAGACAATACGGTAGGGTCTGCCATTGGGGAAACAGCTGCCCGAAAAAAGTTGACTACAATCGGCTACCCTGCCTGGATCAACTGCACGTCTTCTTGTTCGGGCAACGTATAATTCACTTAGAATTCCTAGCGTGTCGAGCACTATAGCGAAAGAGTGCTGGAATAATTGAAGAGAACATTTAAGCTCCGCCTTAAGAGTTTAACACGGTGGCCATATTGGATTAATGAACATCAGTGAGGAACTCGATGTTTTCGACTTTACATTAATAGATCGCTCAGACTCCTCATACCACTCCTGGCGCAGTGGTGCAGCTGTTATGCGACGCGCCACTGCCATGAGATAGCGGGTGCTGCTGCAGGTCGGGCTTGTGGCACTCAGGTCGCTCTTCCCTAGCAACCTCTCGCTACCAATCGCTAATTTAACCGCCACCTGACACAGTGGTCAAGTTGCTGGCAATCACATGCGCAGGTTGTAATGACGCTACAAGGTCGCGCGAAGTAGGTAGCCTACCCATATAGTTCGGCGATTTTTTTTTCACACAACGCCGACGTCAACGCGATTTTCTGCACAACGGGAGCCGTAACCCTCTCGCTTTAAAGACGCAGAAGAACCTGCCCAGGCCAGGTACTGTATCATATCAGAAGAAATAGGACCTTCAATAATTACTTCAATGCTTCTCCTTTTTTGGTTTTACTCTAAGCAGATTGCTATTTCTGGTGCTTCTTCACGGGCAATGTAATCTCCACGATTTACTTCATGATCAAATATGAAGCGGTGTGATTTCAAAGGCGGCACTGCAGGATTTCATCAGGCTATGCCAAGGTCTGCCACCTCAGTGGGTGCTACGTGTTTGATGAATTCTTTGAGGCCAGAAGTCCTCATGATGCCATTCACTATTAATGAGGTATGCGTGTGCACATGTAATTTGCGGATTCATAGGTGTAATAGCATTTCTACCTATACCTATAGGAAGCCTTCATGATGGCGGACATTGACAAGCGAAGCCGCCGTGGTGGCCCAGAGGTTATGGCGCTCGGCTGCTGACCCGGAAGACGCGGGTTCAATTCGTGCCGCGGCGGTCAAATTTCGATGGAAGAGAAATTTTTCGAGGCCCGTGTGCTGTGTGTTTTCAGTGCAAGTTAAAGAACCCCAGGTGGCACAAAATTCTGGAGTCCTTCACTGAGCCTCAGCCTGAGCCTGAGTAAATTAAAAAATTCACAATGGATTGCATATAGTGGGCGAAGAGTCGCTATGTACAGCCCCCGTCAAAAGTATACAGCCCAAGGGGTTTGCTTCGAAGCTGTTCAGCGTGGCTCCCTGGCGCATCATGCACTCCAAACCATAGGAGGATTGAGGACTTAATGCCTTTTCTCTTTCGAGAGATCACGGTTGCTGACGATGCATAAAGAGCCATGCTGCAGGCCTCACAATCAAACTCCTTGGGCTGTATACTTTTGACGGGGGGTGTACATCTTGTAAGGTTTCACTAAGAGAATGAAGAAAAGGGTGCTGGAGTCAAAGGTGTCGCGAAGCCTTAAGATGGCATCCACGGATTACGATAAAGTATTTAAGTAAGTACTGCCCAGGACGGGTACTGTATTACATGAGAAGAAGTAGGACCTTCAATAATTACTTCAATGCTTCTACTTTATTGGTTTTACGTGACAGAAGTTTTCTCGAAAGTGAAGATCGATGTACGCCGATAGAAATAGAAAGGCTGTAGGTGTGCGGGCACTCCCTGACTGGAGAGGTGGAGTTGGCTGGTGTGGTTGCTGGTGATGGGCTCAATTTCACTGTCACCCTTTTGTTCCGCTGCTGCTTGGGTTCCTGCTGGGTGTATGCCTTGTGGATGGTAGAGGTAAGCGGGTTGGTGTTGGGTGGCGCTTCTGGAGGTTAAAGTTGATTGGATGCATGGTGTAATGAGTTTCTTGAAGGTAATGCTGGGCAGGGTTGGGATGGGGTGGGTATTAAATGGCGGCATTGCGTGGTTGGGCAGCCCCCCCCCCTTCCCCCTCGCATTCGCGTAGCTTCGTCGTCTTTGCTCGTTCTGAAGTGATGGCGCTGCAATGCTTTCAGCTTTACTCCACACTGTTGCACAGTTCACATTTCAGCGCCACTCTCCCGAAAATATTGTCCCTGTGCTAAGATCAACACTACCTTCAGTAATGCTGATTCAGGGGGATGCTAATGGCGCGTTTGTTAGCGCTATTTCTCACTTTCCTTTGGGAAGGTGGGACATTTACAGGTGACTTGAAGAACTAACTCCTTCGAAAGCCTCCACCTGCCTACTAGAACATCTTGGACATAGCATTGTTGTAGCCTTTACCTATTTATTTATTAATGAAGAAATATAATTTCATACCACACCTCGCAGCTTCCGATTACGGGTAGCTGTATGGCGATTTTGTGCGGTCTTATCGGTTCATCGCTGGTGGATCCTACACCATCATTCCAGCCGTGCCTAAACTTGGAGTTCACCATTCCCTATGCAATGGGCAGATGACAAGGCTATAGAATGTTGCACAGCCAAAAAAACAAAGAAGTCTTATCCTTGTAGTTAATTGGGGTACGAGCGTGAACCCGCCCGACTAGACACACTACAAACACAAAAGAGCAACGCTACGCTGGTTTATTCCGAGCATAATGAAATGTTCCAGAACAACATAAGCAGTGCGCTTCAGTCTACCAAGAGAAGAAAACTTGTCCACATGATCACAATTGCGCTTGCACTTAGGGCTAGGAAGCAACCTGGCGTTTGATTCAGAAATCTCTGAGCGCGTTTAGTCATCAATAATTTTTAGAGAACGGGCGTCTATTTACTCACGTGAAGCCGTTGTTCTGGCTTCACCTCGCTGGATGTCATCGCCAGAGCCCTGTACAAGAAGCAAGCTCGTTCATTCGACCCTATTTGCCATGGCCTTCGTCAAGTAGCATGGATTGCTAACCAACGACGCTCCTCATCCCTTCATTGAGCTAGACTGAAGTACGTCCCAAATTCTCCAGTGTTTCGTGCGTCCCTGCTTAACAAGAGCATTGTGCTGCCTTACTGCACTTGACCGGCCTGCTGTTCTAAGGAGTGGCTTCGGGCCTGGAACACATGCAGTGGTGGGTGACGTGTGTCGTCGCAGAACTTTCTAAGCACGGGCTCTGCAATCTTTATCGGAAATTTGCGGAATGGCATTACTTTTGATCACGGAAGGCACAGCAAAGTCGCCAAACATTTTTATTTATCCGCAAACGCTCGAAAGCATGGAGCGGCCGGTAAGTCTCAGCTGCCGACCAGGATAGCTTGAACATGTATACTACGGCGCCTTCTCAGCGACTGAGGTAGCTCCAGACATGGTGCTCTACGTTTTTTGCTTAAGCTGTAATATCCCTGTGCTTTCCATGTCGATGCTCAACTGCAGTTAAAAGAAAAGACCATAAGTTGTCAAGCGAGTTAAGTAATTCAAAACTCCACAAGAACATAAAAAAAGTTTTTTTGTAGTGGCGCTATTCACAGGTGATTCTGCGTAGATGGCGCCAGCCCAGCATGCCATCTTTAGCATGGGAAACGCTGTTCGCCATCTGCAGGCGTTTCGCTTGACCATAGAAGATAACGCAGCTTCGCTCAGTATTAGTACTAAGCGCGACGGTTCTCAAAATGTTGCAGATTTTCGCGCAAGGCATCGCCAAACTGCATTTCTGCATCAATAGGCTTCAGCGAAATGAGGCACTACTGTTTTTTTATGTATTTATAGACATATTTTAGACCATAGTTAGGTACAGGCAAGACAGATGCAGTCGCAAGAAAGCAGAGTAAGAATAATTGCCAAAGAACTCATGATTGTAGTAAGATATAGGGATTTCATGATTGCCCCTGTCCCTAATTGCCACACTGTAAATTTCTCGATATAGGTCAAGGAAACTTGAAGTAATAAAACGGTTGGAAAGTGCATTTTCCTTTAGTTACCAGATAAACCACCTGGCATCGGATTATTTTCTTCCGTTGTATTTTCTTTCATCGCAATCACTACGCAGTATACAGGCGCTGAAGAATGGAACAGGCACACGAAGCTTCCTGTGCAAAAAGGTTGTAAATTATCATTTGACATTTTAACAGTGCAGTCCTTGAGATCTTCTAGTGCACAACATAGCGGTTACGCTTTACTATAGTGTTGAATGCATGCTAGCTGCTGTGTTCCTCAAGGGAAAAGATTATTTTAGACGAAAAGTATGGTCGTACTGTTTTCTTCTTTCGTCACAGTTCTCCTCGGAATAGACATGGTGATTTGTTTTAAACATTACATAGTTTACTTTGTGACATGTGAATCAATAATTAGACGACTGATCATTAAAAGAAGAAATTAACTTCTAGATTTTTTTTATTTTAGGGAGCACGCTAATATTGGCAAATTCATGACCGCAAACAAAAAGGTGACCTCTCTTTTTAAATTTTATATCCGCCAAGTCAGCTCGAAATATGGAACGTCCAAAATACGCATTTGAAAGCTTGTTGACTGCGCTTTATTGAATTGTGTGTATAAAATGCCGTCAGTAGAACTTATTATGCATCAAATATAGGCGCAGTTGGTGTATTTGGTGACGTAGAAGAAGTTACACTCATTTCGGCGATGATTGCGCGTGCGCAAACAACGTTTTAAAATAATGTAATCCAGGACAGCCACCTCAAGGAGCTTTCAAATGCGTATTTTTGACGTTCGATATTTCGAGCCACATTACACATTCAGAAACTTTAAAAACAGGATTCACCTTCGATGTCCACGGCAATCAATTTCGCAATATAACTTGCCCCTAACACTAAAACATAAAAAGTTTATTAGTTCATTTAGGTTAATTATTAATTTATCTCTTATCATTTGGTTCATTAAAGTCTAGAGTAGCCATGACTCTATTAGCGATTACCTTAGTAAATGCCTTGTCCGCAACGGACAGTAAGCTGATCGGTCTGTAATTTTTGAAGTCCTTGATATCTACTTTCTTATAAATTAAGATAATGCTAACGTTCTCCCATGATTCTGTTACATTAGAGGTCACAAGGCATTGCATACACAGGGTGGCTAGTTTTTCTAGCACAATATCCCCTGCGTCCTTCAACAAATTTGCTCTTGCCTGATCCTCACCAGCTGTTTTCCACCCTCACGTTTCTCCTATGACTTTCTTTACTTCCTCTTTCCCTACTGGCGGCATGTCCTATTGCTGTGCGCAACTGCCTCCGTCATTAATGTTCAGATTGTATTGGCTACTGTATAGATTTATGTAGAACTCTTCTGTTATCAGAACTATTTTATCTATATTGCTAATGACATTTCCCTCTTTGTTCCTTATTATTATTGCGTATGAGGTAGAGGGCTGGCCAAAAGTTTCCAAGCCACAAGGTATGCTTATGAGCACTATAGTCAGGCAGCCACGACACCCTCGACGGTCAAAATACTTGCAATTTGTAGAAGAAGTATCGTTCTAACATCTGAGAACCTTGATAGCTTTCTCGGCTTCTTAAGTGCTACGATATCCCGATGAAAAATAGACCCTGTGGTCTGAGAACTTTGGACCAACCCTGCATGTATCGACCACGTTGCTGTAAAATCCAGCTAAATAGAGGCCGCCGATGTACTTCCCGCAGTTATGAAAAGTTTTTAAAACAAATACCTGTAAAAGATAAAAACAATCACCTTGTATTCGTTCGCAAAGAGCAGCCTGGTAGTTGCAAATGCCACCAAAGCTCCTCTGAATTTCTTCAAGTGCAGCTGAAATGAGACACTGCCATATTTAGGCAGGTTGCGAAACAATGAAAAGGCCAGTGCACTGCGCCAGTTAACTTGCGCAAAAACATGGTGACTGTGTATTATTAACTTGCGCAATATCATTTGTGCGAAGGCGTCGCCGCGTAAGATTCGTCTCTTCGCGATCAATGATGCTATCCATAGAGCGACGTGCGGCTCTGTAGATGCAGCGTGAGCTTTCGACCTTCCTCCTTTACAGTGTATGAAAACCGTCCGGGGTGCAGCGTCTTACGTCAGAGCTCGCGACTTCAGTACAAAGAATCAAGCAAATA
Source organism: Amblyomma mixtum (assembly GCF_055824585.1). Taxonomy (NCBI): domain Eukaryota; kingdom Metazoa; phylum Arthropoda; class Arachnida; order Ixodida; family Ixodidae; genus Amblyomma; species Amblyomma mixtum. The sequence continues at coordinate 251,158,380 of NC_143012.1, forward strand.
AAGATCGCTTGCTGTCGATAAGGCACATTGGAGATGAACGTTTCTTTTTTTACTGGAGGGCATTGGCACTTGAAATAGCTTGCATGTACTTAAAGCATAGAATGCATTTTTATGTGTTCATATACGTTACGCAGACTAAGATCGAATAGAATGCGTTCTTAGAAAGAATGCTGTATGTTCTGCCGTTTCGCGTTGTGTATGTGCCATTTTATTCAAGTGCATATTGCGAAAAAGTATGCGCAGCGTACGAATTGTCACGATACACCCACTTATCATGCCAGGATGACTGAACCGATGTCAAGTAATATATAAGATTCTAGCTTTCCGCTATTACTCAAGCGCACTTCTTCGAACTCACTCCTTGGTAGGGAGCTAGAAAAAGGCTAACCTGCAATGCACCCTCACTAAACCAGATTGCGTCTCACCGAACTCTGCATTTCTCATAGGCTGTCACTTTGAGAAAGTGATGCAGACTCAAATGACATAACGTGGTACTATTTGTTCACGATCTTACAGCGTGTGAAAAAAAAGGCGACTAACGACTTCACAACAAAATAAATTTGAAGGTCGTACGTTGAGGAGAATGGCGCAATCATAGGATGCAAGATTTATAGAGCAGCTTCCTATTTTATTGCAAAGAAAAGTCCGCTGAGCTTTTGTTTCTTTATGAGCTATAACAGAAGTACCAAATTCATCACAAACCTTTTCACAACTGCACATTCATATACAACGCCTCGGCAATTCATTTTGCCCTAAGTTTACAACCACCAGCAAACTGCTGTTCATTATGAGCGTCGGAATAAAATTTAAACTCTCATCAAACTTTGCAGCGGCAGGTATGTGGCCCACACTTCCAGAAAGGCGCCTTACACGCCTGAGTGTGAAATGCGGCGTTCGGGACGCGAAGGGGCGAAAAGCAAATTCGCCGTACACCATTGCAGTCGTGCATCCTCCCAGTTCCATCTGGTTACCACTGCAGATATGCCGAAAAAACATTTCTGCGGCTTAGCTCAGCTAAACCTGACTTGGCAAGTGAAAGTCTCGCATGCATAACAGGCGTGAAGTCACGCTGCGACCTACTGCTTCAGTACCGCGTGTGTCTGCCGCAATGCATGCAGCCCACATCTCTCTCTCTCTCTCACCACCCCACGTACCTCAAAGCGCGAGTGAGGCGTCCACTGACCCACGGAGCCAGTTATACGCCCTTCTGCGCGGCTGCAGCTGTGTAATGTGGTACGTCACATGTTTACTTACGCAGCTCCGATCTTCCTGTTCAAGGTCACCCATGCAAACACAGCGAAATCGGTGCCGCTAACTTAGTAAAGCTTCCGCTGTCAAAGAGCGCAACACGCGACTAGAACGAGGAGAGAGTACCAGAGTGTGCAATTACATCCCGCATTGCGAGCGTGCGCAGCGCTGACACGCTCTGTTTAGGAGATACTATGTAAAGCAGTGCAATCATGAAAGTAAACATTGTTCCCTGTAGAAATATATCCTATGGCTTTTTTTCGATATGAATATTTTTGTACAGTCTCAAAGGAGGGATTTAATGCTGAGAAAAATTTATTTGAAAATGTCCGCGCCTTTCGATTCAATCTCGTGCCGTCTACGCCGGAAGGGACTTCGTGACCACCGTTTCAAAGCGAACGGCTGTGTAGTCTAGATTCTGGGATCCAATATTCATAAACTGGGTCAATGCACTTAACTTGCGACATTATTTTGGCATTTATTTGTCTTGTAGGATGGGTCGCCTTCGTCTTCACAGTCTTTATAAAGCATGCTTATGGGACAGTCGGTGAATCATTGTTTCCAGATGAGTAATTTAGCGGTATTTTTTTTAGAGGTGCACAGGGAATTGACAGGAAAGAGCCCCTGCTCTCACGTCTTTCAGTTTGCTCTTCTCAAAAACTTTTTCCGACACTGTATTACGTTTTTTTTTTCTTCTTCTAGCTTACAAAACCGCTTTTCTAGTGAAATTATCTTTTTTGTAGTTAGAACATGGTATCATATTGTGACGGACTAGACGATTAAACGGGCAGTGGCGTGGACAGGAGCGCTCTTGCTAGGCCCGCAGCCATTAGATCATATCATCGACATCTATCATCATGCCTAGTTCTTCGGCTTGCCGTCACGTAACATTTTGTGTGAGGTGCGGGTACTTTCATCATTCCGGTCCCGGAGCTTAGGATCCGCTGTGCACCGAGTGCACCGAGGTCTACTGTGGACTGGTCGTGGCGTCGCAACTTCCGGCGCCTCACCAGCTTGCCAGATAGTTCCCGACGCCGCCACCCTCCTCCGCTCGCCCCAAGCCCCGACCAGAAGACACGACGACATGACGACAACCGACCCGCATCTGAGACCGCACTGACCGCTCACAAGTGAGTACCGAGAAGACACAATGCCCTACGACCCCACTTAACTGAGACCGTCGCCACTGACCAGAGAACCCACGGACCAATCACCCACACTAGAGAACACAGTACCCCAGCCCCTGCGGTTGGGTGCGTCCACGGGCCTCGGCGTTGACTTCCGGAGATCGATGGCTTCTCAGTCTTCGTGGACCTGGCTTCATCCGCTCATCATCTGCTCACCTCTTTCATCGCGACGGCAAGCCCTTCGTATTCTCCTCTCTGTTCATCCTTTCTGCCACGCCCATCGTCGAGTTCTGCGTTTCATCGTCCCTGCCATTCTTCTAGTTCCCCCGATCGGGACGATCGCTCTTTGCCCCGAGTCATGTGACGGATAAGAGTCCCAGGTAGTTGAAATTTCCGGAGCCCTCCACTACAGCGTCTCTCATAGCCTTAGTCGCTTTGGGACGTCAAACCCCATAAACCAACCAACCAGCCGACTAGAATGCGATGAAGAGCGGGCAGTGGCGAGGGCAGGAGCGCTCGTGCTAGGCCGGGAGCCATTAAATCATATCATCGCCGTCTGTCATCATGTCTAGTTCTTCGGCTTCCCGCCACGTAACAGTATCGACACAGGCTAAGCTTGTCCTGAGTGCGCATTTGAACCTCCCATCATTACGGACTCAATAAGAGCGGTCAGTGACATTTTGGACCAGTCCTAACATGGGCGACGGACCTCAGCAACTCAGACAAGCTCGGAAGTATTCATCGCAACTGCTTCAGTTACCACGCATACCACTAATCTGAGAGGGCCAAATTGAAGCAAGGTTCTGTGACTTGTGTAACTTGTGTGCGAAACATCTTTAACATTTCGCCGAAAAAGTGCGCTCCAAACGATGCTGCGTCCGTTATTTATCACGTTAGGTTTACATTAACAAAAAAAGCCCCTTTGTTTAATATTAGCGGCAAGCAGACTAACAAAATTTCCCAATGTATTTCAGTTTTTCCTAAGCCTGAGGGCTTTTGCACCTTACCTTATCATCCACCATGGGTACCTTTAATGTACTAAGCTGCACCCTGTTTAATTCGTTATCCTGCATTTACTAAGCTGTCCCCACCACCAACCGCAAGCAAGACATCTTTCGGTCCGACACAAATGGGATTGACCTGGTACGTCTCTGGAGAGCGAACAGGTTGGGCCACTCCCAATCCGCAAACGTTTCGTCACCAGTCCACTTGCGTCTATCGGTGCTGCTGTTGCTCAGTGCAGAGACACATGCCGCAATAAAAGTAAACTGAGAGACAGACGCTGAGGCAGCAGAATGAAAGCAATCCAATGGATCGCACGTGGACAAGCACCCCCCCCTCCCCCTCCCCCCCCTCCGAAGAAAAGAAACGCAGCGCAGGCTTCTCGTGACATGTATGCGTGGCGTGACATCGGCAGGTTTTTACAGCTTTCGGCTCAGCAGAGGGACACGAGCAGTAGCGCGTATAGACGGGAAATTGGGAGCCTAGACTAACTCAATCATTGCCGTCGAGTGCTCCAGCACTAGTTTGCGAGAGCCATCGGATGGTTGCACCTAAACTAGCGTTGCCGACAGACAGAAAAGAAATGTGATGAGCGGCGAAGAGAAGGTCTGCAACCACTAAAAGACCGCTCTAGTCAAATGAGAGAGAGTTTATATGCTGCAATGAGAAAGGGGTTGCTACGAGATGCGTATGCAAATGAAACTGCCTGTGGCTACGCAGGAAAAGCAAAAAGGGCTAGAGAAAACACATTCGTTATCTGCAATTCGGGCGGCTCCTAGTTGGCGTCACTAAACCTTGTGGCCGATGGCGCTTCGATTGAACACGCCGCATTTTTTTTTGTATAACTAGACGCATGTAATTGACTAGGTTTTGCTGCAGGATTTAAGGTGCAGGTAAACTGCACATGTCAAAGGTGTCGGTGTCGTGATGTCAATGATAACGCACTTTCGAGAACCATTTATGTTTTAAACAGTGGACGTCTATAGAAACGACGAGCGTTTAGTGTTCGTTCGGTTAAAAAAAAGAACTCGATTTCGGAGGAATCTACAATTCTAATCACCTTTTTAAAGCGCTTCGCGTATTTTAGGGGCTGGGATTTCGATTGTTATATGCCGCATTTGTCGGTGCAAGTAGAAGGAATGAATGAATAAATACTCTAAGGCAAGCGAGATATGGCTCTCGGCCGTTGTTGTAGAATCAGACGCGGAGCTCTGAATGCTGTGAAAACGACCGATGTGGAGTTGGCTAGGCGCAAGAAGAAAAGATTTGAAATTCGGCATTTTCACAACACGGGTTCACTGTGTCACGATGTAGGGATGTAAACCGATGCCTCAACACGCACACATACATGGTGCAGTAAGCGAGTGGTGTAATGCTACGCAGCCCAGATAATGTCTCAGCTAGAAAATTCGATTCCTGACTGTGTTTTGCAGCGAAAAGCTGGTATAGAGCTGTTTCCCGTAATGGACGACAGTAGTCCGTCGCTCCACTCCAGCTGGTATGACGTCATCGCAGAAGAGTAGTAAGTGGCGAACTCCGCATTAGCCGTGCAGCGGCGCGGTACTTGTGTGATGTCGTATTCACTACGATCCGCGCTAAAAACACTTATGCATTTGTGGCAGCAACTAGTGACGCATGCTTTTTATGCCGGACGAGGACGATCTGAATAGCCTTCCACAGTCGACCACAAAAGTGCTCCTGATTAGGGGCGGAAGGGTGAACAGAAAACTCACTTGTCCGATCGGTTTGGTTTGGTTTGGTTTATGGTGTTTAACGTCCCAAAGCACCTCAGGCTATGAGAGACGCCGTAGTAAAGGGCTCCGGAAATTTCGACCACCTGGGGTTCTTTAACCTGCACTGACATCGCACAGTACACGGGCCTCTAGAATTTCGCCTCCATCAAAACTCGACCGCCGAGGCCGCGGGATCGAGCCCGCGTCTTTCGGGTCAGCAGCCAAGCACCATAACCACTCAGCCACCGCGGCGGCCACTTGTCCGGTCGATGCACGAGCAATAGGTTCTGCCTTGAAGGTGGATAGGAACAGTTGCCTCGAGCTAATAATTAATTATTTAAAGATTTAAAGACAGCTGTGAGTTTCCTGTAATTCTCCTTTGGGAACGAAACCAGTAATTTAGACGGTTGTCTTTAATTCTTGATAAAGATCGTCCCTGTGCCAAATGGTGCTCAATGAAAGTTCTTCAATGAGGCGCATACAGTTCGTTGGATACAGTTTTCCTTTCATTCGGCATCGGCCCGTATTTGTTGCCGCTGCAATAATATGGTATTAATTCGGTTTAGCCTGAACCCTTTAGCGTCAAAAGGGGGATCACTGCAAACTCAGTTCACGTTTCTTCATCGTATGAACGCTGAAGCTATCAGTTATCATGTTCATAAGCGAACACATGGCTTTATTTGACTCCAAGCAATATCATTTTAGCGCCAGTACATCAAAAGTAACTGTTTTTTAATGCTAGCTTTCTTCCTAAGCAAAGCGCAACGGTGATCATACTCACGCTAACTAAAGTCAGTATATAGACAGCTCTGAAATTTACAGATTTTAATAATCAAACTTTACTGAAACAAAGCCTAAAGACCTCTCTATCACGCTATTTTCAACGATATTTTTATTTATTTCATTTTATTAGATAATTTTTCGGAAGCCGAATAATAATTCTATTTTTTCTTTAAAGCTATTGCTAAAGGCGTTGAACTTGAAAACATTTTCTGAAGCCCTGAGTGTGTCGTTCAAAGCAACGACAATTTTACACAGCACCTTGAAAGAGCCTGCACTCAAGGATCGCTGTTTGCCGGAACCGGTCACAGCGCATGAAGTAAATAATGTGCCTTGCTTATATGCTACTTAGTGTAGCGCCGGTTTTTTAAGACTCGAGTATGAACTCTATTTGAAAGATATAAGAAATAGTCTAAGCCCATGATTAAATTAATAAGTACAGCTATTTGGCTTTGCATGGGGATGATTTACTTTGCTGCGTTAAGTATGCATAAACAAAACCAAAAGAAACTTCTGGAATTTTCATCATCCTCCAGGCCTAGAAGTGATGGGGGTCGGCGAAACGCACCACGGCAGCCGGAGCTTTCAGACCACCATGACTCTCACGAATCACGGCCAAACGAAAAGCATTCTTACTGCAAAGACGGCCACAGAGTTTTGAACAATGGACTGCTATTAAGGCCATGGCGAAAGCCTTTGGCAGCTAAGTGGCGAATGATCTATATCTCAAAAGACTGAAAATACCGGTCGCAGGTTTCCCTCTTGCGAGCGGTTTGTCTCATGAGTTTTCTTCTAATGACCACCTGCAGGGGAATAACACATAACTTGTTTATTTTTTCAGATGGCAGGAAATTTCCGCTCCACAGCCCAAAATGGGGCGCATATAGCTGCACTTTGGGGAACCTTTCATCAAAAATCTTGTTTCTAGGCTGGAGTGAACAATGTGAGGGGACACTGTCCGCAAATGGCCAACGGTGCCACGCTGTTGCTTTTCCTACAAAAAGCTTTCATTTTCATTGAACGTAAAAAAACTGTCACTGCTCGCTGCAGCAAAATCATCGTCGTGAGCATGTAGGTTAGTCCACTGTTCGATGAGTCAGCGCGAGGTTGCAAGATAGGAGTAGCTGATCTATCAAAATAGCTCGCTGTTGGTCGTCTCCGCTTCAAGTCATGTCTGCAATATTTTCCTCGGCGTCCAGGCCATGTAATAACCAGTGCATGCTGTGATTCTTCAGCTGTCATGTCACAACCGCTCCTTATTACTCAACAGGAGGAATAAATCGGTGAAAGGCCAATTGCGAAAGAGACGAGATTTGGTCTTACAGAGGCAATGAGCGTTAGTCAATGTTGATTTCACTTATTTTGCTTTCTTCTCATAGAAAATCTCATCGGCGATGACGGATAAGAGTGGCAGTATGGAAATCTTGCATGCTTCTCGCAAACCATCTCATCGCGACACCAGTTCTGACGGTGGGATCGACTGACGCTCGGCACAAATATACGGTAGCCCGTATGAGATTTTGATGTCTTGGGATGTAATGTGAAAGAGGAAAATACCCTGTCGTTTTGCAATCACTCCTTACTCGTGACCGCGAAAAATCTGTAATAGTCGCCGAGGGAAATGTTCCTGGCCGGCCTGACGACCATTGCTTTAAACCTACCTTCGCGAGCACAGAGGTCGTGTAGCTAATTTCGCAAGATATTACGCAATAGAAGCACGCAACAAGGTAGAACACTGCGTGCGGCTGCAGGTATACGTCGGTTGCCTCACTACCGCTAAAAAAAGTCGCTTGTATCTTGGGGATCGATCGCCAGTAGAATCGCTATGGTTACCAGTGAAACAATATGCACTGTATTTGAAATAATATGCAAATAATTTCGCACTGTTCCCCTGCCTTGTTATAATGGGGAAAATACCTTTGGCGACGTGTAGTGGCGAGCGAGTTTTTATTCTGTAACCGCACTCTTAACGCAGAAAAAAATAACCAGTTTCAATCTCCATGCCCTCTAGCCAAGGAAAAAAAGGGCTCAGGTTTCTCTGTACTGCCCAATAAAATACATTCACAAGTGTTTACCGCGTCTATGCTCCGTGGGAAATGTCTAAAAGCAATGGAAAAATAGGCGGGCTAGAGGGTTGCGGAAAGGCTGGAATTTCTTCGTTACTAGCATCACGTCTGCAACATCTGCCATGATAATCCTTATAAAAATTGTATATAGACTTTATATAAGCTTCTGCTCATGGCCTTTATAATCATATTACCATCTTTCAATTCATAGCCCGTATGTCGTCTATAGACCAAAGTATCCTATAAGCGCATGGTCATAAATCTACAGATAGTCTACAGACTGTAGACTACTCTGATTTCTCTAAAGAAAATGTACAGAATAATGTCAAAAATCGATGAACAGTTAATAAACTTCTGAAGAAATTTTTGAAAGTGAAAGTGAAGCTTGAATAGCGCTCCTGGACTAGTTCAACAACACTGTTGCTTTCAACGCTTCACTCATTACCTAGATACGTTTTTACATTCCCCCTGCAAACAGGTCTTTTGTCGTCCTGCGACGCAGCCTTCCCCCGACCCCCTCCACTCACAGACCTTCACCAGTATGCTTATTCACTCAGCCACTACAAGATGCCTAATTAGGAATTCGGTTCGCATGCCGGAAAGTTAAGTGCATAAAGAGAACATATTAGATGCGTATATTCGTACTGCTCTTTCAGCGCCAATATTTCTACCCCTGTAGTCCATGTGAGGTGGTGAAGAGCACATGCTGTGGCCAGCACATTGGCCGCCACACCAAAGATAAATGAAACTTGATTAAATGCAAATGAAAGAATGTACTTTTTGCGCGCAAAAAAACACAGGACGAAGAAAGCAGAACACGAAGGACGAATGCTGTTCATTTTGCAGTTCTCCTTTCTTCGTCCTGTGTTTTTTGCGCTGAAAAAATGCATTCTGCGCTCCAAGACCCGTCAAATGTTCCGTCAGATGTCTCGGCAAATGCTCCCCACGTTTCGCAGATGTCACCATTCTGGGCTACGGAAAAACACGGAAGGCTCGTGAAATCTTTGAGGCCTTCTAGATTGCCAAACATGGTGATGCTTGCGTTAGTTCACCATCGATAGCGTTGACAAGAAAAGAATTTGATTATCTGAGTGATCATGTCTGAGTGGTTGCCTTGACGCATGCGTGGTGATTACCTGGCGGTCTGTACTCAATGAAAAACTTAGTTGTTAGTCCAGACGTTGTCCTGTGTCGTTCTCTCCTTGTGTTTTTGTCTTTTTTTGGCAGGTTTTCTCCCTTGACATGCCATGCCAACAGGCCCACCATTCTGCCCTGCTCCAAGACCGACTAGCCCGTTTTTCCACTGTAGCAAATGAAAGGTTTCATTAATGCACGGTTGCTTGTCTTATCGCCAAGGAATTTTCTGACGAACCACTTCATTCTCCAGGCAATGATACGGTAAATAAAGTCGCCTTGCGGGTTACTGCGATGCACTTAGTGCACCGGAATTTACTTGTCGAAGTCTTCGGCTGCTCGGCCGCCGATACTGCTTCCTATGAGCGGCTGGAGCGAAATCAGTCATGGCGCAATTGTTGACGACAGCTCGTTCACCGGCGAAAAGATCGATATAGTAATTAATCATTAGCTTCTTCGGGGTACAAAATGTCAGCTTCGAACGCATCATCGCTGTGCTGACGGCGCGCCGCGCCACCTGCAGCCGTCGCTCCCTTGGTGAGCGCGTTAGCTTATCGTTTATACGCTGTTGTTTTTATTTTGTTTGCATGTTGGGGCTCGCACACTAAATGTAAGGAAATTAGAAATAAAAACACTAAAAGGAAAGACTCACGCATTCTCAAGGAAAATGAAAATATATCCTTGGATTTACCAACTCTATTTCCCGTCTATGGCGTTCCAAGAAGTTTTTATAATGGGCCGTTTAGTTTGTCTGATGAACATGCGCAATTCGGTCTGCTTAGAGATGCAAAGACGTCCTTCTTTATATGATTCACTTTCGGTTTGAAAGCTGAAAGTGTTGAAAGGTTTGAAAGTGTTGTTCGGGGAAACAAAAATGAACATGCATAAATTTTTCATATTAATAAAGGTATTGAGAATTCTCTCGTGTCAAAAATGAGGTGATCAACAACATTCATTTTAATAATAAGCATCCTTTACACGCTATATCAGTTTTTGTTTTAAGAATAGGCATGAAGTGGTATTCGCAGCCTTCGGTGAAGTTTTTAGTTCGTTTTTAAAATATCGCCTCTAAAATCTTAATGAATGCTGGCATCAGTGGCCAGAAGAATCGAAAATGTATTCTTCTGGCTTACAAAAAGCATGGTTACGTGGAGCAAGCTGAAGGATGAGACATGAATAAAAATTGCTCTGAGATGATTCAACAGCTGCTGGCCTAGCGCGAGCGCTACGCCCGAGCGCTTCCCATGAGGCCCCGCCCGCTTCGTCTTCTCCTAGTTCATTAGTCGGCCCGAGGTCGTCGAGTGATTGTCCCGGTCGCAAACTACGAAGAATTTAACAGCCGGTGAAATGCAAGACATCACGATGAGCGTAACTGGATGGTAAAAGTTAAGACAAGGTGACTAGCTTGCCGCCACTATGAAAAGGTCACTGGATGAAGCCTGCTGCACGAAACCTGGAGAGCCGCCAGTCATCATCTGCTCATTTCAGCCTTCCCAAGTATTCCAAGTTTTCACGCTGATCAGAAGGGGTAACCACTGCAAAAAAACCGGGCTGCTAATCATAATGGCCGTGTCCAGAAGCTTTTCCGCCAGTAGATATTGTGGAAGAACCTGCGTAGCGCGACCACGCCTGTGCCTATTCATCTCCTGGCGTTCATCTGTTTGAAATAATGCCACTTTGTGCTTCAAGGTGTCATATAGCGGACGTAACGGCTGCTTTCTAGCCCAGAGGCCAAAATCCGTTGATCCCTTTCTTGCCGCGACCTGCTTGTAAAGTACGGCACCTTATAAAGCAACTTTTTGGAGTCGCTTGATAGCGAAAGCATCACGTGGCAAAGTTCCCACATGCACTTGGATGAATCCTTGTGCTTTGCACTACTTTAGTAAATGGGCCTGTTCTTTGGTAAATCTTTTCAGATGGTACACTGCTTCTAATAAAATGAATGGCGAATCTAGCGTGGCGAAAATACAGCGCGCTTAAGGCACTGAAGTAATCAATCCCGTTTGTCAATGGAGCGCTTTTGAAGATGGTACCTGCAGGTGCATGCAGCTCAATGGCGTGTTTCGCGATTGTAATGTTCACTGCAGCACTCAATCAACCGCACGAGTACGCAGTCGTTTCGTGTTTTCTAACATTGGTGGCAAGAAAATCTCTGGTAACGAAGTAATAGCACGAGAGCTTATGCACTACAGATGTGGACGTAATGTTTCTTCGATGCACCGACTACCCTTAATAATGAACGAGCACGAAACTGCTAGCCCAAGATGATTACTTCTCTAAAAAGGAACTCAGCGATCAATTGCTTTTATTCGAGGTTTCACTAAAACCACTCGATAATTACCTTCTACCAGGAAAAACTTTCCGCAGTCTGCGTTACTATTTTAGCTTTCTTAATGTATGCAGTCGCCGTCAGCAGTTGCGTGTTTTATGAATCGGCAACCAAGATTATTTTTTCAGGCATTTCAGCACTACTTCGCTTTTCCTGATGTTAAAACCCGGTGCCTAAAGGTTTTCTTTTGTTCTTTTTTTGTTTTTACGTGTTCTTTTTTGTTTTTATGATTAATTGTAACCGTCGCACTCTTTTATTGTATCGCACGGCCATTCACGACCCCGGAGCTGGACATCAGGACGTTCCGGATCCTATTGATGTGCTGTTTTCCTCTACCCTGCCTGTTCTCGATGGCAAGATAAGTATATAAACTAATGCTGAAACTGAGACGATATACACGCCATTCCCAGATTACCGAAACATTTGGAAAGCAACAGAGTAGATGGATGGGATATCTTCTGAACATTTGACATCCTCAAGCTGAAGACAAGCGCAAAAGAAATTCTTGTCGTTTACAAGTGATGAAGCATAGACAGCTCACGGTTTCCAAACCGTACGTCTTACGCAGAAAACATTAAAGCCGTATTTATGGAAATTCAAAGTGCTTCTCGAAAGCACTAAATGAGCATGTTTGAAGGTTGAAAACAAGAAAAGGCGAATGTCGCAGTGCTAGTCTCCTATTGGATGTTCCTATTCATTGTCGATTGTCTTTTTAATCCATTCGGTAATATATTTATTTCTTTACTTAGTAATTAATGCCACTAAAATAAAGGAAATACATGGCATCGTTTGTATTTCGTAAACCCATAAATAAAGCTACATGAAAAGAAAAACGATCGAATCGAAATAAACGTCATACTTTAGAAAGAATTCATCCGCGCAGTTCTAACTACCTTGGCTAGACTGGTGTGTGGTCGTATTAATCGATGCAAAGGCTGAAATGGGAAGCAGTGTCTTAATGGGCGTTGACTATCAAGAGTCCGTTTTTGGCCGACGCGCGCAATATATTTAAATACTTTCCTCATTTGATCAAATTTTTAGGTGAATCCCCCAAGGTGGAGTATAATTTGTAAGAAGGGAGTAATTACTCATTGGCATCCACCCGAGCGCAGCCATACGGCTGCAATGGAAAGCTATACAGCTTTCTGAGAAACTTCGTAGTTACTTTCCACAGTGATGTGGGTATACTTCATCACTGGAACAAGAGCACGTGCATCTCCATCGACGCCAAACCGTTTGCGGCAGCGGTGCGCAAGTATGTAGAAGAAAGCGTGTTTTCTTTCTACGCAGAGGATTAGGATTAAGGAAAATTTATTTAAACAAGGAGTTATTTGAGCTTATCGGCGGGGTCCTTATTCTAGAGAACCACTGGGATTAGGTGCCCTGCGAACTTGTCGGATGATGGCCTTCCACCGCTCAAAAGACGTCCTCTGCGTCTGCTGATTACTTTATTTGGCCCCACATCCCCACGAAGTGTGAAAGAGTGTTGGGCTGGCATGGCATCAGGGGCATTTCATTTCAAGTTCTGAAGGACATGTGATGGGTCGCCGTATCACATGGGGCATGTGATGTGTAGTCTATGGAGGTTTCGAAGGATGTTCGTCTATACCTGTGCCAGAAGACGGTGTCTAGGGCGTTTAATTACCCCTGATGTTGGAGGAACTTTCTGCGTTGACGACGGTTAAACTCAAAACGCTTTTTGTACATGGAGGGTAGCGTGGTAAAAGTGGGTATGGGGGGTTGCCTCACTAAGATGATGATGCCTCCGGCTGGAGCAAGTGGCACATCGTTTCCCTCCAGTCCCTCGTGGCCCTGGGTTCAGGTGGTTTAGTGGAGCATTGTGAGCGGTGCAGTGCCCATTAGTCGGGTGAAGTGTTCGGAAACTCGGCCTCGAAGGAAGATTCCACAAGCGTGTTGCAGGCCAGTGATCACACGAATGTTTCGAGATTGGGATTTGTAATGCCGAATGGGAATGGACAAGGCAGCGGTTTCCGCGGCTGCTGGGTTTTCGGCTGTAACTAAGGCAGTGAAGAGGGAGGAGAAGCGGTGGTACACTGCCGTCACTGCGTACATATGAGTGTCCGGCTATGCTGCAAGTTGCATGTAAACTAGGAAAGTTGAGTGCAGCCTTTTATATACCCGTTATGCTGGCGTCAGCTGTACTGAGCCGAATCACATTTTAGGCGAATTTTATAACCAACCTTACATATTCTTCCCGAAAACGTTTTAATGATATCGCAAAATAAAGCCAAGATGAGCACATCTAGACGACAAGGAAAATAAGGTCAAAGTTTAAGTAAGACGATCTCCTTACAACACTTTTTGTTGGAATAAGCAACAGCAAGTCGTTAATATATCTTTCTGTGAATTTTTCACAAGCCGTGTGCTCATAGGAGCAGTGGTAGAGGCATCCCACAGTCGCCTTCGTATTCAAAAAAATTACACTCTTGAATATGCATTTATTCTTTTGGGAGTTTTGGGGCCAACGCATGCACCACTCGCAATTTTCTCGATAACCGTCCTGCTTCCAGAAATCGCCTCTGCGAAGACGTGGAAAGAAGCCGGGGTCTCTGTTGATTGCTGAAAAAAATCGCACGACGCTTACTGCTGTGTGACGCCAATGTTTGAGCGTTATTTGGGATACGACAGGAAAGAATTCTTCACAGGCATGTTCTATTTTGTCTCGGAAAGTCACACATCCGGAGTTGAATCCGGACTTGCCCAAAGTGGCAAAGATACATTGCAGTGGGTTTCGTTGGTGGGTTTTGGTGGGTTTGGAAACAACGACTCTCCGATGCTGAGGCGTACCTCCAAAGCCACTATGCCACCCTTTGCCTCCCATCCTTTCTCCCTTTCTTTCTCAAACATCTCCGGGAAGAGGGGATTTCACTCTCCCCACTTTGCCATCTCACAACCGAGGCAGGCGGTAGATGGCAAAGCGGAAGGTGGCACTGTGGAGTCCGGCTATGAGCTGACGCTGACACCGATGACAACGAGAACGACGGTGCAAAATTGAGCAATAGGTTAATGACAGCTAACGCTCTTAAAGGAAGAAATGCTTATGAGACAGCGTGTAGAGAAGTTTTTGGGGTGAGTTCTGGAGAGCTGTTTGGATAAGGAGCAAGGAGGTCGGCTTGTTCTACAGCTCCGGTTAGGTTCGTGCTTTTGCTTCCCTCATTCTATTTACTTGCATCAGTTATGTATGCTGAAAGCTGCTGAGTGCCAAGCTAATACTATCTAGGCATTGTCATAATGCCTAGATTGTGCTGCACGCTGTTTTTAAGAAGCAGCATGCATTTCCAAGTACGAAGTGTCCTTCAAATGGCACTGGATAAAAGCACAAAAAGCAGATATCCGCGATCAATAATGCTCAGGTCTAACTTGTTGAACACCTATCTGAAACTGTGAAACTTTGAATACACCTGCTACTTCGCGTTACGCTCTCCTGCATCTGGAATTAATACCATATATTAACAGGTAAAATTATTTTTCTTGCTTTGATGTGGAGAGCTCATAGGTACCACTCACAAGCGCATTTGCTATAACTTACAGTTTTTTGTATTTTGCAACGCGCATGCACTGATAGACGATGTTATTCAACTAAAACGTCTCGGCGACATAGACCCGTATTTTATTTCGGACAACGTGCACATTCGTTTTGTGTTCGTTTTAGCTCGCCATTATTTTCATCCTAGGTTTCATAGATCCACTGTAGAGGACACGTCACAATATTAGATGTGCCTCAAGAGCACGCAAGCAACATTGGTACACTCACATGAAAATTTCTGTCAAAACCGGCTTTTTTTCAGCGTATTCAACCCTGGCTGCTAAAGTTTCAGCACGCCGAAGTAATGAAAGCTACAACTCGCAGAAAACTTAACGCGACTTGAAAGCGTGCCGCCGTTTTTAAACCAATTTGGCCTGCAAAAAAAAAGTCAACAAAGGGCCTACTAGCACCATCATCAACAGATAGCGAGGCGACCGAAATTAGCAGCGCCTTTCCCCCCATGCCATAGAGAGTCCGCGTCAGCGTGCTATTGCTGAGATGAGGGAAACCACAACGAAGGAGGTAGAGGGAACGGTAGGAAAGGAACCGCGGCTGCCGCTTCGGGCGCAGGGAACCATGGTAACCGCAGATGGCACGCGCGCTTCAAATGTGGGCTCACGTCGTCTTGTTTCCCATGCGTGCCGCTCTTTTCCTTCACTCTTTCTGCTTCTCTCCCTATGCATGAGCTTGTGCGCGCGCGTGTGTGGGCCGCAGTCTGGTGTGGCACGCAGCTTTGACACGTACGCCGAGCGCACGACCCCGGATTGCCCGCAAATGGCCGGACCACTAACGAGGTTAAGTCACGTAGCTGCGCGCCAGCGCAGCCGCCCGCGTCCCTCGGGGGTTGCTGGCGACTGGTCGCGTCGGCATGCATAAGCGGCTGCGGCTGCAACCGACGACAAAACGGCGTCAAGCCGTCGCGGAAAACGTGGTCGCGCGGCACTTACAGATGGTTCCTTCCAGAGGGGGATTTTGGAGTTTATGTGCTTCGCTCAAACTATGACTGGAGTTGCTGAGCTCACTTTCTAACTTCCCCTTCTCTGTCTTTTCCTGATGACGGGGAACAGCAAGTTTGGCGGGGCGCAGCTGGAGTTTTATTGTTCGGGTATGAACGAAGTTTTCACTTTTAGCTGCCTCGTCATTAAGTTGCTCGATTAAAAGGACTAAATGTGAGTGCTGTGTCCGCGAACGTTCTCCCGAGAAGTGAGAAACTAGATCGTTTTAGGGACTGAATATGTTTTATTTTATTACGTGTGTGCTAGTTGTTACAGGGGAGGTTGCTCGCACGAAGAGAGCCATACCGTAGAGGATTTGTGCGCATTTATCATAGTACCCCCAAACTATCTTTCTTTGTCATGCTAAATACATTCATTATTAGCGTCCATGGTAGAGAGAGGGTGTGGTAGATGGTCCTTAGCGATCACAAAATGAACAAGGGAGGAGAAAACCTCATTTTGCTTGAGCCAACGTTTCGACAAGGGGACTTGTCTTCGTCTGGGCGAAGACGAAGACAAGTCCCCTTGTCGAAACGTTGGCTCATTATTAGCGGTTATGTTTGGCTCAAACCGGTGTTTTTCAATGCGCTACCCAGAAGAATTAAAGAAAAGAATGAATAGAAAAAGACCGAGATTGCCAGCACAGCGGCAGAAGAAAAGAACTGAGTGGATTAGACCACTTTAGACGTAGATGTTGACCTTGCGGTATACAAGACCTTCGTTCCAGTGATATTCCTGAATGTGTACTATAGGCATACGTGGTCCATCAGGCCCATGTCATTGAATTTTATATTGTCAGCAAATAGTCACTACAGCTTGCAAAATAATGTTCGTGAGCTTAGATCAGAGGGAAATACAATCGAATCAGGCAGATCAGTGCGTCGTCATTTAGAGCAATTTTTTATGGCTTTACAAAAGAGAAGCCAACTAGCCCGCCGACATCTGTTGCTAACGAATCAGATATGTCCACACAGTTCTCCAGTCCACATCATGTGAACCTAGATTTTTTCACCCCTGCATTATGTGGTGGTTCCAATTTCTTTACCTATTTCGTCTTGCTCAATACTGGTTGGATTGCAAGCTTCCACGACTGTTGTTCCGACCCCATCTACACAACGCATGTCACGTGCCATCCAAGCAGGAGGACAGTTCTTCCTGTAACAGATTCTAAAGCGCCGTTTCTTGTTGCTTCGATTTGTCTCAACTATTGCGTTTTGTCACAAGTGAGAAACTTGCCTCGAGTGCAGAGCGGGAACCCTGCTCGACTGAAGAAACACGAGGGATTCTTGTGTGAGGGGCAATATCAGAAAGACAATATGACACTTTCTGTTCATGTGAGGCAAATTCATTTACTGACACGCCTTTTTTTAACGTCAGCATTGTAGCGTCCCTAAATATAAACTGAAACGTGCATACTTTTCGCGCTTTGGCTCTTAAAGTACAGTTTTTGTGCTCACTTATTTAAGTCGTAAAATCGAGCTCAGTGAGAGTACGGCGCAGCAACTTAGCCGCCTCGAATGTTAGTCCGAAATAGCGGAAGAGGAGAGAATGAAAGAAGTAACAAAAAATACAGCAGTGCTCACGCACGTGAGAGCAGATGACGGAGCATCCCGGCGTGAGCGAACGGGCAAAAAAGTTACAGCGACGTGCTTTTAATCGCCGCCTCGAGGCCCACCTAAAACGATGTGATGAATGGGCCGTCAAGCCGCCATATTTTTCTCCTCTTTTATCGCAGCAAAGGTATAAAATGAAAAAAAAATAGGGTGGCGGCAGGTTTTCATTGTCTTTATTACACAGCCGGAAGTGATGCAGTGCACCCTTCAGACTAGACGATGCTGTACTTCCAACTATAGTTGTTTAGTGCAAGCATCTTATTAGTGATTGCGAGCAACCTAGTTCTCATTTACATTATTTGTGAACGGGAAATGATGTCATGCACATCTTTATCACAATATTTTGAAAGCAGCTGAAAAAAAAAGAAAATTTATTCATACGTAGGTTGAAGTCAGTTTTCCTATATTTCTCTCGTGTGTCCTTCAGCCGCATTAACCCCACTAATCAATAGGGCGCTTTCTATCTCTTCAGAATTTTCTGTATTTGCCAGGCCATTACATGCACAGGAGCGACAAATCCTAACACCCATTTATTGTGAACGAGTCAATTAATCAAGTTTTCGACAGGCTGAAACTGCTTCCATGCCGCGGTTGTTTGCGAACATGCTGCAGTAGTCAATCGGAAGCACTTTGAAGCCGACGACTTTTTTTTAGGCTTGCTTCTCACGTAACCAATAGCGTTTACGGGATGTAGGTTGTCTTGAGAATCGACAAATTTAGCGTTTCGCTTCTGCCTCTCAGGAGGTGCGTTTTATGAAACCTATTTTCAGCGCGCACTGCCTGTCGTTTATTTCACGTCAGTCAGACAAATAGTAAACAGCCGGGTACCTTCGGCCCGAAAGTCCTTCTATTTGTGCTTGTTTAAATGTGACTGCTGTCCGTGATTAAAAAAACACAGCCAAGGACCACGGCCTTTCAAAGCAGCATGGCTTGTAAGTTAGGAGGAGCAGTGCTTCCCAAAGAAGCACATTGGCTCGGCTCCCGACGGCTCGCGGTTTGGAGGTTCCCCAAGCCGCCCGGGGCGTATTGACCGAACGCGTTACCCGGCCGCGAGCCAGTGGCTCTAACGGGCGTCCCATCTTCATCTTTCCGCTACAGACTCTGTTTGATTGGTACACGAACGCCGTCCCCAACAACATCCCAGTGGTGGTTTGAGGAGGAAGAAGAAGGAGAAGGGCGGGGAGCCGCAGTGAAAGGATCCTAATGCACCTTTCACGATGTACCTAAATCGCAGCCCTCCTCTCAGAGTGGCAGACAAACACGACAGCACTCCTAACAGCGTCTCTCATCAGGCCTCTCGGCTGCGCTACGGCGAGCAGAGAGCCGACTCTTCCCTCTCCCTATGTAACGCACCGCTGCCGCCGCCATCTTTCCAGGCCCTTTCTCGCTTACTCTTCTGCACGCACACCGTTGTAGTGGGTCGTCTCGGTGCACGTTATAAGCTAACGCTGTGGCGAGCTTGTTCGTCGGCCCACCATTCTGCGAGCAAAGGCAGGCCCCGGGCAGGCCTGTTTACCTGCAGCCGCCGTCGCCTCTCCGCTGCTGTCCGCGCCGAAAATTATCGAGAGGCACGCGAAGCGCAATGTCAATATATCCCCCTCCATCCCAACCACTGCTACTCACTGGCGCGCTGTTTTAGTTTTGTTTGTTTTTGCCAAGCACACTTCTTGGCGTCGGTCCTAACTTCTAACCTGAAACCCCGTTCGCGTCTGCAGCCTCTATCGGCATATACTTTTTAGGTTGATTTTCGCTTCCACCGTATGCCATGCTTAGTTTGCTTAGTTCCATTTTGCGTCTATTCCGGGCTCCGCATACCAGCTGCATGCATTCGCACCGTGTCACCAAAAGATAGATAACAAACAGCGACAGAGCGGGGCGAATCACGAAAGTTGTTCCTGATGACGTGGCGAGAAGTAAAAAGCCGTGTTTGGAGGACGTGCAGAAAGGGCCGGGAAAGGAGGACGCTGCTCTTTGAGAGCATTTCTCGCCCTGGTCAATGTCAGCCCGGGCCCGAGTGGAGAGGGCCCGGGCAGTGGCGCACCTGCTGTGACAAGCAACATTTGCATAAGTCGTCGCGTGGCTGGCACACCTAGCATGCGGGGAACTTTGTTGACAAGTCAACGGCGTGGCGTAAGTGCTTGGCAAATACATTATGTGCTGCGCGTTAGTGTTATAGAATATTTTTGCTTTCCTTGCGAATTTTTCCACTGCTTAGCAAAACCTGAGGGTAGAATGTGCAGCGCTGTTTATAAGAGCTCCCCATTCCTGCTCCTCTGCTTTATTTAACGTCTTGCGCAAAAGCGCAAGCACTTTTTGAGACGTGGCATACCGGAAACCGAACTGCCGTCATTGGAGTTATCTTCTAACTGATTTACCTGAGCAGCTGAAGGCTTTTATTTTCGTCACTCAGCTATGCACAGGGACTGAAAATACTTAGAAGATGTCGCTAGTATACTACTTCAAAAATAATGAGAAGACAGGACACGCCTTCCGGGAAAACATAGAACCGGCCGAAAGATATGCTCTAAACTAAAGGCCACAGTGCAGGACATATAATATAGAACCTATAAGAAACAATATTCTTGCACATGTTATTGTCGGTTGACTTATGTCTCACCGTGCTTGGCGATATGTAACGCTTCTATAGACTACCGCATGTCATGCAATAAAAGATCAGAAAAATATCTTGCTTTTATTCAGATTGTTATAAATCAATATGCAGTCTTCGAGCTGGATAATATTGTATGTTTGGAAGATTTCCGTGCTTGAGTGTGTGTACTATCTAAACAAAGTGTTGTTTAGATCAGGCAAACAATCACTACACCAGTAGTGCTCAACTGAACAAGATGACATGTTGCTCCTTATGAGATCTCTGCAATCTTTGGGGTGTATGTTAAAACACTGTCAAGTGAGAACATAATCGAACGGCCCCAAAAAATTTCTTTACTGTCGCCTTCCTTGCAGAAAACGTAAACTTCGACGTGCTTGACAGCTCATTCCGACTTCTTTTTTTTTTATCAAACTTCTCCATATCTTTCAGAAAGATTAAAATTTTTGCGGGGCTTAACGTATAAAAAAATTACATTGACGTCCATGAAGGCTGAGGGGAGAATGCTGAAGTTGGATTTACCCTCGATCATTACTTTGATGCTTGTACTCTAAGCGGAAGCTGTGTGGACTTCTAGTGGGTGAACGCCTTGTCGAGGGAAGAGCCAGGCGGTTTGGTGGTGTGTACTACATCTGGAGGGTAGAGTCTGGTGATGGTGGATGACTACTCTGGTGGGTGAAGGAGGGCTGAAGTAATGGTGGGCGGGCAATGTTTCAGACAAAAGGTAAGTGGCTGGTGATTGTTGAGTCCGGAGGTTGTAGACTTTACTCACCGAAGCTTCACGCAGATAATGGTGGCATTTTTTGCCAAATGCCACTTTTCCTGCAATCTCTGTAGGAGATAAGGTGCTGTACGCCAAAGTGCCAGCCTACCTTTTCCTTTTGATGTCGTGAGGCTATAGGGTTTCTGGATGTTCCCTAGAGAAAAAGCTCGCGCCACCGTCTATGCCAGTTTCGTAAAGAGCACTTCATCCACTGCGGGAATGCTGGGAAGACGAGGTTTCCTATTTTGTTTCTCTAGCATTTCGCCGACACCGTAGGATCCACCTTCGAATCGGCAGCCGGAGGGCTCTGCTCTGTGCGCGAAGGAAATTTTTATGCGTAGCATATTTCAATCACTCAGTTCAGCCCTTGGGCGCGGCCGGGCAGCCACTAAACCACGTGACGTCACGTCACGTGGTTTGGTGACGTCACGTCACGTCATGTCACCGCCCCGTTTCAAAGGGGGCGCTAATATCCATCCATCCATCCATCCATACGTCACGGAGGAAAAGCTGCTGAGAAAATCGAGTGCCGCCAAGCAATACCTGGCGCATAAAGACCGCGCAATATGCAACGCATTTTTGGCTTAACCAAACTAAGCCTGGGCATTTTTTTTATAGTGGCCCTACCACATCAATAAATTTAACACATTTCTTAGGTTCGTAGAAAAAGTTTAACATTTATTCGAGGAGGGTAAGTTTCTGGGCTAGCTGGTTTTCAGACATCATGCTATACGCAGCGCTTCCAGACGACGATAGCGCTGTCTGTGCAGTCAGCGCAGTTGTGTGTGTGTGTTTTTTTCTTTCGCTGTCCTCGGCCGCAAGCGCTACTCATCCTCAGATTTCTTCGAGGTTTGGCGCTAGAAGAGTCGTATTGTTAAAGTTAAAGATGAATACACGTTTCAAGCCCAACAAAAGCCAAGCCAAATACGAAACCTAATGTTTTTGCAATCCAGCGCCTTTCCACGCAAGTGCTTTCTGCTTTCCCTCTCAACAATATTGAGAAACTGTGTATTGAGGCTTTCTTTGCGATGAGGTAAGAGATCAGGAAGGGGGCGGAGTACAACTTGTGTCGCACTTTTCCTTTGTCTTCTACCCTACTAAGGAGTTGGTTATTCCTTGTTCCCTTCAGACTTGTTTTCCGCTCTGTGAAACTGCGTATAAAATTTTTGTCGTGTTTCTGCTAAACTTGCAGTTTTATATTTTTTTCTTAGGACTATATTCTAATAACAAGACTATACATCTTTTCTTGGAAATTAACCCAGTAACGCTATCATGCCATTCCCTCAAGGAGGTCTTAAGTGTCCTCTTTAGTTTTAGTAATCTGTGCTGGAAACAATTTTATATCCTCCCTTACCAGCTGTCCCAGCTAAATATACAGCGTTTTAAAACCAGAGCAGAAAAAAAATGGACCTTTGAATTTTATCTTTTAAAACACGGTATACAAGTTACGAACTGACACATTTTGCCAAGAGGGAGCATTAAAAAAAAAAGAGCAACTTAAACCTTAATAAGTAACTAAGTAAGGTAGTTTCCTCTCCTCAAACAGGTGGTGTGAAATTTTCGTTAAACTACCAAAGTTGCACACAACTTGCTTACTGACAGAGAATTCTCTATACGGCTTAAGGGAGAACAAATCGGTAACTACATTTCAGATGGTGGAGTGCCACGAGGCTCAGTGTTAACTAATTTATTATTTTATATAGCTTCCATCGCTGGCTTCGAAATAAGGAGAAATTCTACATGTACAGTTCAGGATTTGCGCACAGTATGTCACAATATGGCCCGCTTATAAACGTATTGAGATGGAGAGCCTTGATTTAAAAGAAGTCTTGATCACACTAGAGGAGTATACCCGGGAAGCGGGCCTGTAATGGTCACCACAAAAGACTAGCTTCATTCACGTGGCTGACTATAAATTAAGACCGAGAACTAAAACTACAAGATCAACGCTCAATATTGGCAACCACACATTAGAAGATCTGTACGAGCTGACGTGCTTGGACTAGAAATGCTTAAATCAGGCAGATGAAGACAGTGGCTCCAGGACAACGAAAGCAGTAGTTACTACACTGCCCTTGATCAAGTGCACCTCAACTAGGGGTGGAGGGGCCAGGACTGAAACAGCCAGACGCCGTGTACGTCAAGTATTTCAACCCAGGATGGTCTACGATGCTCAGTACCATCGACTGGCAAAGACAATGGGCGGCGCTAGATTAAATGAATACGAACGCAATGCACACGATCATAGCTTTGCCAAAACTCATGCCCATATTTTGCTGGAATATAGGCAGTTGAGCAGATTTTCTGAACTTATTGAGCAGCGAAAGGAAACAAGATGTCGATAGAGAAAGTACAGTCTTTGCCAAAAATAACCAGGCTGCATGGTTTGCTCCTCATTCGTATACCAGAGCCCTCACGGCTTCCCTAAAGACCAACAGTTCTTTGACGGTGAGGAGAGAGGTTCTTCTTATCATACAGAGATTTAGAGCGTGAGGGCTGGCATAATAGCTTTAATATACGACTGAGAAGCAAACTGGGTAGCCTGGTTACTTTTAGCAAAGACTGTACCTTAGGCACCTTGCAGCTCCATACAGTGAGGTGACAGCACAGCCACCGAAAATTATAGACCCTTTTCCGGGTGCATACACTGCCATAATTACAAACAAGACGAGCAAGCTCCATCGTAAGCATAGCCCACGACTCGAACAGTGGTTGTTATAAGGCCAGGAACGTGCATTGCTTATACAGACACATGGGCCATAGAAAAGGGAGAAAGAACGTCGACAACTAGCCCTACACTTTGAGGTAATCACATATCAGTAATACGTCTCGGAACACCTTGACCTGCCTGTGATGGAGCTCTACGGTATTTGTGATGTGATGGAGTGTTTAAATAATATAGCGTCTATAAAAGAAGCCCAAATCTGCACAAAATTCTTAACGGCTATTAAACAACTTAAGAGAGTGACGGACACTAAGCATCACTCAGGACATACATACTCTGAATATGAAAATAATGAAACTCATGCAGGTATATTGGACTCACGAAGATGCTCAGAATGTCGACCACTGGAAAGCAGATGCCCTTACACGCCGTGTCCCAATACGGATGCCTCGCCCACTAGCCTATGTTTTGACCCATGCTCCGATGTTTTATCCTGTCGTCTTCTATAAGCAGTACACTTTTTCTAATTCTCCTGCGCACTAAACCCACCCTCACAACGTAACGACATTGTAGGAGGTATAGCTTAGAAGAATAAGGGCTTGTGCGGATAGGCCGTTTAGGTGACGAGAAGTTGAGGCTCTAGGAATGTGCAATTTACAGTGCATATACACAGGCCACTGAGGTGGATCTTTGCCTTATATTGTGGAGTGCACAGAAACGCTGGACTCAACAAGACGACAATTAATGGAAGTTGGACTTGCGTCTTCAAGGGAAGAAAATTTTTAATGTGTCTAATAGACAAAGCCAAGAGCAGGATCCTGCTCAGGTTTCTGAAAGCGAACAGCCTCCTCGCCCTGCTTTAGCTTAACGACAGTCACTTTTTATGCCGCATGGCAAGTATTAGAAAAAAAAAAGAGATATGCTTTTAAAAACCCCCCATAATTCTATAGGGTATGCCGCACGGCTCTCAATAGCACCTCAGTCGCTGTCACCTGCTGACAGCCCTGGGTATCGTTAAAAATTTGGTTATATATAGCGAGGACACCTGGAATATTAGTACACAACAACGAGGAAACAATAGTCACCTCCAGCTTGGGCATCAATATCAACAGAATAACATAAATGAAGAATGTTGTGTATTACATAGTGCGAAAGCACTTAATAGTACTCACCGTCACTCATGATACGAGCAGCCTTTTCTTTTTTTTCCGCTTTCAGAGTACCGTGTGAAGACATTTACGCTATACTGGTCTCGTGAGCACTTTGGAAGTTAAACCACATTTAGTGTGGTCGCGTATTGTGACCTCTGGCTGCAGACTTATAGAGTCAGGGAAGTTACTCGAAATAGTCCCTTGGAACTCATGAAGCCTAATATTTTTTGGCTTCTGGTCAAGGAGGGAATACCCCTCGTTGGAAATTCACGTATGGGCTCATTTGTTTAGCTGACGGTGGTGCATGCGGCCATGGCTACGGCTGATGCACCATGCCATGGCTACGGATTTTGATGTAGATGAAATAGAAAAATTGGGCAGAGACACTTAAGACTTCTTACGTGGAAGAATGAGGCAGCATTGAAGAGCTTGTTCATGCTACTTTGCAGAATGACTTCGAGTCGTGACTATTACTGCGATGCATGACTATGCGTACCTTTTACAAACTCTATGAATTATTAATTTGCCTCACGCAATACCGACGTTGTCAGTCGCGCCTATGACAACAAATGGCACACTGTGGATATGATACCACGCTTATGCTACCGCCCGGTGGGCAACACAATTTTGATACCAATGCCCTGGAAGGCATACAGTTGAGGGGATATGTCGTCGGTTCGAGCCTCTGTCGTGAGCTAGCCTCCAACTTGACTAGCTCATGTACGCAATATGCAACAAATAGTGTGACGCCAGCCGGAACACTGTATAACAAACGTTGCGTCACAATTTCGCTAGGAATGTCGGGAAAAGCGGCGTCACATCGAGGTTAGCTTATGGGGCATATACAGAGATCAACGACATATATATTACTATAATCAACAGTGTTCGGCTTGCTTTGTACGTCATACAGCCTCTTCATGGTGTTCCGCTATTTTACTTGTCATCGCTGGATTTTCTCCACAATCTATGAATACACACACGCTTCTGGCTTTTCTCTTAATGGAACTAGTAATGTTTTCGCACTGACACATTCGTTTGCTGAGATTTTGCTGGGGGCCAAAGCACACCGGGCAATAGAAACCGATAAGAGCCCTCAGTCATGAGTGTCTCGTGGCCAACCACGCGCATTTCTCTAGCGAATTCACAGTGAAATCAGTCAGTCATTCAATGAATAAATAAAATGGCTAATTAATTAGCATTTGTTGTAGAAATAATGAAAAACGCAATATTTTACCTGATCTTTTATATCGTTAAAAAGCCCGGATGATCGAAATCAATTAACTGTCTTCCAGAAGGATGTGCCTGATAGTGTAACGTGCTGCTCGCAGGTACCAAACCATTAACCAATATACTCATCAGTCGTGTGTAGCATAGATGAGTGATCATGAATGTTAGATACGCCAAAAAGTAAGCACTCGAAAAATTTAACGAAGCTCGCGTCTACATAGAAGACAAATGATTAAAGTCCTAATTTTGGTTACTTTCGCTGAGTCAAGGAATCGAACACGTAGGCTGTACATGTTGGGGACGGCGCGATTCGCGATTACCAGACATGATAAAAAAAGCTCATGTCTTTGTAGCTTCAGAAGATTGCTTGCGCAAACACTATATACTGTAGACTATGATATCAGGGCAAATATCCTTCGTGACCGTAATTGCCTCCACGTGCCGTCAGCTCTAGGCGAATGAAGGCACCATCGAGCACCAAGATTTTCTTCTACAACGACCATGGTATGGATGCCGACGAGATACGACGTATGAGCACTCTTCCTTTTTTGTGTATCGCTCTGCAAACTATGAAGTGGAATATTTAAGTGCCTTCGCGGTTACCTTTATGGACCCCGCCACGCTTCTTGAGGTGCGCTTAACTCGGCCGCCACACACTGATATTATTGAGTGCATGATATGTATTTATTTTCCTACGTTACATCGATGCCACTCAGCCGTGTGGTGTCGCCCTCGTTCCACTTTGCTACGTTCTTACACAGTACTGCACTCAGCCGTGCACCAATTTTCTCATTCTATATTTCCCGACACCATAGTCGTCTTTGTGTGCATTGGGTTCAGGCTAATAACGGACGGACAAGGATATGTTTTTAGCTGAATGTCGATGGCAATCGAGAGCAAGGTTACAGATATCCCTGGGTCGATGCGGCTAAATGACTCGGCTGACAGAATCGACAACCGAGTACCTATGGGTAAGGCGTTCAGTTGATGATTGTCCAGTATGCCCAAGGTCGTCCATTCTCCAGATAATGCACAAATTAAAATATGGAGTCTATAAAGAACAGCTCCTATGTTGTCTATTCGACTGGGAGAGCCGATTGATAATCAATAAAGAAGCTTTTTTTGAGCTAGTTGTGTTTTGCTGTTTTCTGTCCGAGGAGGAATTTTATATTTTTCCAGCTTCCAAACATCACCACGGCAAATAAATGCGTAAATCAATCGCGCCATTAACTCTACATTTATCAAAGCATTTTTGTTCTGCCCAGTTTAACTGTATCAGCTGAAAGGTCATTTAGAGTAAAAAGTATTTGCCGCTCCGGCGGTGCATATGAATCCAAATACAGTACCATCCCACTGTTCGGTAGGATCCTAATTAGGTTAAAAATCAAGCACTTCCTCTTCCAAGACAAAAGCTTTGAACAGTGCAAAGTGTTTTATATACTTTAATTTAAGCTGCGATATAGACGCACATCAAGATGCTGAAATATCAATGCAATATGGAGTCTTAAAAAATGCAGAAATTCATTTGTCAACATGTATACTGAACGTTTTTTTGTTGCGAAACTCAGAAAACTCAAAGGCATAAATATTGCAATAATTATTTATTCTTGGGCGTATTGCGAGGTATATTTACATCAAAATATAGCGAGCATATCCTTGATGCCGGAAAAAGACAAAATTTCTTACCACTCGTGGTCTGAGATATCGGAAACACTCTACTGGGGAATTTGTCGAGGAATCCAATTCAGCTTGTTCCTTTTCGAGCTCATTTCGAGTCCGCTGAGCTCAAGTTCCCAAATCCGCCCTTGTATTTTGAGCTGAGCATATAAGATGTTGATTACTGAATCAGATTTTTTGCTCACAGTCGTGATGTGTTTGGGTTGCATTACTTGTTATTTCTTATAATAACCATAGCGTCCTTCTGGTGTATTGACTATTTAGAATTTGGAGGCCAAGCTCTGTGGTTTCAGCCCTCTAAACAAGCCAATTCATTCTGATATAAAAACCACAACTCTAGTTTCAATCCTATCTGCGTCAGAGATATTTTAACTTAATTTATTTTAGCTACCTGGTTTTAGAGGAAGAAGATCTGAGGAACTAAATCTTTAAGTTCTTTCCTGCAAAGCAAAGACGCTAACGTTGAGTTTGCCTCACGATGGCCTTATTTGCCTATATATCATAAATGTCAACACAGCATCACTCAAATAACTGGCGTTATGACAGCAGACAGAGTGCGTACTGCTCAAAGGTAACGTATGAAGAGTATTATTGAGCTAGAGCAGGGGTTCTCAAACTGGGTTCCGCGGAACACAGGGGTTCCGCGGGCTGTCTTCTTGTGTTACGCGAGAACCCTCACCGGCCCTGACCCGGCAGCTGATATGAGACTGGCTCTGAGTGCTACTGAGCCACGATTTGACTTGCTCTTAAAAGGGAAGCAGTACCACCCATCACACATCACATTAGTATTTGTATTAATCTGTGCAATAAACATTTAACCTCTGCAACTTTCCCTTTGCAAAAATGCACTCGACAACATTGCTGGTAAGTGAAAGCCTGGGGGGGGGGGGGGGTTCCCTGGAACTTATTGAAGGCTTTTGGGGTTCCTCCAAGCAAAAAAGTTTGAGAACCCCTGAGCTAGAGTATCACAGTTCCCACCTTTGGTGAATACGGTTTTAAGGGAAGCAACAGAAAAGACGGGCACAAAAGTGGGAAGAACACAGGACGATTACCAAAACCAAGGTCGTCGTCTGTCGTCATCATCGACAGTAGGTTGTGGGTTTTCAGTTCTGGTTTCGTGTTTTTTTTTTTGAGCACGTATGCTCTAAGTCTTGCATTTAAGCCGCTGTTTCCTTTAAGGAATTTCAGAACATAGTGAGCGCTTCGCTTGTGTTGCCGCTTCAATGTGTCTGAATAATGGAAGAAAATATAATGCCACAACTTTCATCATGGAATGTACTTTTGAAAATCAGGAAAATGCACTGTCACTGCGCATCTTTTTAATTAACTTCTACTTGAGATAAACGGCGGCCTCATCTCAAATCAGTCTGAAAATTCTGAACAACCCACAAAAAGTTTTTATAGGCTGATGAGATCACACACTTCCTGTAACCATCTAGAAGCTGCTGGATTGTTTGAGATAGCATCTGCAGTGAATTTTTCTATTACCTTTTGCGCTTTCACTTTGCTGTCTGTATACGTAAGCCTTCTAATCGAAAGTAATTGCTGAAGGCAAAGCGGAAACTCCACCTGCACAAACATTCCTTCCACAAGATAGATCCGAAGGATGAAAATTGCTTTTTAGTAAAGTGATTTAAAATCAGCGACTCTCTGCTTCTTCTAAGAGATTTAAGAGCGCTGCGTCGCCTAAATCTCGCGTGAAGAGCACATTGTTCTCACTGAATTCTTCATGGCCTATACGAAATCAAAATCTGACGTCCAGCTTGCCCTTAGTTCACTTCCTTTTCGTAATCTTCTTAAGTTCAGAATATTTGAATAGCAATGACGGGTCAGCGAAATAGTTGAAGTTATAATGGATAGTACTACGCGCTTATTTAGGCGTTCTTATTTCTTCGGGAGGTCCCAGCATCTAGTTGAAAATGTTTCGCGTGGCTCCTTTTTTAAATCACGTCAAGTTCCTCTCCACTGAATTCAGTGTGTTTTTCTGCAAAGCTTGATGCTCATGCTCAGAATGCGCTTTTTCACGACATGAGCACATTCGTCCTATATCCTCTCCTCTCTCTCCTTTTCATTCCCGTCATTCTTTTCACGGCGCACTAAGACTTTTCTAGTTTTCCTGCTTTACACTTGCCACGCTATCCCTGCCCCCCCCCCCCCCCCCTCCCCCCCCTCCAGTTGTAACGTTGGCATGAAATCCTTTATCTTCGGTCTCGGCTATACTGAACACAGACAGTATGACAAAGGTACGGCTGCATTGTTCAAGCTAAAATATGTTGAGTCCTGATATGGCTTGGGACGTAAGTAAATTGGGAAATAAATGGGCTCGCACAGGGATCGTAATTGTAGGCTGAAAGCATATTATATGACAAGATATTATATTACTGTTATATAATACCCACTTAGTTTGAGCTTCCAATAAATCCCTTTTGAAGTTTCTATGATCACTTTTAAATCTTTTTTTTTTTAATCTATATAACTTCGTGTAAAATGCCATATACCCATATAGGATAAGAATACTTTAAAAATCACTCTTCTGGCAGCTGTAATCATCACAGCATGCAATGGCTACCAACAAATGCATATCGATATTCCCCTTTTGACTGTAAAGTCAGAATTCGGTCGCTCGCGTTCGACCATGTTGAAAATGCCTACAAATGCCGTTCATACTGCAGCACGAACGAGCAAAGTTTACTGGTTTTAAGGAGCCGTACTGTGTGTCGCATTCTACATCACTTATGCACGTATGGGTTGTTGTTGTTTTTTTCCCTCCTTTCAGAAAACAGACGGAACGACTAAGTTTTCGGAATGGCAATAAATTCAAGGAAGAACTTGAAGCAAACCACATCTTTAAACCAACTATTCTTTAATAAGTAAATTGTTAGGCGCTAAGAGACGGTGAACTAAGGAAAGAAGCGCCTAGCTATATCACCGTTTTTCGTCAATGTGTCGTATTTTGAAGTTGAAGTTGAAGTTTATTTCTCGCTCTCAGTGGTACAAGTATTACTTACAGTATTACAGTATTGCAAGTATTACAAGTATTACAGTGGTACAAGTACAAGTATTACTGGGAGAGAGAGGACGCAGGGAAAAAAGCTGCTTGAATGCAGCTTGAGAGGCACCCTGCGCCCACACTGCTGAGACAACGTATTGCCTCAGTTGTTAGTTTACAAGACAGCTACAGGTGAGGCACTCGAAAACAATAAATAAAGTATCAACATGAATATAATATCTACAGTGGCACTTAAACATTAGTATCACAATCACAACAAAAAGCGTCATAAATACTCAAAAAACCAAAAGCATCACATCAACCAGGTGTACAACAGCAGAATTCACACGTGTTACAGCTTTAATCACAGTTCGGAACAAGTTGTAATTAAATGTCTTCAAAAAGATACAAAATGGTTTTTAAGCTCTTTACCGTGATGCATTTTAGCGATATGTTGTTATTTTCTAAAATGTTTAGGTATTTCGACAGAATAAAAGATAAAGATTGCATACCGTATTTGGTCCGACAAAGAGGCAGTGACCAAGGAAAATGAGAGCGGGTATCGTAGACGGTTGAATAGCGAGACATTTTTAGAAGTGAGAGAGTGGTTTCATTGTTAGTAAAAACCGCAGTTTTGTACATTGATAGCAATCTGAAAGGAAACAAAGAAGTGAACTTTAGAATGCCAAATTTAATGAAGTATGGATGTGTGTGGGTCTGCCTCGATACGTTTGCTATGAGTCTAATTGCCCGCTTTTGTACTGTTATTAGTTTGGATATGTTGTGCTGGGTCGTCGTTCCCCAAACTGTGAGACAGTAAGTCAGTGATGGGAGAAAGAATGCTTGATAAATGAGGACCTTTACTCGAGACGGAAGTGTGTCCCTATGTTGGCAAATAAGACCGTTGAAGCGATTCAGTTTTTTCCGAACATGATTGACCTGTTCGTCCCAGGTGAGACACTCTGAGAAGATAACTCCTAAGCATTTTATGTTTTTCACGATTGCAATTGTTTTGCCTCCTAATGATAGGGTGAAATTGGTGTGAACAGTTTTGTTTCTTGTTCGGTATAAGACGGCCTTCGTTTTTTCAGAATTAACTTTTAGATGATTATTTCTTGACCACTCGTGAAGATATTCCAGAAACTTATTTGCTCGCGAAAATAATTCGGCTTCTGTGCTGCCCGACAACAGTGCTGTAATATCATCAGCAAAGCCCACGAGGTCAACGGTAGGGGTAGAAAAGATGTCATTAATGTAAACAAGAAAAAGTAAGGGCCCCATTATGCTGCCCTGGGGAACACCAGAGAGAAGTGGCTCAAGGCTAGATAACTTGTTATTATGAGAAACCATTTGTCTGCGATGAGCTAAGTATGATTTGAGCAGAGACAAAGTGACTCCCCTAATTCCGTAGTGTTCCAGTTTTTGCAGCAGCAGATTATGGTTGAGCAAGTCGAAGGCTTTTGAAAAATCGACATAAATGCCAAGGACCAGGCATTTCTTCTCAAAGGCTTCAACTATTAGTTCTTTTTGTTTAATCAAAGCTGTCTCTGTCGATTTTTTAGGCCTAAAGCCAAACTGTTGGTCAGATAGGACACCATGCTTATCTAAAAATTTAGTTATTCTGGAACACATAATTTTTTCTAAACCCTTTGATAACACAGGCAGGATCGAGATCGGCCGGTAATTTGATAATTCTGTGTCGCCTCCTTTATGAATGGCAATAACTTTTGCGACTTGCATTTCTGTCGGAAAGATCCCTGTAGCGAGAGCAATGTTGTAAATGTGAGTTAACGGTACAGCAAGTAAGTCAATAATAAACTTAAAAGGTTTTATGCGGAATCCATCTTTGTCCTCTGCACTGCTACATTTTAGGTTGCTAAAAACTGTTACGACTTCAGTTTCAGTTGTGGGGAAAAGGAATATAGACTCGGCAACAATTGGTGTTTGCAAAGCGTAGCCGGGATTCGGTGCGGTGGAAGAAAGTAGGGTTTTTGTGATACTCGAAAAATGTTCATTAAATGCATTTGAGAGATCGTCTCCGGTAATAACGATGCCGTCTTTCATTACTGAGGTAACAGGAGATTTGGGATTTCGGTTTAAGAGTTTGTTTAGTTGGAACCATTTCGCACTCACATTTTTACCAGACATGGATGAGAAAGTGCTGTTGTAGTAATTGAACTTCGCGGATTTCAGCTCTCGGTTAAGAGAATTGCGGTATTTCTTGTATTTCTCTAGCTTTGACGGGTCGCGGGATTTAATAAACTGTGCAAACAGCTTTTCTTTAACCTTTATTTTGCGCAGTAGGTCTTGCGTTAACCACGGCTTTTTAGCTTTTTGTTTGCGAGGACGATCAACCAAGAAGCGTTTATCGTACACAGCCTTTAGTTTCTTAACCAGGATGCTGTATGCGTCATTCGCATCCTTTGAGCGCATCACATCATCCCACCTAGCTGCACACATATCCGTTCAGAAGCGTTCCAGGGTTATCATATCTATGCGCTGATAGCTATTGCAAACTTTTTGTCGGGCAGAATTGGACCTTGCAGCAGGAATGAAAGCGAAAGTTGGAATGTGGTCACTTACGTCTGATAGAAGTGTGCCAGCCTTTGCATTAGAAATTTCCGAGTTAGTAACGATGATATCTAGAGAGGAAGATGTAGAGCAGGTTATGCGAGTGGGAGTATTGATAAGGTTTGAAAGTCCGTAAGCATCAAAAAGGGACATAATTTCTGTTTGTCTGGTCGAGATGCTTTGCATGTCAACGTTCACGTCACCCGCTAAAACCAGTGATTGTCGATTGGTAGACACATAATCAAAAAGGCTTTCAAGCATATCAAGGCATTTCTCGAAACTACCGTCTGGGGGGCGATATAAAACAGTGTAAACTTCGCGATCATGCTCAACAGTTTGCATTTCATAGTCAGCAGTAGATAAAGTGAACTGTTTTACCTCTGTAACTGCGCGAGTATTCAAAACTTGGATTGAAACGCCACCACCTTTGCGGTCAGATCTATTGAGGGCAAAATGCGTGTAGCCCTCTAAAATTAAATAGTTCGATTCGTCATGATACCAGGTTTCTGTGAACATTACGACTTCAAAGGAAAATTTAAAAGAGTCGAAAAGTGACTGTATT
Source organism: Amblyomma mixtum (assembly GCF_055824585.1). Classification (NCBI taxonomy): domain Eukaryota; kingdom Metazoa; phylum Arthropoda; class Arachnida; order Ixodida; family Ixodidae; genus Amblyomma; species Amblyomma mixtum. The sequence goes on from NC_143012.1 coordinate 251,192,167, forward strand.
TCATCGTTCTTGTTGTTCACCGATCGGCAATTCAAATGGAAAATCTTCAGACTTGGTTCCTCGGCAACCTTGTTTAAAGCTACCGGAGCAAGCAAATGATAACTCTCCATTTTCAAGAGGAGCCATCGATTTAGTGCACTGACTTAGGTCATTTTGTTCACGTCCTCAGTGGTCATAATATTTAGCACTTTGCTCTTTTCCATTTTCCGTGCGTAGATTTGACCTCCACGGACCCAGACAAATTTCCAGCCTGCCTCACTTTTCTTTGTGATTGCCAGTGCTAGCAAACGCTTGCGATCAGGGCATAAATGCTCATTTATATACACCTGTGTCTTGTCCTTGAACCCAAGTTCTTTGCAGGAAAGGTTCTTATTGCTTCTCGCTTTTAGAAGGACTGCATCGCGTTTTTTGCGGAGGACGAACTGGGCAACAACGTTAAATGCAGAAGGGTTTCCATACACAGGAACGCGATGGCATGCATCAAGGTCTGAGGCCGAGATTTCTTCGCCAATAACGTTACCGATTTTTCCCATGATTTCCGCTAGATCCTCCTCCGGTTCAACGGGTATACCTTTGATTTCTATGTTAGCATTTCTTGAATATTGTTCACATTGCACCAAGCGTGCCTCGCAGATTTTAGTCTGAGTTGTTAGCCAGTCACATCGCTCTTGCAATGCTTCATTCGTCTTTCGCAGATGCTCATTTTCATCAAGTGATTTCTTCAGCCCTGAAATTTCTGTAGTCTGACCAAGTGAATGGCTATAAAAATTTCCAAATGTAGAGGTATATTTGGGCAGGCATTATATTTCATGGCGGTGAAGGAATTTATTTTAAAATAATTCACCTAAAAAATGGCACCATAATAATCAGGTCGTGCGCGTATGAAGTTCATTCTTTGCGACCGCAAGTTAAACAAGGAGAAGCGTTCCCAGTGCACTCGCAAAATGTGTCAAATTCACGAACCGCTCTATGACACTCATGTTATAAAATGAACGTGAAGCCCCTACACATCAATTTCGCCTTCCGGTTAGACCTTTCATACAGTCCCCTTGCAACAAATGTACCTGAGTTGCACATATCTGTTTACGAACAACATTCTCGACCGTTATCAAAAATAATTGGCGCTGAACGCACGATTATATATCGTCATTATACATTGTTTACATCGTCATACATCGCCGTCGTCATTATAGGTCGTTTTCAGCTCAAAATACGTTTATGTAATGGGCCGACCAAGCGGGCAATTCCTGTACTTCAGCTCCTACCGACTTTTTGTCACTTACGCTGATTTCTCCTCCTGCAATAAAATTTTGGGGTTATCCAGGTCCATGCATTTGTAACTGGTGCGCTGTTTCCGTGCAGAGTAACCGGGCTTACACCGCGCGACACAAGCTTTCATAACCTTCTTTCTGCAGCGAAAATTGCTGCCTTGATGAAATAGCCGCACAAACTGGAGATGGGACTGTATGTCTTCTATCCTTACCCGCTTCTGACGACGTTGTGTTCCTTTCAGACATGGGGCGCTCTCATTCATTCCTTCTCTTTGAATGTCCAGTACTGAAAGAAGACCAGCGTCCTGAGATTTGTTTGCTTCTGCGTTTTGCCTGCTCTCTGGAGCACGGTTCTGCTGCAAGCCTGCCAGCTAAGGGCTTTATATTTCGATTCTTCCTTGCAGAAAAATAAACAAATCAAAAGTATGACTCCGAGTTCTGTTTCTTTTCTATGCCAACAATGGTGTGCAGCGTAATGCATTTTAATCTTTTAATTTTTTTTCTAAGATTAAGTGCGTCTGTGTGCGTTGCTCTTCGCTATTTTTTGCGAAGCTTTCTGCCTGAGAGCTTCCCTTATGCATAGCTGCCTTTCTGCATTACGCGTCTCATATTTCGGCCGCTTTCATCGCGTCTGCTGCCCGCTCATTCCTCTTTTTGTACGAGCAACACGTCATTGTTTGCCCTTCTCATTGTGTCCTCCTATTTCGCGTCTGCCCTTATGAAAGACAGATCTCCTTCTATGTTGCTCTTGGCACGTTTCTACCTGAAATTATTGGTTCTCCTAATTTCGGTCCTGTGCTTTCAAAGCTTATTTTGGCTTTTGTTCACAAGACATAAAGATGCGACTTCTCGCAGGACACTAACATGCACTCTACTTCTATCTATCTTGTGAACTTGACCAGCTTTGCTTTCTTCTTACGAGAGTACTCAAGTTTCTGCGATCTTAAAGGTGCACTGGAGAGGATTCTGAACTTGTCTTTTTGCCGCGGGAACTCGATCTACACGTTCCTAGCATTCTTAGAAACTGCGACTTATTGCCCTGTGTGGCCGATTTCCGTAATTAAATTGAATTAACGTCCAGTTCCAGCCTTTTTTTTATTTCTCCCTCGTACGGTGGGCGAGTCGACCAACGTGTGAAGTGCCTTTCAGCCAGCTCCGTGGAGGCTTTGCTTTCACTTTATTTTGTTTCTTAGGTTTCCATGAATAAATAGTTTCATTCGCAGATAATATAGCCGCAAAACAAGCCCGCAGAATTAAAAATACGCGCGGACTATTTGCTGCTACGGACTACTACATATTACTCCGCCGATGGCTGAGCGGCAAGCCGCCACGGGGCTGGGTGAAAGGCACTCCACGCGTTGGTCCACTCCGCCCACCGTACGAGGGAGAATTAAAAAAAAAAGGCTGGAGCCGGACGTTAATTCGATTTAATTACGGAAATCGGCCACACGGGGCAATAAATTGCAGTTTCTAAGAAAGCTCGGAACGTGTAGGTCGAGTTCCCGCGGCAAAAAGACAAGTTCAGATTCCTCGTCAGTGCACCTTTAACAGCGCCTCTCGCGTGTCAGATTGCCTTCTGACGCCTCCTTTGATGCTCTGCGTTCATACCACAAGTTATTGCATTAAATTATGTATCCAATCTAGATTGTTCTGAGAAGAACATGATCCAACAGGTAAACCGTACCCTCGCTGCAAGTAGTTTGAAAGAAAGTAATGTTAAAACACGAATGAAATGCCTCTATTTCCGTTCACTAAATCATGTGCGAACGTCCGTGCAGCCGGTTCTTCCCAGTTTTTCAAAAGATAACAAGCTTTCCTTGGTTCTGGTGCTCGGCTCTTGCGGGTGAAGTGCTTGAAAAAAATTACGCATATATCTCTACAACGAGCGTACAAAATTGACGTCAGCCATCACCCTGTTTGGCAAAGCTTTCTGTGCGTCAGTGAACAGGAACCAGCTTTAGCATTCAAGACCATCTCGTGTTACCAATATTTTACGATTCCTCTAACTGCTATCTGAACTACAATCTTGTGCGACTATATTTACGTAATTTTCATATAATATACATTTTTAAAATTTATATTCTTAAGTGAAAAAAAGAACAATGAAATAGTATTTGAAAAGTGAGAAGTGAGAAACAAGATATGGCAAACAGCACGCTATATCTTAAGTCAGCTTCGGCAGAGTTTGTAATGGATACAAATGGTACTGCGGAATACATTCAGTCTTTACGACAGATGCTAACAGAACAGGGATACAGTGGCGGAGGTTCAGAAAGGAATTCAGAAAATGTGTAGAGACAGAGCTTCCGTTGTTGCTTTAGGACGTCATTAAAGGGCAACTGCAGCACTTTTTTGAGAATTTCGCGATATTCAAGGATACAGATCTATATATGCTGTAGGTAAAGCATGCCAAGTGTTTTTTCACTAGCATTTAAAATAGTGACGTAATCGACGATTGAATTTTGCGCTTCTCCTCAATGCACCGGAGAAGTGCAGGGAAACTCAGCGTGACGTCATGGAAGGTATGATTTCAAATTACCGCTGTCGTCAGCCACACCCTGCTCTGACGCATTAGACGCTGCCAAACAACTCTCGGCAGGGTTCGCCTTCGGTGGCGTTGGTTTTTTTCCTTCAAAGCACGCGTTTGTGCGTTGGAAATGTACCCATACCTTCGATGACGTCATCATGCGCCCCCCCACTTGGCGTTGTGCGCTGCGGAGAAGCTTGAATGGCGTCCGGATTTTAATCGGCGATTAATTCACTATTTCAAGTGCTAGCCCAAAAAGACTTCGCATGCTTTACCTGCAGGTTTCACACATTCGACCCTCTTAAGCTCGTTGATTTCTAAAACCTATGCAGTTTCCCTTTAACGGCAGATTATTAGGTGAAGCCTCCATTGTGCATGTCAATTAAAGCAGCCGTGAAGCATCCCATCTGCGAATCGCGGCTTGCGTTTCAGACGCAGTAGTGCGTGTGCCTGAAAATTGATTGGTCAGAAAGCAATTCTTTAAAAGTTTAGGCTACACCGGGTTACAGAATGTGAAACATTTAAGTCCTAAAATTTATGAAGGACGTTCCAATTTTTGAAGAGATATTAACTCATCCTCTCGGAAAGCCGGCGAAGCGCGGGCCGCCTGAAAAACGTCCCCTTTAAATATACAACAAGCGCCGGCGCTGCTCAAAGAGATTTTCTACTTTGTGTAATTGTTTATAAGCCAGATGACGATACATTTTGACTTATTTCGCAATAATATTGCCTGAGATTTTTTTTTTTTTTGCGGCGCCGATTTTCAACAAACAGGAAGTCGCGGGAACACTGGAATCCTAATGCTCCTACAGTTCAGGGTTATGAGTTGTGATGTTGTGCTTGATTATACAGGAGGAATGGCGGGCTTTGAGCGTGAGTACCGAGAGCTTGGGTCGTTCTCTATATCTGAAAAGTTACAAAAAAGAATTGCGTTATGTGATATATTTGGCTGTTTATAACAACTGCATACTATGCGAAGAAGCTATTCTCTCGCACTAAGGGCATTATAACGCCATCACCTAGACACCCGTCTTTTTCTTCGTTCTCTTTGAGCTCCTGCCACTTTCCTATGTGTGGTTGCTGTTTCTAATGATTTAACTATATTTCTTCATCTCCTGCACTGTCTCCGCTGAAGGCTTTTTCCATCGAATCTCTAACTCCTCAAGTTCTCTTCGTCTCCACTTTGTTCCATCCTGTTTAACCTTAAATTGGATATCCCTTTTTAACATTCTTTTTCCGAAATATTCCCCACTTTTCCTCATCACATCAGCAAACCAATAGAACAGTGACTCCTTTAGCAGCGTCATCGCCAGAAGCGCCTTCTCAACGGAAAAATAAGTAGCACGGTAGATCAAGAGCATGCCGTCAAGTTTCACATTATTTCCACAACCGCGCAGAAATCGCTAAATTGGAAAGGACAAGGAATGATTCGAAAGGTTTGCTTAATATTGATGTCAAACACGATGCACGTACGGCTGCGACTTGTGGGCCGAGTGACATCGGAGAGAGAACGCGAATAAACTCTCCGGCTACAAAGCGCGGTAAGAACCTCTTTGCGCTGCTGCGCACAAATATGAGCTATTAGTCTACAAATATGAGTCATTAGTCGACCGCGTTGTGCCTGTGGAGCGTGTACCGCACCCATAACTACAACTCAACTGAGGCACGAGAGCCGACAGCTCATCGCGGCATAAAATGATATCCTTCCTTGCGTCCAACACATTCGACGGGGGCTGCCGTGGATTCGGTGCAGCAACTGTTTGACCAGGCGTCTCCAGTGCACGTTTCCCATAGTCAATTTCACATTTAAATGTCGGTAGCATGTTTATGGTTGGATAAGCTTTCTGAGGAGTGTAGAAACGCATAGGTAAGATAGGAAGAGAGAGAGAGAGAGAGAAAAGGACGGAAAGGCAGGGAGGTTAACCAGGCGATGCCCAGTTGGCTACCCTACACTTGGGGAGGGGAACAAAGGAGAAAAAAGGAAAAAGAGCGGCAAGGAAATGAGTGTTCTAAGTGTCCAGCTACCACTATGTCACAGGGACAGAGGGCGCGCACTGAAAACTTAAAGATTATAGGCGGGAATGCAACCCCGAGTCCCTTAAGAAATTCAGGAGCGCTTTCACCGCTTTCCGTTGTCTGGAAGGTTGTGTCCAAGGCCCCAGAACGTTAGACTCTGTTAAAGGACCCGAATCCAAGCGGAGCAGAGAAGCACTTAGGAATCCGCGCTCTCGCTCAAAACGAGGGCAGTCACAGAGGAGGTGGCTGATCGTTTCGTCCCAACCGCACTGGTCACACGCAGGAGAGTCAGTCATTGCGATGAGATGGGAATAGGCATTTGTGAACGCCACTCCCAGCCACAGGCGGCACAACAGCGTAGTATCACTGCGGGGGAGGCCGAATGGTATATGATGTTGGAGCAAGAGGTTGAAGTGATGCGAGCGGGGTGTCCAACCTCCAGGGGCATACCACGACGTTACAGTCAGGTTTTGGGCGAGTAGTTGAAGGTGCCTTGCTGCGTCAGCTCTTGTCAATGGTATGCGGACAGTGTTGGTTGTATCGTGAGCCGATCGGGCAGCATCGTAAGCTAAGGCGTTACCAACAATACCGCTATGGCCTGGTACCCACTGGAAGATGATTTCATGATCTTGTTCGATTGCCTGGTGGTGCAGATATCGTATCTCCGCTGTAAGTTGCTCATGGTCGCTATGTCTCAAGGAAGATTGAAGACATTGTATGGCAGCTTTTGAATCACAGAAAACAGCCCATTTTTGAGGTGATTGTTGTGAGATATACTGTACCACCGCAAGAAGTGCGGCCAACTCTGCTCCAGTAGAGGTAGTCCGATGCGAAATTTGTTGGTGAATTTGAGTCTGTCGCGCAGGAACGACCACAGCGCAAGCAGAACTAGTAGAGGTTACTGATCCATCCGTATAGACGTGAGTACGGTCCGAATATTCGAAGTGGAGCATGGACAGTGTCAGTTGCTTAATGGCTGGCGTAGATAAATTTGACTTCTTCGCTATCCCCGTAATAGCAAGGCGCACACATGGGAGCCGCATACACCACACAGGAGAGGGAGGTAGTGCTGCCGGGGTGAACTGTTGTGGGATACACGACTGTTGCGTCGTTATCACCTTTGCATATGCAGAATGTGGTCTCTGCAGTGGCAGAGGCGCAAGGTTATGCTGTGGAATCCTTGAGAAATGACGTATGTGCATTCGCAAGCAGTCTAGGACAATATAAGTCGAGATCGGGTGGTCTTTGGCGAGTGCAATGCTACCCAGTGTTGATGCGCTCCGAGGGAGACCTAGGCATGTGCGAAGGGCCTGACCCTGCACTGACTGGAGGGCACGCATGTTAGTTTTGCACGTGTTTGAGAGTACAGGCCCAGGCAGCACGCCAAGATTTTACCAACAATGGCTCATTGTTGGAATACAGTGGCATCAATATTGGGCTGGCATTGGCATAGGAGCACATTACTACATTTTCCAACCTTGGCCCATACTTCATACCAAGATTGTCCCATTGTTCAGCCATTGTGGCACTGCCAGCATGGGCATATCACTGGCCTTTCCACTCAAACTTCATTGGTCCTGCAAGTATCAGTCCAATGTTCAACCATGCTGGTACTACCACTATGTACTGAACATCAGCTATTCCATTGATGTCCCATTGTTCATGCCAATATTAGTCCCATGGATAGCCATTCTGGCCCTACCAATATGTACTGAAATAACCCACTGTTGATGCCAAGATTGTTACGTTCAGCCATTTGGCACTGTCAATGCAGACTAAGCACAGGCTTTTCCATTCATGACAGTGCATACAACCTGTCACATCAGTGGCTTAAAGATTGGCATGCCACTGCCCTTTTCTATTTATGACTCGCCAGTAAAGCCTATGTTAATTTTTATCTTCAGTGGCCAACATTAATGCAAATGTTCACTCGTAAGCAACCATGCAAATATTCATAAAATGAGACAAGCAAAGTATTCATGAAAACATTTATTTTATGAAAAAGTCCAAATAGAATTAATCGTTAGGGGCCGGGAAGGGTGGTGCCAGGGGCTGTGGGATGGGTGGTGGCAGGGGCTGTAGGGAGGGAGGGCCCTCAGGAAGTGGAAGAGGCCAGGGGATTGGGAGGCACACATGCGAGCACAATGCAGGGGGCTGTCCCCGCAATCGCAGGTGGCGTGCTTGGTTGGAGGGGGGAGAAGACTTCGGCAAGGCGTCTCTTCCTTCCATCACATGAACCGGGCAGCCAGCTGCAAATAAAACCTTGTGCCTCTGATGCGTCAAATGCAGTTTGTCGCAAATGGCATCTGCACAGGAAAAGTGAACAAAGAAAATAGACATTATTTCCAAGCACACAAAAATCATGGCCATCATTTTAGAAAATTGTAACAAAATAAATTCCAGGATATGGCCAATGAGAAAGGCTGTACTGAAGGGCTCCTGATTAATTTTGGCCGCCTAGAGTTCTTAATTTAAGATGCACCGACATCGCTTAGCACACGTGCTTCTTTGCATTTAGCCTCCAGAGCAATGCAGCTACTATGGATGGTGTTTGACCCCTCACTTGGAATCAGTAGCTGAGCACCTGAGTCAGGAAGGACATCAGGTAAAAAATATAGTAAACAGATATATTATTACGTGCCTCATAATCAAGGCAACATACAAAACGTGGACACAACTAAACAATGAAGTAAAGAATCACTAGAGGGGCCTCAATCCATTGACACTGACTTGTCGTTGCGATTGACCACCTTGCACCTGCTAAGTGGCATCATAGATGCCCATAAATAGAAGGCAAGTGACTGCAGCTTCTATTACACACCACAGGTTCGAAGGGCATTTTCAGCTCCAATAAGCTTTCCAAACAATTAAAATAAAACTGTGAAAGCATGTTGAATAAAGGGAACATGAAAAACTATTTACTAAAGCTAGAATTTGTTGCCATCATTAAATACTTGTAAATGAAATCAAAACATAGTTCTCTTTTCTATAAAAGGGAGATAACGCATCTGTCCAACTTCCATTTATGAACTGTGTTGCGCTTCAACTGTCATGCACAACAATGAATTTTAACCTGACTAACTCTTTAATGTCGCTTGCAAGGCATGGGCTTTGTCAAGTTGCGACGACAGTCCACCGCTGTGATATATCGCACCTTGCGGAAAAATTTTACACTTTAGTTCAAAAGGTGTACTGTCTTGTTCCCTTATTGCATCAGGATTGTAGAAGAAATAGGGCTAGGGGTGGGACAAAGGGAGGGTCAAGGATAGGCAGAAGAACGAGGAAATGTTTGCCCTCGGGTGTAAAAGACACGACCAAATACGCGAGAAAGAGTAGAAAGATTTGGAAGAAAAAGAGAAAATAAGGAGAAAAGGACTAGTGTTGAAGTAAGTGAGTTAGGAAAGCTCAAGGGACAGGTGAGTCCCACTTGGGTGGGCGAGAAAAGGCTTAGGACACGAGGGAGGTGGTCAGGGAACACGAGTAAAAAACAAGTGAACACGAGAAGAAGAGTAGAAAGACTTGGAAGGAAGAGTGGAAATAAATAGAAAAGACTGGTGTTGAAGTAAATGACTTAAGAAAGTTTAAGTGACGTGGTGAGTCCCACGCGGAACGGCAAGGAAAAAAAGGCTTAGGACACGAGGGTGGAAGGAATAGGGCTACTGGTCGGACAAAGGGATAGTGGAAAAGAGAAGGACGATGAGAAGAAATGCGAGCGCTAGAAAACACAGTGAGCGCGCGAAGAGTAGGAAGATTTGGAAGGAAAAGAGAAAATAGTGAGGGAAGACTAGATTTAAAGTGAGTGAGATCGGAAAAAGGCGAAATCAGGAGACGCGAACCACGTGGGCGGGCGGCGAAAGGCCTAAGAAAAGTGGCAAAAACTTACTTATGCGGCTGTCGGTCCAGGCTCCTGAACAGGCACGAGGATAACCACACCAGGTAGTTGGTATGGTGGAAGGGCCGAGGAACACTTGGTTAGGAGCGGTAATCCAAAACACAGGGCTACAGCGCACAGGGCACACACGATCACGGTAGGCACAGGATGGCGGAGGGCCGCAAGGGCCAGCGGCACACGCCGCTGCCTCGAGGCGCGCACGAACTCGACGGAGCGAGCGCCGCGCGCGACCGACCGCGTTGACTGCTAGGGCGAGACTGGCAGCGAAAACGAGGCAGCAAGGAACAGAGAAGCGAGCGACGCAGGTCCACTCCGTTCGAAGGCTCCGGGGAGACTGGAAAATCGCACGCGCAGTCCGTGCGGCGCCAAACGCGACCGCATCGCGATAGGTCATCGGTCGTATGACGTTTACGAAGAAGAGCTAATCAGAAGGCCGAAAATTTTGTTTATTTTTTTGTGCTCCTCGTTGCTCTGCCCTCTCCCCCTGATTCACGCCGAAGGAACAGTCTTTTCGGAATACACCGAGGACCCGTCGAAATTGACCAAAGGGTGACCGTCAAAGTGACGGCTAGTTTTTACAGTGCAACTGTAAGAAAAGCGCATAACACTAGGACGGCTGATAAGCTCCGTTTACATAAACGCGAGAGCAGCGCATCATGTCAACTTTCTCGTGCATCCCACTCACGTAAACAGGGAAAATGCGCCAGGAAAATGCATTAATCCCACAGGCAGGGCGCAGATCGGCAAGTGCAAGTCCTGTGCTGGGGTGAATAGAAACAGGTGCTCGTAGGGCGCCTAGATGTGCGTGCGCTTCTCTCCGCTCTCCCCTCCCACACATCGAGACACCCTAGTTTCGGGGCCCCCTCTTCCGCCCTGGGCGCCTACACAATACCCTCTCGGAAGGAAAACAAAGCAGACCACGCTCAAGTTGTGACCGGCTGCCCCCCCCCCTACTTCCGCGTGGCGTATTCTTACATGCGAGCATGGCGTCTCCCCTCCCCGAGGAAATTTCGGGAAAAGAAAATCACCAACTAGCCCCGCCACTGGGAATTACGATGCGCTACTGCGGTATTTATGTAAACGCGGAGCTCTTCTTAGAGAGCCTTCGTTCTCGCCCAACTAATTCTTCTTCAAGCTACAGGAGGGATAATGCCCGATTAATCTCCATATTTCAGAAAAAGCTTTCCAACATAGCTTCGCGACTTGGGAACGGGGATCAAGACTTTTCATTTTTGTTTATCTAACCCACCCTTTTTTTCCGCTCCTAGACTGCTCTCAATGTCGTAGGCAGCGTCGCGCTGCCTACGACACGAGGTCGAGCTGCCTATTGCAGGAAGCGATTGTAGAACTGGTGAGATACTGCCAGCTTCGAAATATGGCTGAGCCAACGCAGGGAAAACGTCCGAGAAACTGGACCAATACTGCCAACTTCTAGAAATGGCTTAGCCAAGGCGGGGAAAACGCCCGAGAAACTGGACCAATACTGCCAACTTATAAAAATGGCTGAGCCAAGAGAGGGAAAACGCCCGAGAAACTGGTCCAATACTGCCAACTTCTAAAAATGGCTGAGCCAAGGCGGGGAAAACGCCGGAGAAACTGGTCCAATACTGCCAACTTTTGAAAATGGCTGAGCCAAGGCGGGGAGAACATTGGCAACGCGGGGCCTTCATAGGACCGTTGTTTGCCAACTCAATTCCTACATTGGACCACTGTCATGTGCTGCTTGGGGGTGTACTGTACCGCAAGCATCCGACAAATAGAGCTCTGTACAACTCCAGCATTGACTGGACCGACGAGCCCCATGATTTTCCACCTAGAAATCGGAGTAAATGAGCGATAGATGTTAGCTGGTGAAGATACGGGGTGATGTCATGCTCGGTTCTGAGGAAAGGACTGAGCAAGGATTTTTTGAATGTGTCCGTAGAGTCAAAACTTGTGAGTGTAAGCAGGCAATCGCCCACAGCATTTTGAGTGGTAGAGGGTGGGGTTCTCTTGCTCTTAGTGACAATGGTAGTGAAGAAAATACTTACAAAAAGGAATGTAGATTATTAGCAGATATTTGCCTAGTTTTGTCTAAATGTAGGACGCGATATCTTTATTAGTTAACGCCCATATATTCAGAATTAGACGTTGTAAACTTCACATTCCTTTATCCCGGCGAGTCCTCATACCACTCCTAGCGCAGTGTTGCAGATGTTAAGCGATGTCTCTGCGATGGTAGGTGCTCCCAGCGGTGGGCCTTGTGCGCCCCAGGTTGGTCTTTCCAGGGGACCAATCATTAATTTAACTGCCACGTGACACGGTGCGCAGTTTCGTCAATATGCGTTGGGCAGATTGCAAGGACGGCGCAAGGTCATGGGACCCAGGTGGCCCACATGCCTTGTGGGTTGCTCTCTGGGCTCCACCTTCCAGAGCCATTCCCGTGATTTTTTGCTCCCAATACCGATGCCACCGACACCGAATTTTCTGCGTTACGGGACCTTCAACATTATTGCGTTAAATGATGTTTTTCGGACGTGGAAGTTACCGTCTGTTTCTCAGACACCCCGTTTAGAACCCACGCATATGAAACCGGTTGTGGGGGTGGGAGGAAGAAAGAAATGAAGATAGGAGGCAAAGGAAGAATAAAAGTGCGCAGTGCACTCGCACACACCAGTAAGGTAAAAATAAAAACTACTTCTCATCAATATAAGTGCTTCCACTGATATTGTGGAAACAGCAGTCAGTAAGGAAATATTGCCTTAGAGTGGAAGCGCGTGGTATGGTGTGGACAGTGTGATTCTGAGCAGACATGAAGCACTTAGGCTTACAATCTTCCCACACGCTTCTCACTCACCGCAGGCGCAGCGTCACCGTCCCTCGGATTTGAAGAAGAACCTCCGGAGCGGTTCCACTTCCTCAACACTCTGGGCGGTTCGCTAAGGTGCCGGGGACACGGATCACCCTCGCCTTCGCTATGGTGGATCCACGGTGACGAGTTGAACGGCTCCTCTTCGTCATGGACGGGTGGTGGTAATACTGCGCTGCTGTCCACTCCAGCCGCCCTGTCCGAAGTCCCCGGCCTGCGACACACCAGCGCAGATGGCTCGACGCTGCTCTTCCCGGCGTTCGGGGCCTCCGAGTTCCGAGCCCACGTGCACTCCACCACCTACCGCTGCGTGCTCAGCAATGCCCTGGGGAAGATGGCCAGCCGCGCCGTGAGGGTGCGAGCAGGTAAGCCTATACGCTGTATCAGCTTCCAAAATGTACTTTGTCTTCTGCAGTTCCTGAGGGTGAAATTGTACCGGTATGTATAGGATCGTATCCGCTTCGTTGGGAAGAAAAGGAAGAATTCTTTCCTGAAGTGCACGGTACTTCAGACGGCTCGGGTTCTAGACCCAGAATATGTACTGCTCGAAAACTTGTTGAGTTTTAATTCACAGCGCGCTTGAAACCCGTGAACGTAATCGCATGTACAGCGCATCAAATTATACACGCGGACAGTGTGCCATATTGAATATTTAAATACTATCTTCTCGCAATATATAACAAATGTATTAGGGAAGCAAGATCACCTTCACAAGGAGTTTTGGAAGGAGAAAGTTAATCTGATGGGTGGTTTCATATCGGTGGAACTTTTCTGCGTTCTGACAGCTTAATGCAAGCAAATCCTTCTCCTCAGATATTCTCAACATGATGAAACGCTCAATCGAGCTATGACTTGGAGGTAAAACAGTTGAATTTCTAAGGGGCCTTCCATGTCTTAATAGGACTAGTCTTGAAGGTAAATGCAATTTTTAGAACAGAAGAGATGCACAACAGGTTTGGAGGCAGTTGCCGCAGGCAGAAACTGCTCCGCGGTTCGTGAATATGGAAAGATGGAAAATGTGTAAGTTAGGTCAAGAATGTTTGAAAGCACAAGATTTCAATTTCTTCTTTTTGCACTCCAATCTAGAGTGTTCACATTAAGCTTCTCACCTCGTCAGCCACCGATATACGGTTGTAAAAGTTTTTAAATTGAGGTTTCTATGCTCGTATAGAACATCAGGTATTTGAGATTAATCTGTTACCTGAAGATATTATGCGCGCTTTGAGAAACAGCGTAGTGAATACTGTAGTGTCTCTTAAAGCGCCTATGAGGTTTGGCGGCGCAAATGTGCAATTAATACTATTTCCTGCAACTAATTGAAAATAAAACATTGTATAAGTAAGTTCTTTGATATGCGCTCTCAAAGGTGAGTTTATGCAAAGCATAAATTTTTGCGCCCTTGAGTGCTTTAAAAATGAATGGTGAATTGCGTGGTTTTAAATTTTGAGGCGACACGTGGGCTATGAGGGACACAAAAAGTGGAAAGCTCCGGATCAGTTTAGACCACCTGACGTCCATTATAGTGCGCTGTCATCGCACAACACACGGGCAATTTTGCGTTTTTCTTGTACAGAAAAGCTGCCTTAGCGGGCAGGAATGACTCGAAATCAGCACTCGTTTTCAAAGCACAGACCATTTACGCACACTAGGCTGCCAGCTAGGGCTGCATGGAGAAGTACTAAGGAGCACGGCTGTGAACTATTATATGAAATGATTTCGACTGGCACTTCTCCAGTGCTGCATCAACATCGAAAGCTTGTGAGAACGGTTCTGATGAATTCAACGGGTGTGTGGTATTCATGTTGTAGCTCCTCCGCAGTTTCAGCATGGTTATATGAAGAATGCCGGATAAAGGTGCGGGTATGTTAAGTCACTGGACTAGAAAGAAAGGGCAGCAATATCTATGGTGGCGCTTGAATACATACATTTCAACACTGAACAGCAAAATTTTTGGCGAGCAATGAAGCCGTGACTGACGATCATGACTGTCGATTAGCAAGCATACACGGTTAAAAAGTGGGTTTTTAACCCACACGGTGAATGTAAGCGTTCTGTAATTTTTCGCATGTTTCGTGTTTGGAAAATGCATGATAGAGGCGTGAGATGGTATTTTTCCACTCATTTAGAAATGAGCGACGTGGAAGAAACAAGTTACTCTAAACCATTCCTGAATGTTTTTCTCCTCTAAGGTTAAGGGTTATTTGATGCACTGTTCGTAGCAGTTGATCGTTGACTAGAAGACTGGCTGTGGTGATTCTATTAAATGGCGCACCGATTAACGCTTTATAACAATGCCCAGTAAATACCGCATCAAAAATACATGCTCAATCCTCACTGAACTGCCGCAAAGTGTTGATACAAAAAATCATAAAACACTATTTCCACTAGTCAACAAAAGTAAATGATGTCTGGAAAATGCAAAGATGCACTGCTTCTCCCAAAGCGGAATGTAGAGCGCGAGGCGACGATGCCCACGCGTATGCAGTTGCCTCTTGACCGGAAAAGGCTACATACACTCTTCGTGGAATCCGTCATCTCTTAGTGCAAGCCTCCATTCCACAGCAAGAAGTTGTAAGCCATAGCACACACCTGTTTGAATACCAACGGACATTGTGTGCACTGCCCGACAGTAAAGGCGCAAAGATTCCTGGCAAGATTCTTATTAAACTCAGTGCAAGAGAGTACGTATATACCCTTGGTAAGTTGTCCTGCACGCATTGTTAATGTTCCAAAACATTTCTTGCTAGTAAGCTAGGCAAATATGCAATTGTGGCTGTTACCAAAGCAAACTAATGAGGAATTAATCCGGAGCCCTATTATGTGGCTTGTGTTTGCATGTATATAGAAGCAGGCTGCAAAGACTTCCCCTGGTTAGCCTCTCAGCGGATAATCCGGATTATCGCAGAGGAAATCCTCCACAAATGGCCGCGCCTATTCCTCTTGAGGCTCACCTCGGCCGCTTGCGACGAGAGCGCTTCTGTGGCTGCTGCTTTGCTTTGTCATTTTCAGGTCGACGAAATGCTCCTGATCCTCTTTGACCTGCGGGGTTAATACCGTGCTCTTGGAGTGCCCCAGAATAACAGGGCTTAATTGTTACACAGTCGTGTTTTATGCGTGCTTTTAGTTCAATAAAATGAGCAGCTTCTGCACGATCTCTCGCAAAAAACCCAGCCACTTTCTTTAATGCTTTTCGCAAGGCTCTTCTTCCGGGATCAGTCTCTTACTTTGCAGATCTGAAAGCGTTTCGACCCCATGAGAATACTTTTCAAAAAGTTCTAGGACAGCTAAAGACCACGTGCGGAGCGCCTGCTGTACTTTCCATCAAGGTCCAACGAGTTTCCCTGTCTACCAGCAGTATTACACGCCGTGTTTATAATCCTTTACCTAACAACACTAGGAAATGGAACGCATAAACTGCTTATTAGTATTGAAATATTCAAAAGTGAGTACAAATGTCAACATTTAGTTTCATGCATTAATGTATGAAGTGGGACAACGTTGATTTAAGGGAAATGAAGCACTCTTGTCTTATCAAGTTTTCGTAGAGAATAATTGAGACCCCTCACTATAACCACATTGCTTACCAGGTTCTGAAAAACGCAACTTCCCAGCGAAGTTTCTTTGCCGTTTATTTATTCTTCTTTACTTCAGGAGAGTTACCTCTGCTGATTGCACTCAATGACGTCAGCTAGTTTCCGCCTTGTGAAAGTGGTCGATATGGTGGGAGTTGCAGTGCGCGAAAAAGAGCTTATCATTATTTCTACCGCAGAACAAATCATCGCTGTAGCTACCCGTTGTCTATAAAGGCTAGAGTACTGAACCCGTATGTATTTCGTATGAATGTAAAGATAATCCTTTCTTTGAAAAGCAAATAAAAGCAAAAGGAGTGCCGCTCGGGAACTACCAGAATACCTACGCGTGATATATAACTTATTGAAATCTTTGCACAAACCTTCTTCCAGATTTTCATGCATACACACTACATCCAATTCCACACTGAACGTGCTGCACTCAGTGATTCCTGTCTTTAATTTTTTCCTCTTGGTTATTATCTTTGTCTGGCTGCAGCTTTACGCACATTTCTCATTTCTTTCCGGCTGAATTTTACAGGAGGCCTCGTTTTGCGCAAAGAAGAAAATATGTTCGTAATCCAGCTTCTGTTGTATCCGTTAAATGCCATTCTTACTGCTTGCTATGTTCTTCATCGCGTCGACCTGCACGGAGTACCTTCTTTTCTCACCATCTCCGTGGTGCGCTTCGGTGCCTTGCGGCAACTTACGTACAATGTGCGCAGAATTACGAGGCCTTTCATTTGTCCAGCTGCCACGCCGAAGCCCACGTCTTTCCTCTTGTTTCGTCTCTTTCATTTACCTTACTGCTTATTATAGAATTCTCCCATGCGCGCTATTTTTGTCGCTCTTTACTGCTGCATCGCACCGCATAAATACATTGCATAGCCCGCAGGGTGTCTTGCTTGTCTGTTAGGTTTCTTTAAATATTTTTCCCATCCACCGCGAAATCTTGCACGTGCCTGAGTTTTAGTTTTTCGCCGTAGAAGGGTAAGATAGAGGGCCTGCGTGAGGGGCTTCGCTGCCGCACTTTTTTTCTCCGTCTTATGAGTGCATTATATGCGTGTGCATTTTTGTATCATAGTTACTCACTCTCGTAGAGGGACATGCTTCTTCCCGAGGCTTAGCACGCCGTTCGCTCATTGTGTATTCCGGGTAGATAGTCGTCGCCTCCGAAGCAACTCTAGCCTGCCTGCTTCCTCGCCTTGCCTCTGCTTTTGGCTTTCTTTGTTGCTTATTTACGCGACACGCGATACTTTGTATTTTGTGCATTTCCTCGAGGAGACGAGCCGGTTTGCGGCTGGATAAGAAGCAACGCTAGGAGGGGAAACTCCCCGCGAGCACTCGGCGGCGCAGATTGCGATATTGTTCCCTGGGCGTCTTGCGCCGGGACGTCGTTTGTAGTTACCACATCTTCCTCCCCCGCTTTCGAGAAAGAGAGTAAAAGAATGGCAGATAAGCAATAAACGCCCACAACGTGAAGTCGGAGCGAGAGAAATATAAGGAGAAGAACGAATAGAACAACTAGAAAATGCATCATCTGTCTCCTCCTCTCGGCGGTGCTTTTCTCCGATGCCCGCGTGTTCTTTGTATAATACAAGAGCATTCTTGAAAACACCGCTTCCTCTGGGAGCGGCGTCTTTATATGTTTTCTCTTTCTTTCGGTTGTTGCCATTTTTTTTTCTATTTGCAGCGAACGGGAGGAGGTGGTAGGCGTACGCGAGTTCGTGCGAACGGCGTCCTAATGCGCACCTCGAAGCTACCACCAGCGGTGTGTAGCGAACGAAGCCTGAGAAGCAGGAGCGCTTGCTTCGCAAGGAAAGCGCGTATGCAGCCAGAGTGCGAAGCGGAACACACTTGGCGCTCGTTAAGACACGTTTCTGAAAATGCTTCGCTCGGATCCTGGGCGTAGTTTTTATTTTCTCAGAATTTTTGTTTTCTTTTTCTTTTACTCTCCGTCACAATGGAGGTGACTATTGATCGCAACCTCGCAGCCGTGCTCGGGGCTAGGCATTTCGCTGCGGGCGAAAGAGTGGTGCGCGCGCCTTGCAGACAGGCGCGGGAATAGCGTTGTTAAAATTGGGACACCTTATGCTTGCTCGACATTCGGAGCGATGCTGGTGGCCGTGCTCTTTTTGTAATGGAAGAGTCGTTGCCATGGGACTAAAGAAAGAAAGCTGGCGGCGGCAGTAAGGGTTGAGGATGGATTCTGCCGCAACGCATACCTTGCGGTAGCGTCTATTTTTCTGGGTGCATGTGTCACTGGCTGGTAGATTCCATTAAAGTACTCGAGCACACAAGCTTCAGAATCCTTCTTTTTTGTACTTTGATTTTGTGAGTGATTTTTTCTAGCGCAATAGCCGCACTTACGGCAGGCTATTCTTTCTCATTCATTCCAGCAACTTTCGGTGCCGTAACCGGCGCTTCAGTGACTGACGCCCAAAATAACCAAATTCGACCTGTCCTTTTCTGCAGCAGCATGAGGAATCCGTCAATTTGAGAAAAGTGAGACAATGTGGGCTCGTAAAACAACTCCGAGAAAAGTTGTTTCATAATTTTGTCCATGAAGTACCGTGAAAAACAAACAAAATTGCTAATTAGAACAAAACTCATTTCTTCCAAACGCAGACGTTTTCTCAGGCATTACTCAGAAATGATATCTGCTTTTCAAAACTGCCTTCGGTTTGATTAAAAGTGTAGAACTTGATGTTATCGCGTTGTTTATGTCCCTCTAGTTAGTTGTCTGTCTTGCTGACTATCCGCCATGTATCCGTTCCTATATCAGCACATGTGCATATTCACGACATTTTCTTTCTTCTTTTTGTATATCGATAGATATCCTAGCTTATGTCGTCGAAGGTCGCGTTTTGCTCGATGACGTGTTAAATTTCAGCACCAACATAACGCGAGGGGTAATCTTAAGCATGACCGCTTTATTTTTTGTCATGTACTCGGTCTGTTTGTCGGAAAAACACTTGTCTGTTCAAGTGAATGAAGTTTCTGCATAGAGAACATGGGTGGTGTTCCAGCGCTGTCGAAGCCATGAAACCCAGCTCTTATTTTAAATCATACGGTTTCATTTTATGCTGTAGACAAGTACTCCACACTCGCCGCCTTCACTCGATGCACTTGCAGAATTGGTCTTTTCCTTTCACAGCCCTGTTATTAAGTTTAGTTTAGGTTAGTTTAGTTTAGTTTGTGGGGTTTAACGTCCCAAAGCGACTCAGGCTATTAGAGACGCCGTAGTGAAGGGCTCTGAAAGTTTCTACCACCTGGGGTTCTTTAACGTGCACTGACATCGCACAGTACACGGACCTCTCGAATTTCGCCTCCATAGAAATTCAACTGCCTCGGCCGGGATCAAACCCGCGTCTTTCGGGTCAGCAGCCGAGCACCATAACCACTGAGCCACCGCGGCGGCTAACCCTGTTATTCATAGTTTTCAGTATTTGCAGTAGGTCCACACCTTGAACAGTTCGTATTATCGCCGTTTTTTGGTTGAAGGCGGCTTGCCTAAACAGAGTCGGTGAACTGTTCTCGCTCACTGTCGCTGTCAGATAAGTTCAGAGGGCTCATTCATTTGTCTTTGGGTATAACTTACTGAGTCTTTGGGACTCCATTTTCGACGTGGTGCAACTCACGGTCAACAGTAAATCATGCCGCACGACAGTGTTCCTCAGCCTTGTCTCTAATCTTAACTGCCAATTCTTTTGCGGCTGGCTAGAGTTACCGGTTATATTCAGCACTCACTCTAACCGAGTCACTCAAGTCAGGCTCGTGCCAAAAGAGCCTAATTAACGTTTTATGGTGCATTTGCTCTTACAACTGCGAACCGTTTCTCGTACCTGACCCCCCCCCCCCCCCCTCCTCCCTGCCTCCCGTAAAGGCAACGATGTCGTAAGAGAAACGAAATTTTCCACGCTTTTACGATTGCGTAACTGTTCTACATTGGCAAAAAATCGTTAAGTGAACGCATCCACGAGCGCAGAAATACGCACGGATGGCTAATTTTGAAGTCTGTCAACCATACACCAACTGGCCCAAAGCTTCACGTTTATTCAATATTGGGGTGCGTACCTTCACTAATCGTTCTTTCCCAATTGTTCAACATAAAAAAATTAAGCGTCCTGACCGCAGCACGAATGCTACAGGTCTTGAAGAAAACTAGTTTTAAATCCTGGCCGCTGTAGCAGCGCGAAAAGCGTTCTTTTTTGTTTTTTTGCCTCAGTCATATTTTACCTTCACTTTCGAGAACTTGAATCGTGTTTTTCATGCACGCTTACGACACTAAATTCCAGCAACGATGCACCAAGCTCTCTCCATCTTACGAAAACAATAAGAAAAATGAAGTGTGCAGTAACCGGTCATTTTGCTACGCCTGTCTTGCCCGTACCAACCAAGAAGTTTGCCAGGACGCTTTTCCTTGAGCGGTCTCTGCATTACCGTAAATGAGCTTTGTTCGTAGTAGTATGGTAACACAACTGAAATGTTTAACGCCTTCCTTGTACCTACGGCGAGGGAACATCGCTTGCGCATTTCTGTGAAGAAGTGGCTTCGCCGCTTCAGATAACTTCGCGCAAAGCAAGATTTCTCGTGTTTGAGAAGCTCAGCAGGGGTAACACTTCCATTCCTCTATGTATCTTCTGTAGGCTAGATATTTCTTTCGTCCGTGTTCCTCAGATATTTTGTAAGTTTTCTTTTTCCTTTCTTGGTCAGTCCGGTTACAAAATACTGGACAAAGTCAATGTGGCATGAGTCCTGCTTCAACTGTAAAGCACATTCTTTAACTTATCGGGTTCGGTTGTTGTAAGGAGAAAAACGCGCGAACGCCTGCTCTCTTTTTCTGGTTTAGCTTAGAGCCCTGTGTATTTCATTTCCCTAATCATAGTAGAGTTCCACTCCAGAAAACTTGACTTCAAAGCGTTGTCTTCCTTTCTTGCTTTGCATTGGAAATATCCTCCACTCTTTTTATTTTGTTCCTTCTTTGACTTTTTGGCTGTGTCTTGGTCTCAAGCTCATCTCGAGCAAGCAGGGGGTACCGGCTATTGGTTTCCATTCCTCTCTTTTTTTTTTTGTGCACGGGGCAGGGAGCCGTCCAAGACGATCTTTTAAATTCAATTTCTGGGCGAAAGTCTTTCCGAATTCTTTCGATCACTCCTGGAGGCACGCATCGTTTGATAAGACTCGACGGCTTCGGTGTTCGCTGAGGGAACTCGGACGGCAGTTTTAGTTTGCGCTCTCATCACTCTTTTTTGCACTTGGCTTTTTTATTTGTTTGAGCATGCAGCACGTTGGTTTGATGTTTACCTTTTAGTTAGGTTTGAGTTGAAGTCGGAGTACGGTGAGTTTTATATCTTTTACTACTTGTTTTCCGATTGAGTTTGACCAGTAATGCGGTGACAAGTTTGTATCTTTTTATTGCTACTACTTTTCCGATAGAGATCTGGAACACAAACACATTAAACTTTTATGATTTTGGCCCTGCTCCATGTATTTCATTAAACAATGTGCAGACTATTAAAATTTCATTCAAAGTTCGTTAATCGTTTGAACTGCCTATAATATAACTTTATATAATTTTGTATTAAGAGAAATCTCAAGCAATAAATAAAAGTGCCATGCAATTTTATTAACATTACCATATACAAAAATGAATATACGAAATGCGAGATTACAGAGACTCATATATAATGCCGGATAACAGTACGTCATCAAGATATTCTCTAAAAAAAAAAACAGGTGCCCTTATCCCGCCACTGCTCACGCTCTCACTTCTTTCATTCTCGAAACCAAAAGGAAAGGATTGTATCCAAAATAACTGTGCCCGTAGTTGACAACTCTTGAAACCAGAATGCACCACCGTAGCTACGTCATATAAAAAAGGGCTCTCGTAATCCTTAGATTAGAATTCATAGTATGTATGACATAAGGTAATTAATAATTACGAGCGTTGAAATGGGCTCTTTGAGGCTTGTACAAGAAAAATAGGGGCATTGGTATTGATGTATTTAACCTTCTTGACTAGACAAACAATGAGAGGGAGACCGACATAGAAAAGGTGACACGAATTGACGAAACATCCGCTTGAGTGGGTGGTCGCCATTGCGAGGCTACTTTCGGAAGCGACTTTCCGCAGCCACTTTCTTTGCATTCGCGGTGTTGATGTTGCGGTTCATTTTGCGCGAAAGAATGGAAAACGTCCGGTCCATCTTCGGGGCCCACTTTCCACTAATTTGAAAGCGCATCCTTCTCCATTGCGCTGCTTGGAGCACTGGGTTCGAAGAAGGTACTACTGTTAAAAATTAAACGAATAATGCAGTGAGGTGTTCTGGTACAGTCAACGTAACCGAAAACTATAAGTGTGAAGAATTTACATGGTACCGTCAAGATTTCCTTCTTCATTCAGTTTTTACACTCTCCCTCCGCACACCTACAAGAAAGCATAGGCAAGACCTCTCAAAATCTTTACACTTGTCCCTCGTACTTCAAAGCTCCACTTTTAAAACTTCTTGAAACAGTCAACTGTTCTCACTAATGAGCTGCTACACTCCAGTTTCCACAACTGACGGAAGCGAGAGTGCACGCGGGTGTGGCAAGAGAGGCCGCTCGTAGCCCTCGCGCCGCGAAAGCGCTTAAACGGAAGCCAGCAGCCCCGCATCGGGCTAAAATTACGCTTTAGAAAGCAGCTTGCACTGACAGCGCCTGGCGTGCCCATCTCCTAATAGCGGACAACTTTGCGTGACAATGCGGAGCAGCCGCTGTGTACGCACGTTCCCTTTGACATCCGACGCTTTGCACGCCGTCAGTATGGCTACTAGATGGTGGGGTTAGCCGCGAATGAAACCCCGTCGTCTAGTGACGTATTTACCAAAGATAAGGGGAAGTAAGGGAAAGCGGGAGACTGTGTAGCAGGACAATACACCGCCAAAAATAATAAAATATAAAAGCGCGCACTCGCGGTACGCTTTTCCATTCTGAAAGCTTCATGTAGCCCTCTCTCCTTCTGAAACTCGGGGTGCAGAGATGAGCGCGACACGTAGTGCGGGGCACTGGTGACAGGAAGACGGGATGGCTGAGCTCCGCTGCTCGCAAGAGTTGACTGCCCGAAAGGGGCGGTACGCGATCATTCATTGAGTCGTCAGGAGTTGGCGAGAGGCTCGATGCGCTTCTAGCCGGGGGCTGAGGAGGTGGCGTCGTCGTCGCTTGGCCGTACCCGCTAATTACCGCGAAGTTTAGGCATCAGTGGGCGGAAATCAAAGCTCTCCTCTCTGCCTCTCAGCGTCAGCAGAGTTCGCTTGTGGACGCCGTCTTCCGCACCCCTTTTGCAGTCCTGTCTCCGCGCCGGTGAATCGGTCAATGGGAAAGAGAGAAGCTTAGCAAGAAGCTGAGTAAGTTAGAGAATTTGCGAGCAGATACAAAAGTGAAAGAGTGGCTCAGTGAAGCCATTCATTCGCCATATGAGTGGCGACATATGAGTCTGCCGCTGTCCACGCTTAGTCAATGACTGAGTGGGCAAGGTGCTGTAAGAAATTTATCTAATCAGAAGGTATGCTTTTAAGTGAATCTTTTCCATTTTTTTTCGGGTAGTTAGAACCTCATCTCTGTTTATTCCTTTGTCAGGGTGTATTTGAATTATCTTTTTGCGTTTTAGCCTTTTGTTACTCACATATATTCTGGACAAACGAAAGTACAATTGTCATCTTTACTTCGTGGCACCTGTACCGAACTGTCAGTATGCATGTGTAAAAGCATAGCTAGCATTGTTATAACCGTAGTCTTTCGTTGCGAGATAAAATGACACATCATCTCGGAATGCTAAATGCAATGAACTCTGGAACGAAGTTCTCGGCTCACTTGTAATTCATTTCCTGGATTGCTGATTTGCTCCACCTTTATTAAGCGCTTAGAGAGCCAGTCCATAACCAATACCTGAAAAAGCAAAACTGCTCTTCAGCGCCATATTTAACGAAAAATGGGATCTGGCCTGTTTTCAGATGTCAGAACTCAGCTTTTGCATTTGCTTCATGTCCTTCATTTGATCACATTGTAAATCGGCCCGGAATGCGAAGGTGTGGTTGATACGCTTAGCTTTACTACTCGGGCTAGCAGTTCGAAAGCGTCACGGCTGCATAATACGATGTTTCACAAGTGCGTGCTTTCGAAATTTTCTCTGGGGCTGCTTTTTGTTCAACATCCGGCCTGGACCTATACAAATTAAACGCGTTGTTATGCAAGGCTGGTGCACTTTCTATTCTCCTCGTCTATCCGGGAATGCCAGATGAGGCGGCAAGTGGATGCGCTGAGAATTCAATTCCCTCGTGCATTTCGGGCGCTCTGAATTGCAAGCGCCATTGAACAGCGCCCAAAGCTTTTCTGCTTCTTTTATTGTGTATATAAGCTGCCTCTTACATGAATTTACCGTTCAAGAATTGAAGCGCGCACATTTCACACCAAGAAAACACAATTCAACAAAAAATAGAAGACGGAAAGCCTGCCCGTGGAATAGATTTCATTTATTCCAGCTCTCTCCCGAAGCCCTCTTTTGCCCGATAAGGATTGTAGGTACGTATAAGCAAATCTTACGGAGGTTTTGTTGACAACAACCGACGCAAACTTGTCGCCTCTTTCAGGTTCTGGGAGAATAAGGAAAAAATACCATTTAATTTCATTTCATGAGACGGATTTCTCGGCGCACCATCTTGAGTGCCACGCGCAGGCTCCGCTTGTTTAGTGTATTGGCGCTGGTTTTTGTGGGTGTCTATGCCTATGTATCTGTACCTACGTTGAGTAGGTGAAGCCTCGCTGCTTTATATTGAAATTCACTTTCAAGAATGCACTGCAACAGCAACATTACAGCAATACGTAGTTGCAACGCTGTTCATGGATAATCAAAACATGGTTATTCCTTATGGTGAAATACTTTTGCTTTCCACGGATTTTATCGGCAATGAAAAATATCTTCCTTGCCCATGAGTTCATTTCATGTCTTAATACTGCCCGGATATATTTCTTCTGTAAATATTTCTACACCGAAGCCATTGTGAAGCAATAGTGAGAACTTCGATAAACGTAGTAAATTTCATCATGTAAAGCCCACATGCTCAACAGTGATGTTTCCTCGCATGGTTCTGACATTTACGACAAACAAAACTGCGCAAAACATGAGGTGAGAAAAGATTCAGAGACACAGCTCTGTGTGCGTCGTTTCTATCTTACCCCGTGATTCACGCAATTTTCCTTCTGTTTATGATGAACCAGACGGAAATAAGTCTTCGTTAGTGCTAGTTTCTATATTAATTCAGCCTTGCAGCTTAGAATCAATGACTGCACCTCTCTTGCTTCCTCTACCGCCCAATTAACCTTTTTTCAAATAGATGTAAAAAAAGCTTCTATCATTTTGTTGGAATTCTCAATTGCTGATATAAAAGAATAGCTCAAGCAATGATTTTTATGTGTTCAGCGTATACTTCGAAAATATTTGCGGCATCATATGCTCTAAGCTTGGAAGTTCAGGCCGTTGAAAGGCGACGTTTAGGCTGGCATCCGGCGCAACTATTGGTGGTAAAACTCAGATCTGAGCTATAGAGCTGGAAGACATAATTTAAGCGAAAACATCCTCCTAGAATGTTATAAGAATGGTCTTCAGCGCGCTAATTTGTTTGATTTCAATAACACTGTGACAGTCAAGTCATTTGGCAAAACGAAAGATAACCACTACATCGGACCTTCCAAAGCGTTAAGGCTCTAGAGGCTCCTGAAGAACGATGCTAATGATTCGGTAGCAGCACTACTTTGAAAGGAACACTGAGGAAAAGTCCATCCACTTATTGTTCTCAGTGAAGAATGATTCCCTTGCCCTCTCTTGTAATGTTGACATTTGTCAGGCATCATAAGAGACATCTATCGGCGAGAATATTGTATTTAAATGTTTTCCTTGTCGCGTCTTTGCCGAAAACGACGTGTCTTTGTCGTTTCAGAATAAATGGTGATGCCGCATAGAATCTACAAACCGAGCCCAGAAACAGATCTCTACGCACGCATTTCACTTGGGAAATCGGTCAATGATAGCGACATATGAATTTCGTTTTTTTTTTTATTCTTTAATCGCTTAATATTGCTCCGTTTTCAATGACAGTTGCAAATTTGTAATTGGACCGCCGTGTCTTACCGATACAGACGAACTTCAATTTTTTCTCGGTGTCTTTAATGAACGTCAAGCGCATCGCCTCAAGTACAGCTTTTGGTCCTTTTCCGCTGTTTGTGAGAACATGGCTTCCTCAGTAGCGCACATGATGAGGGTTATGGCAAAGCATTGTTTTCGGGTTATTTCTGGCTTCACGCGAAGAGTACTTTTTCCGCTAATGCTTCGAGATTTTAAGAACATCTAAGACCACATTTGTAATCATTTCCCCTTCTTGCTCCTGCAACCTTCGCTGTTACCCAATGGCATGTCTAAAACAGTTGCTTGATTTCATACAAATTTTGATTCCTAGCCTTTCTTTATGGTTTTGAAATGTGCATGACTTTTATCACAAATAGCAACTCGGTGTTTCTCAGAAGGAATCGCAACATTACTAGTAACTAGCTTTCTAAATACGGCTGTCGTATCGGCCAATCCTTCACACACGTGCCCTTTTACGAGGCAATGAGAAGGCCAAGTACCCCTGGTCGTAGTGTGCATAAACATGCAAATGTGATTAAAGTAGCGTGTTGCTTCTGAAAACGAAAAAAAAAAGTCGACAATGAGTGCACTTGGAAGCAAAGAATATTGAGCTTCCCTCACGAGATCTGCTGCCCTAAGGCCTGAATATAAATGAGCTAAAGAGCGCATTGTTCAAACCAAAAAAAAAGAAGAGCAATTTTAGATACAGATAGTGAGGTAAGTCGGTAATATTAGTCCAGGGCTTTCAGTCCAGTATCTTTAACCTCGCGGCATGCTCCAAAGGACTGGACTTTAAGAGAAAAAAAAGGTGGCAGCATTCGCGCAATAAATCAAAGTATGTGAATATTAACTCTAGCTGCAGGTTGCTGTGAATTAGTGGACTCAAAGAAATTGAAAAGGAAACAAGGGTAACGAAGAAGAACAGCTGAAATAGCGTAAACGTAGGGGAGTGACGAATGCCGCCGACGCGTTACAAATGCGCCTTCTGGCACCTGGAAATCCCACCCCTTCTGCGATAAAAGCAGAGGACCGAAGGCTTCAAAAGGTGGCTACGTTAGCCACAGGGTTTTGCAGCAGCCGAGTCATGCGGTTTCTGAAAGGACGGATTAAAAAAAAAGACCAATAAAGCAAGGACTGATTTTGGCGGCGACAAACGCAAAGTATGTTTCGAATATTCCCGCGAATTGGACGGAATTCAGTGTGCCGCGTACTTACATTTAATGCTATGTATGTGATGTCACTTAAGCGTAATGAACGACCCTGGTTTGATTGGAGGGCTGGCGCAAGTGTCGGCAATGCCAAGAAGATCCAAGAACCTCCGGAAGTACAGAACCTCGCGATGCTGCTCGGTAGAAGGCTGAGCCATTCCTTCGTTCTACGGATTCCGGAGGACAATAAAGTGTTCTTAGGGCACTAGAAAAATATTTTTACTTGAAAACACTGGACGCGGACTTTATACATCGAAGCCGTAGAGCGAGATTCTCAACCAAGGCAAATTCTTTATTCGTAAATATGGGCTGATAGCTACAGTAAGCCGATAAGGAGAAAATGTAATAATTGCGATGAAGTTAAAATCACAATTCAGGATTTGCAGTTTTGAGCCCAAGCGTTTAAACAGTAGCGTTTTGCGGTGGTTTTTGCGCTTAGCAGAACGCATTCGTCACAAGGCGCATAAATAGTTCATTGTCTGTTCTCGCGATTCGCCATTCTGTGCAGGATTAACGGGGAAGTAGCAGTGAAGCTACTTTTTGCACCTACTCAGTAAGCTTTGCTCTGCTTACGAAAGTCGATATCTCGCATGGATGGCGTACATGAATAATAGCTTTGCGTAGCCTCACGTTCAGAGTAACGTACCGTGCGCTTCTTAAGCAGAGCTGGAAGCGGGCACAAATTGATATTTCAAGCGCCACCACTGCCCTCTCAATGTTCAGTGGTCCCACATTGCATTCTTTACTACCCAACAGGTGTCGAGAGAAGGCGCACGATGAGGCGAAGTGCCCTCCCAGATCTTGTCATTATTCGTGACTTATTTCTGCATCGTTGTTTTTCTCTTGTTTTCATTATGTCAAGCTAAAGAAATCATCGCTGTACTTCCTTATTGTTTTTCTTCTTCCAGTGATAGCCAGAGCCTTTCTCAAGAGTTATTCCATGTCTGGGGAAGTTTTTAACAAGCATTGTTTAAAAGAACTACCCCCTCCCCTCTCGAGAAGGCTTAAACTTCTCATCCTCAAAAGAGCAGAATTTCGACGGAAAATCACATAACCACAGGGATCAGAATCTACGTTGCTTGAGCAACTCTAAAATGGGTTCTCCGGCCGTCTTCTGTAATACATTCCAAAGGAAGCAATTTAGCGACAGTAGTGAAAGTGATGATTTATTAGGAAGACACGGGTGGAAGAAGGGATGTGGTAAACATAATGTAAAATAGGCGCATATTGTGTAAATTGCAACGTTTTTGCATTGAATTTTTTTCCTAAGACAACATGCAAAACTCTGGTTTTCGCTCACAAAAATCAAATTAAGAAGATAAGGCAAGACAATTCGTCGCGGAGAAGTTCTGGCGCCGGATATTTTTTTGTACGAAATCTGGGAGCACAAATAACCAAAGCAGCGTGCAGCTGCAGAAGCGTGCTGATAATCGAGTACACCTTCAAACTGCAAAACGGAATGGAAATGTAGGTATGAGTCCCTTGTAGCCTTTTCTTTCCTCTGCATTTGTGTTTTTCTTAGAAAGGTATTTTATATACGTTACTGCGGTATTCAGGGGCAAGGAGCTACAAGCCTTGCTCACCTGGTCCTGAAAAATGTTAGCTCACTTTTCCGTGTTGTGGACACTGCTGCGGTCTTGTCTTGCAGACTCCCTGCGCTAACCGGCAGTACTAATCCAATAGACGTGCGAACGCCGTCTAAGCACTGTAACTTATAGATTGTGGGGTTTAACGTTCCGAAGTGAACCCTGAGCTACGAGGGACAACATAGTGGAGGGCTCTGGATTTTGCAGACACTTGTGGTTCTATGCCGAGCTCTGAAACCGCGCAGCTAACTGTCGTCTTGTGTTTCGCCTTCATCGAAATGCGGCTGGGGCGCCGGCATAGTAACGTTGAATTTGGGATCAGCAGCCGAAAGCCAAAGCCAATGAGCGACGACAGACAGTGACGCCGACTAAGATTCTACCCGTCATCTTTAGCCATTGTGTCTAGTCCCCGACTGTCATCACATATGGTGTCACAGCTGCACGTCTGCACGTAAAAGCTGCACAGCTGCACGTCTGCACGTCTAAACACCTGCATAGACTTCTTATCCCCGTACGTACGCGGCCAACATACTCAGACGCTACGCCGCGAGGTCGCCCGAAGTCGTACTGGTATGCAGCTTTGGCCGTGAGTCGCTTCCTGGGAATCAGCGTGCACGTGCGGGCATTGGCGGGAGAGCCATTCGGCCACCTGGAATCGTCATGGACCGCCGTCCCTCGCCGGAACAGGCACCGGACCAGTATGCAAGTCTGCTCCAACAGCTACGACTAGGCAGGCAGAGATATCCATCACTACAGAAACGACTCAAGCTGGATGATGCCATCTTCTGGCGACCGCTAAAAGCTAAACACCTGCGGGGACACTCACTCAAGCAGAGCATTAAGACTATGACGCGACTGCGTTAATGAGTCCCTTAATTGGTCCGGGGTCCTCTCTGCGTATCGCTTCGCAGCCATTGTCGTCCTCCACTTTGCATTCATGGACCGCGGACAGTCCTCATACTACTCCTGACGCAATGGGGTAGTGTTTAAGCGATGCTGCACTGCTCCAGCAGGTGGTTGCTTCCCACACAACCACCGGTGGGGATTGTGAGAGATATGTTGCTCTTCCTGAGCAACCAATCGCGACCAATCACTAAGTTAACTGCCACTAGCCAAGGTGGGTTGTTTAATTGCAATCCGTTGGGCAGGTTGCCAAATGCTAAGGTGAGCAGGTCGCGATGACGTCGTAAGGTCACGTGAGGTAGATGGCAGGTGAATCATCTGCGTTTTCGCTAACAACGTCAACAGCAAATATTCTGCGGAACGGGAGGCTTAAAGCTATAGCGTTAATAAATTAAATATGCTCATTTTAGCTTCCTAGAGAAACATTCTTTCATGAACTTCCCTAATATATGGCTGTGTTTCAACAAAAATCTGCCATACTCCAACGCCGTGGTGGCTCAGTTGATATGTCACTCGGCTGCTGACCCTAAAGAAGTCGGTTCGATCTCTACCACAGCGGTGGAATTTTGATGGAGCCGAAATTCCAGAAGCCGGCGTGCTGTGCGATGTCAGTGCATGTTAAAGAACTCCAGGTGGTCGAAATTTCTGGAGCCCTTAACTACAGCTTCCCTCATAGCCTGAGTCGCTTCGGGACGTTAAATCCCCATGCATCAAACCAAACGTTCCCTACACCACACAACCTGAGTATGCTGACTCAACCCGACAGACCCTTGCCACACACATCCACCCATACCTCCATCCGATGAGAAGCCGGGCTCTTCAGCTCGGACCTGGATGACCAGCGCAAGTAGGCAGACTGGACCCGGCTGACGGCAGCCACGGAAAGAGCCCTAAACAAAGGGCGCCTCTCTTAGAGGGCAATTTGCTTACTGAAGTTCTCAATGGTGATGTTTTGCATCATTATCGGTAAAAAAAGTCTTCCTTGTTATTATTTTATCGCTGCGAGAAGGCGTTGGCATGAAATGCTGTGCAAAACCCGTAGACCCGCACGATACATTCTCGGACGAGTTAGATGGCTGTTCTCCAGAATAATCCATCAATAGCAATATGGCTTCAATCTTCTGTTATTCGGCCACCTGGTGTCTGGGGAGTGGTCCACACTGGCAGGACAAACACACGCGCATCAAAATCGTGATGGCCGAGCTTTTTAACGCGTGAGCTCTAAGGTGAGCTTTTGGCTGCGAGCTTTTTTCGGTCGAATAATATTCGTAGCAAGTAATTTCTGTAAATAAAACACTGTTCTCTGAGTGAACTTAATCGTGACATCAGGAAGGTGTTAGCGGATGTTGCGAGGACTGGTGCACAAAACATGTTTTACAAAGCACAACCGCTTGCTTGTCAAAGACAAGGAGCTGTTTAAATGTTCTGAACCATTAAGCAACGGTGGAGATTCGGCGATATCGTAGCGCTTTCTAGCCTTGAAAAAGCGTCAACTCTCGGGTTCTCGCAGGCAAAGCGCTTCCGGGGCTTTCTATGCTTTGTAGTTTACATACGTACACATACACATATTCTTTATTTTGAGTTTGAGATGAAAAGCCAAGAAAGCTATCGAATTGATATAAATATCAAAAACTTTCCCCACGCTTCAATACCTTTGGAATTTCGTCCGCCTTCCGCGAATTTATCCTTTTAAACTGCAATTGCCCCCTTCACCCGAAATCAGGTGATTAAAGTATTTTCTGAAAGTTTCATTCCGAAGCACTCAAACGGCTCTAACATGCGTCGGCTGTAGCCATGCACGCTCGCTGCGCATCGCGCGTATTATGTGGCAGCACTTGGTTCCTTTTTTTGCCTTCAGAATCCTATCCCTCAAGGTGCCGCTCGATGTCCCTTCCAGCATTAGTGCAATATTTAATGTGCCTTTCGTCTTCTCATAACTTCCCCCCGCCCATTACCTGCAGTCCCGAAGCTGTTCGTAGAGTAAAGAACGCCAACCACTCCATTCTTATGTTGCGCACTCCACCCACGCACATCAACGTGCAAACTCCTTCACCCAGGCGTGCCCGCCAGAAACAGCTAATTGAAAAAAAAAATAAGAAACATGTCATAAAGTTGCCTCTCTTCCTAGAAAATATAAAACCATAAAGTAGCAAAACTAAAGTATCAGCAGATCACGTACTTTCACGAGCGGCAGGCCTAATGTTTAATGCATGCGCCTGGCCAGGAAGCGTTGCTATTGATAAGTCGTTGTCTTGGCCGGCCGAAAGCGCGGGTACTCTAGCGCGCACTTTTGGCTTTCGCTCTGCACCGCAAACACTTTTTTTTCTGGCTTTTCGTTTCCTCTTCCGAACAGCGACTTCCCTTTCTATTCCTCCCTTTTATTTCTCTCTATCGTACTGGAATACGATTTTGTTTGTGCTTGATATCTCCACTGCCTGTGCACATGTCTGGCCTGTAGTTTCGTTCAACCCAGGCGCCTATTTCTTTTGTTATAGCTTCTTCTGAAGCCAAACGTGTTTGCCTGGCGTTCCCAGGCTGCGTTCTTTTATCGATTTGCTGCCTAAGCGAACCAACGATGTTGTTCGATACTCCGATATATTTTTTTCTTCTGTGACGCGACAACCGTGTTTCTCTCGCTATCGTGGATGTCGTTCATTGAAAAAAAAACTGCAAACCTAATAATAAAAACTAGGGGCTGTCGTGAACTCACGAAAAAAAAAGAAAGAGTGGGGAATAAGCCCTCAAAGGAAGGAAAGTGGAAATTAAATCAAGGCGGAACAGTACAGCACAGCGAGAACTGAACCGGATGAAAAACAAGTGGAAAAAACGAGGCGAGAATAGAGTTCCCCGACTTCGGACGAGACGCCGACTCTGAGTTATGTAAATGAACTTGTCGACTTGTCGATTTCGTTGCCTTCGCGACGCCCGGTCGCCACAGGATGCTTGCGAAAGAGAGGAGACGATAATCTGCATAGCAGCATTTTTGTTTCGTCTTTTGGTGCTCGGTTCATTCATCCTGCATTTATGCTTTTGTATCGAATGGTTGTCTCGTCTTTTGCTGCGTTCGTCGGACCGTGGAGCTTCTCTTTTTCAGCTATCTTCCCTCTCTTCAATACGCCTCCCGTTTTTTGTTGGTTGTGAGAAGGAAGAAGCGTGCGTGGAAGAAGAAATTGAAGAGAAAGGCGAGGACGTGGGTATGTGCCGTTATAAAGAGGATGAAGAAGAAGAAAAAGAGCGGAAATCTCGGTGTGTTGGTCTCTAGATGCTTGCTTGCATACGTAATGCCGTCGACAGTAGGTTCGCTTTCGAATATTCTTTCGAGTTTAGCGCTATCCTATTAACCACGGGGAGGTCTTTGTACAATTATTACTAGAACAATGGTCCGAAAGTCTCGTTTTTTTAAAGACAAAGGGTGCAAAGCGCACTAGAGCTTGCGATAGGGGGATTTTTGGTCGTATTGAAGCAGCACCATTGTGTGTTTTTCTTTTGGGCATGGCTTGTTATGGCTTTTCTCGAAGCAGTCTGATTTATTGTCGTTCTGGTGCAACCAGCATTGAAACAGCTGCTGTGTGTCTATGCTTGCGATCTTCTCAGCATTAGCTTGAGCAGACAAATTTTCAAGATCAAATAAGTACAATTGTTTTGTAGCTAATATTAAGTTCGTTGCTTGCCGCTGCATCACTTGAAAAAAACAACGTAAGGACCTCCAGGATTAAAAATTGAATTTTTTCGACAGTAGACCCAACTATATAACAATATCCGCTAGCAAGCTAAGGCACTTGCAAACAGGTTCAAAGAAACTGTGATGTTTGAGCACAGGCAGGCTAGTTTTGAAGCCACATTTTCTTTTTTATGAGCATTCATTAGCGACCACTATCCGCCTTGAGCGCCCTGCACACTCTCACACCTATTTGTTGCTGGATAGGCACTACTGAGATGTGTGTGCTGCTGGAAAGCAAAAAGTACTTGTTCCTTTAATGTTCATGTCACAAGGACATAGCGCAAAGATAAAGAACACAAATTGCATTTTCTGAGACCAGATGTTAGTGGGAAGACTGCTGAACGCATTATCAAGAAGAACGTGAATGAACATATTAGCTAACATCTTCAGTTACGTTTAACATGTCTAAGATTTTTGGGAAAGTAAATTGCAATATTAGAAAATTGTTAGGTACTGCTGTGGGATTATTGTTGTTAAGGATGAATTTTTCCGATATGTCGCAAAACCTCTCATTTAAAGTTTTTGCATCCCTCGCATACAGCAGTTAAAACGACCTTAGAAAAGGAATGAGGAACGCTTTTTACTATTTCAAAAACGTTAAGAGCAAAAACAAAAATGACAATTGTCGACGCCAGATCTGCAGATATATGCTGATTGTTATAGCGAAATCTTGCAGAATATAAAAAAACAAGTTGCTTTCATAAAATTTGTTCGCTCTAAAATGCTTTTGCCCTGAATAGTTGTGTATTTCGACGAATGGAAGTAGCAGTTTTTGCTCGCTTAGTCTTAGGCGATATTTCGCACTCCTCGTGTATCCTACTATAGGTTCATTCAACTAGGGATAACTGCTCTGTGCTCTCGCAAATATCAGTGAAAGGTTCATTTATTGTTGCACCAATCAGCGTGCCCGTCATGCTTGGGAATAATGACGTTGAAGCAAAGGCATGCATACATGCATTGAGACCTTAGTCAAACACTGATGTACTCGAGCTTGAACTTAATAATGCCCGAATAATCGAAACGTAAGTCGATTGTTTTACACATGATCGAACAAATGAATGGTCGGCGCAAGTAACTATATACATGTATATCGACCTTCTCAGATACCTCCATCTATGGCACTGCCGCAATGAATCTTTCAAACGGCGGTTTGTCGTGCGAGAAAGCGTTCTACTACAGACAGAACGCTCTGCGCTCTCCAGAAAAATCCCGGTAGGCAATAATTCTTGTCTCGACAAGGTTCGTAATTTCCGCTGAAATGTAACTCGTCCCCACTCATTCTTAATTATACCGCAATCTCACCGGACTACAATTACCAGTCTCTTTAATGACGACACCCTGGTCTGTCTTCACTGAAGATTTAGAAACATCGTTTATTGTTCTTTAATGTTTAGAGGCCTAAGGTATTTTATCGGCAGTACATACTTAAATGAGGGCAGTCACTTTCATGTTTCTTTATTATATCCGGGTACTCTCTGTAAATGCTGTTTCTTGTTCTTGTGGCAGAACAGGTTGTTGCTAGCGATCCACTTTTTGCCATTCTATTAAAGCCGGTTCCCCAATGTTAAATACCATTTTTGGAAGTACACCTACTGCTATCATTTCTTATAATTGTTTAGAATTTTCCACGACCAGCTTTATCAAGAAAAGGCTTAATATAGGTATAGTAGTGTGCTATTCATTGGCAGGTGCATTTCATGTTCTAAATAGAAAGCTCGCCTTCAATGGTGGTACTTATGTGCCAGCAGATAACACTTTTAAGCACGTTGGAGAAGGGTGGCGCTAATAGCAGCCTTTAATTAGAGCAAAAAGCGAAGGGAAGGTGATCTGCGCATACTGCGATGGTGCAACGCCTGCTCACGCAGCATAAATCACTGCCACCGAAAGCAACTCGCATGCAGCTCTTCTTCAGGAGAGCCCTGGGCTTGGTGTCTCGCCCGGTGCCGGCAGAGCTTCGTTGATGGGACGTATGGAGCCGCGGGCGAACGTCATGAATATGCAAGAGAGCGCCTCTCAGTCGGAGAACCCTGTTCACAAAATGTGTGATCAGAGAGCTTAGCGGCGGGAGGTCAACACAGCGGAGCGCGCTCAAATCTCAGAGCTGAGAGTAAAGGCGGACGACCCCACCACGCCCAGTCAAAACACCTCGGAGCTGGACAGTGGGCCGAAGAGGAGAGGAGGGCTGATGTTCATATTCAAAATGGGCGGGTTTAGAGAAAGTGGAGGTTGTTATCACCCACCAGGAGATAAATCGGTGCTGCGTTAGGTTCTGTAGCCTATTCTCTGCCAGCGTAGAATGGCGTAGGCGAGCTCCAAAAGTAGCCTCAGTGAATGTGTTCTTTTTCATTATTCACTAATAGCTGATGTGCGGAATTCCTGTTTCCGTTTTTATTTCATTATTCCTTCAAAGCGACGCTGTGCATTAGAGAAGACATACTGAAGACGTACTGTAAGCGCTCCGCCTTCCTCAACTCTTTCAAACGACATGGTTTCACAAACTTAATTTTTTAAGATTAGGAAAGACACAGTAAAACATATATTAGTAAAAATACAGCATGCGGTTAAAGTGCAACGTGTTTGAAGAAAAAAAGCGATTTGCATTCATTTCTGCTCTTAGATTGTTTTTTTTTTCGTTGCAAGATGGACATGGTGCAACTCAGGTAAGCTGCATTACTGCTAGAAGAAATGACCGCCTTAATTTCTTGAGCCTACGTTGATATTTATTGCTGCCTACAAATTATGTTTATTAAAAATTTGCAGAAATTTTCATCTATTAGAAGGTTATAGGGCTCTTATTAGGTCAGAACGCGTTTACCATGCAATATCTTTCGTTTGCTTCGTTATAGCAAACGGATGCTTCAGTAAAGTGTTCGAATGAATAATTTCCCGCGTATTTAAGCAATGCATGCCAATATTTTGCACCTGCGGCACTATGCCGAATAATATGTTTATCAATCTCAACTACCATCAATCATTTAAAGCGCATTTTTCTCTCAATGGGCCGGCTACCACAGAAACGCAAAATGTGCCCTACATACGCGTTCATTACACACGAACTGCCGTTACTAAGGTTCGAGAGAAAAGCACGTTATTAGCGTCAGTTTCATATGGGGCTATGCTAGCAGACATTGCGGCGGTCATGGAAAGGTAAGATCTGAAGACGGTGGCTTGAATATTTTCTTACGCCAGCGCCTTCTGGGCCAGCAGGAATTTTTCTGCCTGTTGTCTTCAAGCAACCACATCCAGTGTGAAAAAAACACAGTCGACGAAGTTACCGAGTCAGTGCAGCCGTGTTCTTGCATACCGCGGCGACGTTCCGCAGTGCGAATGTTACGTTATACGGTCCAACGGCACACATCGCGCCTTCCTGAAAACATGGTTTCTTCTACGACAGGGACGCAGGAGCCCAACCCGTTGAAGACAAGAAGCAGCGAAATCGAAAGGCGACAAATGGCAAAGACCTCTGAGCAAGTGTCTTTTACGGTGTCTCAATCAAGGCGAAAGAAAATGACCAAATGAGGGACATCGGATGGAACGGCAGGACGCTATTCCGCACATCACGCCCGGCGACCGGTGGCTGCCTAACGATTCCCGATTGGCCATTGGGTAGTTCTCTCCCTCTGGCCGCTTTTACGCGCCCGCAGTGACCGGGCTTCGCCAGCGACTAGCGCGGAGGGAGCAGGCGAGATGGGGCTCTGCTGACTCGTCTTAATGCTATGCTGGCTGGTAGGGTCGTACCTGCCCTCGCGATAAGGCCTAATGAACCCGGCCCCGTGGCCGGTACCGAGAAGGCTGCATGAGATGGGAGGGAAGGTTCTGTCGTTAAAGAGAATCACGTCCCCTCGATGGCCGGCGCGACCAGCCTTGCCGTGACGGTGATAGGGAAACTGTCCGGTTAAAGGTACGGCACCCTCTAGGTACGCATATATGAAGGCAGCCTACCAGGACTCCCTGTAGACTAATTTTTGTTGAGTTCGCCGTTTTTTTTTTCACGACATTTATTGAAGCGCCTGATGAAGGGCTGGCGACTGTGGTCTGCCGATGAGTTGTTGCGAAAAGAAACTCGAGAAAACTAGAGTTAAAATGTAGACACAAAACTTACAACTGTGGAGACCTACTTCATGGAGAAATCCAGTTCAAACAGGAGGCACAGTCTCTTATCACCATTTTGTATTTTTTTTGTTCTGACCACTATATGAACAAGCCATCATATATTTAAGTATTGTGTTATTCACGTTCGTGTCGTAATTGCTTCTATATATTTGCCTATAACGAAGGGCACCGTATATTAAAATTGGGACGCTGTATGGTAGCAAAGAAAATTCAGCTCGGTCGCTGTTTACGAAGGAAGTGAATGAAAATTGGTAATACGGCCTGAATAATCCGCTGTTGACATATCTGAGCGGATTTTTGCGGGCGCTGCGTCTGTATTTTCTATAGGGAAATATTTTTCTGCCCCTCGAATGATAAACACTTGTGCCGTCTTAGTTTAGAGCCTGTATTTATTTTCATGTTTTATTTGAGGAACACCGGCGAAGCAGATTGCACATGGGAACAGCAATATTCGCTGGCTGGATTTGAAATTAGATTTTAAAAATTAGAAAAAAAACGTCTATGTGGTCTGCGGTTTCGCACCTTGAAGAAACCCAGATGGCCTAAATAATACGTGTCCTGCACTACGCCGTCACTAGAAGCCGATGTGTCCCTTCGGAACATTATACTCCACATGTCCCATACCGATCACCATCAATCTGATTGATCACATATTTCTCCATGTGATCAGTTTGTTCTGCCCGTTTGCGCAATCGGCAGCTGTCCAACTAGTCATCATCATCATCAGCAACAGCAGGAGCCTTAGTATGGGCCATTGCAGGGCAAGGGCCTCTCCCATACCTTTCGCAGCGGGAGGCATTTGCCCTGAATTCCAGCGAGTGATGCAACTTTAGCACGAACAGCCACCGACTGCACTCCAAACATAAAAAACCTGCGCGTATCCAACGCGATACAAGAGAAGCGCTCGGTGAATCGTGGATCGCAATTACACCGGGTTTTGCACCTAATTTCTGCTGTATTTAAAAACAGGCTTTTTGTATGAGAAGAAAGCTTTTTTTCGGCTTAGGATTGCAAGCTGTGCAGCGCATAGAATAGAAGAAATGCTTTTTAACTAGCAGGTTGGTTATGTAATATGAATACTTAACTTTTTAACTTTTACTGTTTGTGCCTTATTCACTGAAAAGCGTGCAGCCTACCGTAAGTATTCATATCAGTTTCTACAATTTCAAAAGCGCATTACCTTCGGCGCTATGTCCTAAGAAATTTGACTATTTCG
Source organism: Amblyomma mixtum (assembly GCF_055824585.1). NCBI lineage: Eukaryota > Metazoa > Arthropoda > Arachnida > Ixodida > Ixodidae > Amblyomma > Amblyomma mixtum. The sequence goes on from NC_143012.1 coordinate 251,231,199, forward strand.
ACGAGTTACGAGCAGTGAACAGTTCGGTCTGCCTGCATGCTTCTCGAAAGGGCATATATTTTGGCGTGGTGTAAAAAAAAGTTGTTGGGCCACAGCACCGAGGGTAGCTGCGTTTTAGAAGTTCTAAAAACTGATATAGATACCAATTGAAGCGGGCTACATGCCTTTCAATAAATTAGGAGAGTAGCAGTAATAGTTGAAAGTTAACTAATTTTTAGTTAAGAAGCGTACTAGGTAGCTGGTTTTACCTGTGTTTCAATGCGGTTCGCAGCTGAGGGTGCAATGTCGAAAAAGTGTTCTTCTACATGAGCAATCTTATTTTGAACAATCGCAGAACATCTTAGGTGACGTACGCGGTATGTGGCCACACACGAAGACGAGAGGCGGCCGGATCCATTGTTAAGGCCGGAAAGAAGCGGCGAAGATCCCTCTAATGTCGTACATATTACATCGCCGATGCCGACTCAAAGTGTACAACTAGCAGCACCGAATTAAAATGTGTCTTGACAGTCGCGCAATGTACTGCATGCTGACGCCTGTCCGCAGCGGCGAGGGGAAGCGTGAAACTTGATTGTCCTGCATCAGCATATTTGCTCCCACCGCCCAAGGAGAAAAAGAACCATCTGGAAGGACCTGAAACAGGGGATGCAGATTAGGAAGAAGTGTTCGCTTTTTGAGCAGTAAGTACACTGCAGAGATCTAGCACTTGACAGGGGCCCTGAGAGAAAGTGTACCCTTTGGTTACCTGTCCGACGACATAAGTGCATATTGCAGATGAACTCACTCTATTAATAAATGCGATGAAAGGACGGATACATTTCATTAGGTTTACTTGAAAGAATGCCTGTGCACAGCGATGGTGTTCTTGATTCAATCTTGTATTTCTTGGTTTTTGTTGCCCGTGAGTTCACTTGCAATTCGGGTCGCTTGAGAAGGTGGCCTTGAGAATTTTGTTAACGAAGCAAAGCACTTCGTTTTCATGCTGCCTGAACATCACAGCCTTCAATGAAGGCCTTCTCTTCCGGTCTTATTTGGAGCAGTGGCTGCGACCAGTTGCGAAAATGCGATGAAGTCTTTGGAACACGTAGGCTCTTATCACGAACGTGGCAGCGAAGTTACTTACTGGTGCTCAAAGTGCTCAGGAAGAAAAATAATGGCTGGCACTCTCCTGCTCGGGCGGCCATTACGCTCCATTCCCATTTGAGGGAATACACATGTACTTTGGCGTACGTCGAGGAGATTGTGATGTAACAACATCACAAAAATTCTTTCGGGTCTCCACAAAGTAAAAATTTTATGAACAAACGCGTGCTCACATCGTGGCAATCTGAAATAAAATAATATATATAAACATATGGACAGATTGGAGAGGGTTGTGGTAGGGGCACTTTCAAACTCTAATGCAGACCATTAAAGACGGAAGAACATACTAAAAATCGCAAAACACTGACTCGCAGATCACCGCGCACTTTAAGTACCGCCCAGGCAGGACATTGCGAGAGAAATTGCTCTACGCGGTGCTCTCGACAAACTGCATTGCTTTTCCCCCGAATTTGTAGCTCATCATTTGCGGCGGTGTTTGATTTACGGATAAACACTGGGAGATTTCAACTCGCACGGAACACGCACACGTACTTCCGCTGCACTCAGGAAATGGGAAGCGGATGTATTTTTGTCTGTACCTCAATGGATATTTTAAGCTACGCCTTCACATCGTGCTTCTTAAAAGTGTCCTGATTGCGCAATCCGCCAAAAATAAAGTGAAAACTAATCCAGAAGCACCAAGCCTACTTTGAACCAACGGCGCTTTTTTTTTTTTTCTGAGAGCTACCAAGTGATATTTCCTTCCTCTTGATGCGGTCAAATTGCTGATGGCGTCTTTTCTTACCTGTTTACTTTCTTACCTGTTTTCTTGCCTGTTTTATTTCTTCCGACGTCCACCAACATTCATTCTTTTTTTTTTGTTTCCTTCTGCCGCACCGATCCGCTAATACGAATCTTCCTACTTTTTCAATGCTTGCACACATTTTAGCTTGCGAACGTTGTCTCCGTCGAATATATTATGGTCGCGTGATGACTACTCTGTTTTGAGGACTCTTGAACTAACGGGGGGTAAGGAATTGGCCTTGCACTTGCCATAAACGATATTTTTTAAGTATATTGTAGAAGGAATGATTCCTTCAGACGGCCACCGCCTTCTCAATAAAATCTTGCTGGCATGTTTAAAGGGCACTGCTGCCTCTCTAACCCTAGTTGTTAAGGAGACATCGATTGAAGAGGAAAATAGCCAGAGTTAATTTCAAAGGATACGCCGTTTAATGACAAGCTACCTGGTATTAAATGTTTCCTTGCAATATTGTCACCACATCATTGTTGGTAACAAATAGGTAGTATTATGCTCGCGTTTTCAAATGCAGCCTCATTTTGCGTGTTTCATGGAACAATTTGTGTAACATTCAGGCACGTAGAATTAAATACCTGAACCAAGCTTCACGTAAATTTTGTGTGCAATATTTTACGCATTTTAGATGAAATGCTTATAAAACACTTTTTTTCTCGTAAGAACAATGCCAACCCACAAATATTTTTTTCCTCAATAGAACAAACTAGGTGCGTGGCTTCACCTGTGAGTATTTGCACTCCTCGACTGAAGAGCAGAGAACCATAAAAGCTTGAGGAAAGCTGGTTCGGTTCGGGCCCCTCTTCTTCGAAACTACCTGTGCGCGCTACGCCGAGCTCAGCTTTTTAGCGCATGTTAGGAGTGTAATCATTGCCCTGGAAGACCGCAGAACAAAACGAAACATGATCCGTTAAGTAGAGCCTTGCGCAAGGCTTGAAAGTATTGCAAGCCACCAGGCATTCTTGCTTGAATGTTGCAAATGGAGTGCAAAAAAACACTTCGTTGCTTATGGTTGCGCCGTGGGAAGCAGTGCATACCCTCCACCGGAAAACGCAACTCTAACAAATATTGCAAGTTTAATCCATAATTCAGCTGCAATGAATAAAAATGAAAAACAGAAAACAAAAAAGACACGAACAAGTACAGTCCCCGTCAGAACAATAGTATACAGCCCATGGGGTTGGCTTCTAAGCTGTTTAGCAGGGCTCTTTAGAACATCTAGCACACACAAGCTTTGAAAGACTGAGGACTCGAAGCCATTGATCGTTCGAGAAATTACAGTCGAATAGTTTGCATAACTAGACTCTCGGAAGGCCTCGAAAGCAAACTTCGTGAGCTGCATACTGTTGACGGAAAGCTTACATCCAAAAAATAGATCCCATAATCATGCTTCTGAGTTAAAAATGCGTAGAAATGTAAATAAGCACAAAAATAAACATCACAAAAGTATTACTAATCTTCACCCGCAGTTGTAATAAGTAATACGCAGGCAAAAACTACAGTTCACCTTAAAAACAACCAATTCCTAAACTGCACATTTACTTTTCTGCTTAGCTGAAATACAGTCATGCTCAAAGGATTGAGTGAAAAAAATAAAAAGCAGAAAAATGAGCACAAACATCAGACATCACGTCTGACGTTTGCAACACTTTGCACATAGGCGATTATGCCGGGCATGAGAGAAGTGAAACAGAAAAAAAGTGCACAGCGCTTCGTAAAAGCGCCATTGTTTTTAACAGGACTTTTGCTTTTTCTACCTTATTCAAAAGCTCCGATATTCTACCGATATTCAAAACCTCTTCAGGTAAGCTGTTAAACAACTGTTAAACAATACTTTCAAATACTTTTATGATAGTTAGTATAAGCTCGTGGCATCGCAAATCTTTCCTTTGGCTATGGTGTTCTTCTTATATTCACGTTTCTTTTAAAGTTATGCCGTAATAATCTGTTGTCCAAATCACACATTGTTATAGCCACCTCAAATTCGATAAGCTGAAATAATTAATGATGTCTTCTGGTTTTATAGCATTCAATTGTGTACCGTACGTAATATATCTGTAAATCTTGCGCAGCTGCTCATTAAGCTTTGTTTTCCGATCAACAGAGCAGCTGCATGGCGTAGGTTGCTGCAACTTGTCGCACGATGTTTTCGCCTAATGACCGAAACACACTGAAACCCGTTTTCTCAGTTGCTCCTTCTCGTAATTTCTTCTCGTAGATGATGAGGATAATATAACTTGGGGAAGACGAAGAGCACGAAAATCAAAGGCTTTGTGATTTGAATCTTTTATGTTTTTTTTTCACGAAGTTAGAATAAAGTTCGCGCCCTAATCATTTAATGATCTATTTTCGGGTATGGGAACGTAGTACTGTCTAAACTATCGAAAAACGCTTGTCGCTTGCTCATGTTCACGACATGTATTGGGGAGATGACAGATTTTGTAGCCTGCTTCTGAAAATGAATCTACTAAATCTACTTCCTTAATGCTGGTTAAGATATGTTCTTGCTTTCAGACTGCATGACGAGTAGTTGATGCGGGGATAAGATAATAGAGTTTTCAAACCTCTTCCTGCAAATTAGCGTAATTAAAGGGTCATCTTTCACAGAAGCTCAACTTTTTTTATGATGTTACCTGCAGGTTTGACGCGTAGCACCCATATTTCAAATGTAGTTTAGTAAAGTTTCACATCAAGCATGGACACGTGCTCGTCTGTAATGTCTTAGAACTTGTTCGTTCATCAGCGCAGAGTAGGCGGGCTTACACAACATGCAGGCCATATAATTGAAAAACTAAAGCCATGCATTAGCCTGCTAAGCCTGAAAGCCATCCAGGAGCCTCTCAAATGAGCCATGTGCCGTTTGACTGGCAACGGTTACCTCACACCGTTTGCTTCGCGCAGTTTCTGCAGAGGAAGGAGTGGTTACCGGCTACTGCCGTACTTGACGCGTCCACATTTAGGGATAATGTCTGGCGCAGTAATTTTTAGTCTAGCGGCTAGAACATGCATATTTTTTTACATTGCACACACTTTTACAAAAGAGTGCTAAAAGTTTTATGGCTTTCAAAGTACTCCTGACAACGCTTTGTCAAGAAAACAAGTTTATAACACTCACTGGGGCGTATGGTCAGGAACAATACATATTATTACCTCTGTTTACTTGCGCTGTGGTGCCTGTCCCGATACGGTAATTGAAACCAAGTAGACCAAAAGTCTTAGGGAAGAAGGTTGAGTGATATTTGAGGCTGGCTGAAAGCTACTATTATAGTGCAGCACGCGTAAAAAACATCGAAGGTTAGAACGATTGCTCACTACCCTTGCATTTTACGGATACGGTTCCGGAACCTCCCGATGCGATCCTTGTCAAATCACTGATTTTAGAGTGCGATGTTTTTGTGCCCTTCGTTTTGTCTTTTACTTTGAAGCAATTAGCTATTCCGCGTTCTTTTTTGTCAGATCTTTGCTGCACGCAGAGAACTCATTTCGCCTAATCTAGAAGCACTAAGTCGAACTTGTTGCAAGCGCAAAGTTTACCTTGCATTTCAGGGCAAAATCTTAACTGCTTCACAGGCAAGTCTCCGAAATCTAGGGTGTCATTTATTTCAGAGCTGGAAGGTGTAATGACGTCAAGCTTGGGCGGCCAAAACTTTGTCCCCAATGACAAAACATGTAGGAAAAAGTGCTTGTTATGTCCGTTCATGATTTGTTTAAAACTGAAATGCTATGCGTGTGCTTCCTCTGCCCGGGGTAATGATAGGGAGGGAATAATGACTTGTCTTGACTTTTACCTAGTCCGTTATCGTTATCCTTAACCTAGCGAAATACATATTTCCCAATCCATACCTACAGCGCGACTAAAGGCATCTTGAAGGGACGAATACGCACGGGCAAAACATAGCGCTGACTCACAACCGATATGTTTATTGGCTGAACAGCTGGAATATGCCCCCAACTGGCGGCCACAAATAGAAAGCAATGCTTACAAGTCGTGATAAGAAAAACAAATACAAGTGACACAGGTAGGTATGAACGTTCGCAATGAAGGTAACATTTTTTCTTTTTCTGACAGTGCTATAGAGGCAGCGCTAATGCATACATTATTCCAGAAACCTTGCCATCACATGTGCTTCTATAATTTCTCTTGCAGCGAGTCACCGTTCGTGCCTATCACTGTGCACTCGTTGTACAATAGGAAGTAACACCGACTCGCTGGCAAGGGAAATTATTGAAAGAAGATAGCAAGCATTCTGGAAGCATGCATGTATTAGCGCACCCTCTATATCATTGTGAGAAGAAGAAAAATGATGCCTTGATTACAAATGTTGACACATGCCTGTGATGTTCTTATACTTTTTGTTTTCTGGGCATGACTTTTGTGCTATGATCTTTATTTCTGGCCGTTAGTTGGATACATAATCCGGCTGGTAGGCCAACAAAGATTTCAGCCGAGAGCCAGCGCTGTGTTGTGTCCTTGCGTGTTCCTTTCTTCTATGTCCCGTTCGTCGCGCTGTACTTATGGAATACATCCACCACCTTGTTCAAGAACTTCCTGTAGCCATTTCAGATGCAACTAAGTGGGTTGATTTTTCGGTTCAGCTATAGAAACCAACTCGCAAACAACGCGCTCACTGAAACTAAGCGTTGACTTTGACAAACACCAAATAGTTCTATTCTTGGGGGCTTTAAAAAGCTTTACTGGTAATATTTTGTTTTTTCTGCTTAGTTTAGAAGCACCAGACCAAATCAATTACATTGCCATTAACTGTTATTGCTGGGGCACCCCCCATACCACCATAGCACTCCAGACCCATAGCACCCCATACATAACCCATAGCACCCCAGACATAACATTACTTATCTGGTACCTCTAACACATCCGAAATATCCTGGCTGCGAATAAATCTTTTGGTCAAGATCTATCACACTTAAGCAGTGACCAAATCTCTGCTATTCTGTTCTTGGCTCTAACCGCAAAACGTTTCTCTAATTTAGTACCTCTTACACAACGCGCATCAAGAATAATTTATTATTTTTATTTACAAATCCTAAGATATTTTTATTTGACTGTAGGCAAATTATTTTTCTGTTTTATTTCCAGTTGCATACTTCGAAAATTTCCATTAGATTAAATAACACAGAATACTCGTTCGTTATTCCCCCGCCCATTATCATCCCTGATGTCGGGCTTATTATTACGATAAGAAGCGAGCTCATTGGCTCAGAAAAACACCGGCTGGCTTCCTAGTGCAGCTGTGCCAGAATTGCTTCAGAAGGAAGAGAAGCAAGCCCGTCAAAACTGCTTGTCAAGATTGATCGCTCCACTGCGGTCGGGTTAAGAACACAGGGTGGAAGGGCCACTCGAGATGGCGTCCCTGTGCCACGCCTCGGTGCTTTCCCATCAATCAGCGGCCAGCCCAGGCAGCACGAGAGACCAGGCACAGCGGCCTCCAGTCGCCAACCGAGGCCTGATTTCTCAGCGAAGTAATAATAGTGGCATTCCTCGGACACCCCGAAGTCAGCGGACGGACTTACTCTGGCTAACTAAACAAACTAATGTACGAAGCATAACAGTTAATCTGATTATATATATTTTTTCCTTTTTATAATTCCCTGTAACCCAACAGCACGCATCTGAACAACTTTGAAGCTACATTAACGTTGTTGTACAGTTTTTTGTTTTCCTTTTAACATGCCAGCAAGTGTCATGGCGACCACTACATTTATTTTATTTGTTTATTTTGTGTGTATATATGCTGAATGCAATTTGCTTCCCCCAGGGAGGAAGGCCCTCGTCAGGCACCACGCCTTTTGGCCTCCTTCCTGAAGTGCATGTAGAGACACACTTCGAATAAATACTTTTCAAACTTTCAAATCATTGGGACTTGGAGGCAAAATAGTCATGCACAAAACAAGTTATTTTGGACACAACATAACTACGACGTCTGCCTAGCTTGAATATTAGATCTGTTAGAGAATTTCATTCGCATGCATCCCATACTCGGCGCTTGTGCAAGTTGTTTCAGCCAAGAGTAATGCATTAAAGTAGGTAATTTCTTAATTACCGTATTTACCTATTAGAATCAGAGCGCAACCTCTTGTCCTCCACAGTTCAGTGGTGGCCACCGTGAGCTATTTTTTGATATCTGTGCCCTGTTCTAATCTATATTGCGTCCACAGCAAAGGCGCAGGAAAAACCAGTGTCCTTCTTGACGCCAGATTGAAAAATAAAAACGCTCAATTTCTAATTAATCCTAAAAGTAGCGCTGTATTTTACGACTTGGTGCTTTATTTACTAAACCAATCGAAATTACGTTGTGTGCCCAATTTCATACCCCCGTCGTGACGCTTGCGATTTTCTGCTGCTTATTGTCAAATACGCAGCCCATTCATCTTCTATGGCAGTCTTAACTACTCGGTGCCATTGCAGGGGAAAAAACCTTAAAAGGAAGGTTCTGCTACGCATCGGATGATTAAACCATTGCCATTAATACGTTCATGCCTCTCAATTAGACGGGGTGTCCAGGAAAACTGGACATGCATCCTTCAAGTGATAAATACTGCTTTCAAATGCGCTTAGGTTACTGTGGAATCTACCATACATAAAGATCTCACGTTATAACATGATTTCGTACCACACTTAAGGCGCTTTTTATAAAATTACCTCTTGCCATGCACCATGTGTTGCGAACTATCAGTGCTGAGGCATCTATGGCAGCCGCAGCTGGATCGAAAGAACAATAACTGTCAAAAGAAATTTATTATAAGGTGTAAAGCGCTGCTAAGTTTACAAGTGTGCTCTTTTCTTCTTGACAAGGGTGTCCAGAAATACGACTAGGAGGGTAAATGACCGCGCGAACACATTTACCCGTATATAAAGGCAATTTCGAGCCCAGTACAGGAATGCCAGTATAGGGAGGGCCAGTATAGGAAAGGCGTATTTTCTTGTGGGGATGGTACCAGATGGGCTCATCATAAGGTCATTATGCGATGTCTTAACGAGGCGTATGCACAGATGAGTTGTGCGTTGTAAAGAACCGGCTTTTATAAATCCCTCTGGACAATGTCATTGACGTTACTTTGCGCACATGCCGTCAACGTCTGTGGTCTCTGAGCAGAGGGCAACTTTTCTTGTTGCACTTAATGGCCTTTGCAAGTTCAGTGCCTTTGAAACAAGTTGATTGTTTTTTCAACAGAAAATGACTGCGCTGTTCTGCACTCAATAGCAGATAATGCTCTGTCTCTTTTACATGGATGTGCTAGTGGTGGTTGTCCTCTTTTACCTGTTTTACCGGTTTACCTGTTTTACGACAGGTAATTGTGAACGCATACCTAAAAATAAAGAGATAATTACGCTTTGATCGTCGTATTTCTTCCCGTCGATAAAAGTTGAGCGCATCGGGCGGTCAAGTGATACTAGGGCACTGGCTCAACGCAACTGCATTTCTAAAGTCGATTTTATAATGCTGCTCACCAACGCAAAGAAGTAAAAAGAACTGTGAGCACTTTAGCCCCCGTAGTCGATAGGCGCATATCTGTTGTAACATTCGGGCGTGTCCCACAGCGCTGTTGGTCTCCTTTTAAAAAAAAAAAAAAGCCGCCATTTGCATTATTTATTCTTGCATTTCAAGACCACGGAATAGCCTCTGCTCTTGTCACGTTAAGAAAAAATTCCACGAAATTCTTTACTTGAGCATTTATCACCTATTACTGTACTGAGTATTAATCGCATAAGTGCCTTTTAGGCTTGTTACTAGGATGGCGCACAAGCTATCTAAAGCAGCGAAGATTTCTCCATCAACCGTTTGTGAATGTGAAGGGATGAATGATAAAGTTGAATCTGAAATGGGAATTGAGATATGCACTCCATACCTGACACAATTGAATTCAGTGAAGCACAGGAATGCAATATTCGTCCGCTTGTAAGAAGCCTCGAGTTATAAAGTTTTGCGATAGCTAATAAACATGACATCGGAGCTCATTTTCAATAAATTTTGAGGCGGATGCTATATTGAACGGTTTTTAATTTGCGTTGAGTATAATATGAAAATTTCTCCCGAGAAACAGATTGAAGAGATAGAGCAGAGAGATGAACCGAAGCACTTCCAACTTCATGGTAAGAAAAAGAAAACAGAAATCAAGATAAATAATGATGACAGCAGCGCGTTTTCAGCATTTTGCAATGGTTCACATTCAACGAGGGCTCTCGTAATGAAGTTCCGAGCTGGCGCGCGAGCACAATTCGGCAAGAGCATGCAGCTGCTGTGCCTAGCGGGCATTCATTACCACCTTAAAAATTCTTTATTTGGTGTCCTTGTTAGCACAGATCCCGTGTTGTTTGATCAACTCTTGAATTTACCTTTCACATAGCTTTGAAGAAGTGCAGTTCACGCAGATTAGTTTGGTTGATATCCACGTAAACCCACAATGGTGCTTCAATAATCTGGATTAAGTAATACAGGTCTCAGTCTCCACGCAACATACACCCTGACTACCAGTATTTCTGCACCTTTCTCTTGACAGCATTCTTATTTCTTAAATATTCGTCAGCATCTATGTAAGCTTAGCTGGAGCCTATTAATAAGTTCTAATTTGCAGAGAATTAAAATTCACGAGAAACGCGGCGCGCAGCATCGATTTGCAAATGAAAAAAAGGATGAGTAAACTTTGCCTGTACCTCAATCGCGGCACTTAACCCAAGGGCGACATCGATGTCTAAGCCATATTCTGAGCCAAAACAGAATCCGTTGAAAAAATTTTTTTACACGAGAAGAGCTTGGATTTTAAAAAAAAATTCAAAATCTCTTTCCCAAATTCAATTTTTTTTTCGCTTTTTTCTCATGATCTGATTTTAATATAAAACGGCATGAGTTAAGGGGAGCGCCTTGCGGCCCTTAAAAAAAATGTAAACGTTCCATAAAAGACAAATGTTTATTATGAAGCATCACAGAAAAAGAACTGTCAAAGCTTACGAAGAGCCAAGAAGTAGCTAGATTTATTTGCGGGGCAGGAAAATAAGAACTTTTATGGTTGCCTCCGTAGGCATAGACGTTTTGCAAGGAAAATTCGCTGCGAACAGCAAAAACAAAAAAAAACGTAAGACGAATGTTGTTGTCTCTATCTGGTGCCAGCATACGAAACTGTGCTATAACAAAAAAAAGAGAGAGAGGATGAATTATAACAATAAAGTTCTGGTGACAATGAGTAGAAAAAATTCTCGGCGTCCTCAAGCGCACGAGTCACAACAGAACGAATAGCAAAGCATTGCGAAATATCGGATAAAAAGAACAGAGATTTGCTAGCCCTAAAAGTAAGATCAAAGCTGTATCGTTGAAAGCAAGAAAGCCGTGCTTCGTGTCTTTCATCGGTTTGTTGTTTTTATTTCTTCAAAGCTACACCACTCAGGCTGGTGGCGAGGCCGGAATTTCCTGCGTGTTCCTCTAATGAAGTCATTTGCAGAGCCGCCTCCCACTCTACATCCCTCTTCTTTCCCCATCCTCCTCTTGCACTTCGTTTTCATCGCCAAAGTTTCGCACTAGGCGGCCGTGAGAGAAAAAAGAGAAAAAAAATCGCATGGTGACAAATACACCATGGAAAGTGACTGTAATGAGACACAGAGGTAGAAAAAAGAATTGAAAATGAGAAGCAAGAAAAATAAGACCCTCGTTACCTTTAAAAAGCATCCTTTCTCTCATATTACTGCATTATTCTTTCGCAAATTTGGTATGTAAATGTCTCGCGTTCCAATTCGCCAATGAAAGCTCGTGGTTCGGTCGGCTTCTTGTATCTGCCTCGTCCAGCCGCTGGGCTCGTGAATACCAAAGCAAAAATTAGGCGGCTGTTTTCGCTTCAATTACGCCCTTGCCCGCGGCTAAGAAGAGCACGCGAGCGCTCGGAACGGAAAATCCGGCTCCGGCTGTCATACGCTGGGTAGAAAAATGGTGGTTTTCTTTTCGTTTCTTTTTCTTTTCGACATGCGCACGCTGAGGTTGTGCCCGACAGCGCCTTGGAAAATTTATGATGAATTTGGCGATTATAAAACACAAGGCACTCGCAAGACGCTCCTAATTGGCATAAAGCGGCTCAGTGCAAGAAAAAAAAACGAAGTGTTATATCAAAGAACGATATGCTTAATGAGCGCTGGCAGGTGATAATGAAGTAGCGACCTAATATTATTTTTCTTTTTTTGCACCGAAAGCTATTACAGCTTTCGATTAGTCACATAGCCCTGCGTTTTACAAGAAAATCTATAGCGTCGGCCATAAGACTTCTTCCATACTGAATTTTTTAATGTATTTAATAAGAATTTCACATAGCAAAAACTAATGCGTTTCGAATGTACGGCGCGATATTTAGATTGTAACTTAAACTTATTTTGTAATAATGAATGCACTAAAATATGCAGGAAATAGGTTCTTGAAATGTCATGCTTGGTATTCGAAATACATTCCTAAAATTTGTCAAAAATACTTCACCTAAACAATGGTTGTAGCACATTTCAAATATGCGAAAAATATGTATGGAGTTATGGAATCTTGTCAACCTATTAAAACTGTACTTTCGTAAAAACAAATTTAATTTGTCCAAAGTGTATTTCAATTCTAACAAATAGGCAGTGAGCGTAAACATATTTGCAGCACACATCAAGCTGCCGTGGAACTATCTATGGCTCGAAGTCACGCTTCGGGGAACAGTGAAAACTCTCCCTTTTTTGTGCGTCCTTTCGTTTATCGTAAGTTCTATAACGAAGACTACAACTACTCATTTATATTACGCGTGGAGAACGTGATAGCATATACCGGCAAGGGCGCCTTGGCCAGCTCCGGGACCGAACATGCCAGCGAAAGGACGCCGACTCTCAAGGCCGACCGGCTCCCATACACGCCCATGTATTTGTTGGTTGGCAGTTCGATTCCTGAATGATCCATGACGCAAGCTGCAGTTAGCAGTTCGGTTCTATATCACTCCCAGCTTCGAACGCGCCTAGTACAGCATTGGTGCTTCAATTTCGGAGCCCAAAGTGTTTGTGCCGAAGACGCCTCACCGGGCAAGATAACGCGCCGTCTCTTGGGGGCAAACAGAAAGTCCTTGTAAAAGCGCTTTCTGCTTGCTGACGTCACTCTCTGTCGGTGTTTGCTGTGTGGCAACATCTTTCCCGTTCAAGTTGCGTCCCGTAACCTTGCATTGTTATAGACTTCTTGATTGAAGACGACACCGCGTTTTTGCGGGGACGGGTTCCTTTGCTTATCGCTTGTAGCCGGGTTAGTGATTAGTTCTGTTGTTGACAACTTTAAGGCAATATATTTTTAATGTAGTTATTGCTTGTTTTCCCTATTTTATTGTAATGTGTTTAGGTATATTTTCTATATTTTTATTCTTTAATAAATATACTAAGCGCGCAAAAGTTGTATTTTTTCATAATTGTAACAATGTTCAAAGTGCTACTCATAGCATACTTGGAAAGCATTCGTATTGGAATTTGACCATACTGACAAAAATACGAAATTAATATGAAATTACTGCAATATAAAGAAAATGCATTTCTAGCGCAGCCTTTTTTCGCTAAAAGGTTATTTCAGTTGATGTAATTCAATTCAGTTACAAGTAAATTAAATTACCACCTGGTAACCGTGGCATGTGGAGGCTCTCTGCTAAGGTAGGCAGATAGTAGAGAGAGGTGAAATCTCCTATCTGCGCTTAGAGAAGTGTAGAGTACGACAGGATTGTTGTTGTTTCAAACATCTTTGTTGAAAAAAGAGTGTAGGAAAGAGAGAGAGAGAGACAGTGGGAGATGACGACTAGCTTATGTGGCTTTGAAGGTTATAGCGACAGCGGAAGGATGCATAGAGGTACGCTTACTGCCACACGAAGAATCTAGAGGGTGGCTAACCTGGAAGGAGTAGGTTGTGACGAGGATGTCGGCATGGACAATCTTAATATGGACGCACGGCAGGATGCAGTGCTATATCGCTAAATGCAAGCTAGAGCAGCTTGCGCTGATGCCTTCACTGAATGAACCGCTAAGTCTAGATTTACAAACGTTTTTATCTAGCTTCTCGCTTTTATTTAGTCTTTGCATTTTGACACAATAAATTTACTGACCTTAACAGTATCGAAAGAGGTTTCACCTAAAATTTGGGGACATACTAGTCTCGTAAATATCACCGCCGCCAAATTTATTGATTAACGAACTGGATTTCTCGTTCCAGAAGTAGTATATTCCTTCACATCTTTTTCAGACGGCGAGACAAGAAAAAGAGGTTAAGGTCCTCGCCACCAGGCGGCGCAGTTTAAGCATTTCGCGAATAAATAATACGGCTACATTTAAAGATTTCTTCGCAAGATTTATTCTCCTAACGCCATCAAGTGGCTTGCTGAGACATTACAAATATATTCTTGTAAACGAATTTCTGCTCTACACGAACAACTTCAGTCTGGCGGCACGCTAACGCAAGAACATGGCTGCGTATTGGTGCTCCGAAGATTAAACATCGCCTACTTTCTTTTCTACCGAAGCAGTGGCCTAGTAGTTTAACATTAGCTTAACATGCAAAAGGTTCTGGGTTCGATGCCCAGTGACACCGGGTGCCCACCGGTGATACAGCGGGTACAAGTTTTCTCCTGACCTGGGGCTCGAAATACCTCTGGTGAAATCAGTGGGAATGAGTCTTTGGCCCCGCCTTGTGTCGACGAAGAAACAGCTCGTGTCATGGCGCTCCTTGATCCAAGCTGCCATTGGGACATAAAAATTCCTAATCGTGATCCCTCTCTTTTTTGCAGCTCTATTTTACTTCGCAGAGCTCAAATTATATATTGACTGCATAGTTTCATCAATAAGAGGACGATTACGCAGTTCGCAACTCTACCAACGCTGCTTTCGACTTGCCAAGCCCCATTTCTACCCTGCACATCGCTCGCCATGACGCTGACGGTTGTAGAGCTTCCAGGCTTCTCTTACGCAAAGTTCTTCAAAAATGAGTTACATTTATTTTATTCGAACGCGTCAATACAGCGTGAGCAAATAACACCGCAGCAAAGATTTCACATCTAATATGCAGCACAAGTCACACGGTTTGGCCATGTTTTGTGTGAAGGAGACCAGAAAAAATATCTTTGGATTGGCCGAGACGTGGAAGTATCATTCACAACCATATACTGGCGTGACCTCTAGGTCATTCCCTTTTGATGACCTTTCAGTTCACCTGCCGCTTCTGGCGAAAATCGGCGTAGTACTTGCCGATCATTACTCATTCGTCATTAGTACGGCGGATGGACGCGCCCCTAAACATTTGACCGACCAGCTCATGGTGTCTGCGGCGCACTTGACACGAATCGGTATATTAATTGTGCGTAGAACGGTTGAGTTAGAAATGACGCGCGCTTTTAGAGGCGCTGCAGCAGCTCGAAGCTCATTCACTGATTAAGAGCAGGCTACTGGTGGTCGTCAGTCCTGTAGGTTTTCCACGTGCTACTCTACTTCATTAGGGCGCCGCACTAGCGCAAATGGTGACAATGGCATACGCTTCCCTGTCATACTATTTCCTTTGTCTACCTCCTTTCCAGGAAGCAATGGCTTCGAAAACACCGACGTTTCAGGTAACACTCGTAATGTGAACTCTACTCTCAGTCTTTGCGCGTCGCGCAGATTTTACGGCGAATGTTATGTCGCACTGTAGCCACCACAAACTGCCGAACTCATGGGTCCGTCTTGAGTCATGCGCGAGTGCTGCCTATGCGTCACAGCCATATAGGACGCAAAAATTTGCGGCCAAAAAAATGGGGAAACCTAGAAGTATTGAGAGCGCTTCTGAGTTTCCTTCCTCGAATTGTTCACGTGTGGTGCGCGCACCAGCTCATCGTTAGACCGCTTCCTCTGAGGCAGTCTGCAGGGCTCAAGGAGAGCCTTTCTAACAACACAGTTCTTCTTTCCTTTACTCCAAAACCCCGAGAAGCTGTGACTTAATCTTAATGCCTGTACGGGCTTCCGCTAAAATGTACTTAGGCAACACGCCTCCGATAACAGAGCGAGGCTGAGAGGCCAGAACCTCCTTCGGAGGCTAGTGCAGTGCTTGGGGACAAAGCCGTTCAGATCCTTGTGCCCTCGAGAGCCGGGAAAGTCCGACAGGCAACACGTAACGAGATAAGGAAAGCGTGGTCAGTACGCGTACACGCTCTCAAAGGAGGCCTGCCTGTGGTGCTCAAAGGCTGATCCTCCTGCATTGGGACGGTCGATGTGAATCGCTGATGCGCCATCGGTCTGACTCGGTGAAAAACTTGTACCGCCCGCAGCAGCCGGCAGTCTTGAATCACAGAGGCTTGGAAGGGAGCTAGCGCCGTGCTAGTCTACAGAGTCACGCCAGACAAAGCTTGAATGAAAGAAGAGACGAGATAATGGGAAGTGAGCTGCCTGAATGACGTGCGAAAAGAAACTATGATGTGCTCTTTTGCAGTCAGCAAGAATGCTATGTTGTAATGTCGTAAACAGTGCCAACGGTTCTCTTTAGGGAAGCGTTAAGAAGTTCATTACCACACGAAATTGTGTAAGTGTGAGGGTGGCAAAAAGAGGCGTTTCTCTCAGCAGAGCTGTTTATATTTCTGTGGATATCCAGCAGAGGGCCAGGAGTACATATAGCGAACGAGTGTTTTCCTCCAGTTGTTGATTTATCTTCTTTTTGCTTCTTCGACAATCAAGCCAAACCGTGTTGGCTAGTTCCAACGCAGGCGAATCCTTCGATTATATCAGCTAGCAGTAATTAAACGCAATTCAAGGATGAATAGTTTAGTAAATGACAAGAATATGCAGTGTTCCGTAAACAAGGGCACAATCTAAGGCTGTAAAAACGAACGAAGAAAAGCACAAAATGAAAGCTGCTTGGTTTAGTTTGGTTTATTAGGGTTTACTGTCTCAAAGCAACTCAGGCTATGAGATACACCGTAGTGAAGGGCACCGGAAATTTTGACCACCTGCGGTTCTTTAATGTGCACTGATATCGCACAGCACACGGACCTCTAGAATTTCGCCTTCATCGAAAATTGACCGCCGCGGCCGGGATCGAACCTGCGTTTTTCCGGTCAGCAGCCAAGAGCCGTTACCACTGAGCCACCGCGGCGGGGTAAAATGAAAGCTGCTAAGCGACAAGTAAAGATAAGACAATTTTTCAACACATATAGTTTTATTAAGGCGGGAAAACGCAACCTTAATGTACGCAACACCTCTAATGAGCTTGTACTTCGTTTTCTTTGTTTATTTTCTCTCAAGTTTTTATTTCTTCCCTGGTCATTCTACGAAGATAGTTCTCTTTCATGCCTTTTTCGATATTCTCTGCTTTTTATTTCCGATTTAATTCTAATTACAGCTGCTTTATGAAAAGATGTGTGGAAATAGACCTGTTGTTCCCTGAGAGAGCTGTTGGTCACTCGGAAGCTGATAGAACTCGAGATGAGGCCTTCTAGCTGCGGCCACCAAATTTCTATTATTGCATGTTTGACATTTCTGAAAAGATTAAAAAAAAATCTGTTGAAACTCATATTTTTAACGCCTGGGTCACATGTTTCAAAAGCGCATCTATATATGATAGAAGAAGGTAGTGCTTGCAATATAGATATCTTCTTGGCTTTCAAAGGATTATTTATGGGATATGTGTTTGTATCCTGCCTTGAAACAAATTAATATTAGCATTTTTTGTATGCATTCTTTTCCGCATTCCCGAAATTCCTAAAAAGAAAATGTTTCCTCAAGTAAGAAGAGTAACTTTTGCGGTTAATTCTTACATGTTCGCTTCTAAAGCGTTCCTTGGCCGCAAATTCACACAAGATGCAGGTGACAGCTGCGCCCCTGTTTGTTCCATTTGCATTTTTAATACGACCAACAACTCTGTAAGCAGCCGTTTAGTGATAATAGTGAATTTATAAAACGGAAGGGCGTTTGCGGCGAAAGAGCGCCATGGCACAAGGTATTTTCGTTTGCTCAAGGTGGGGTCAAATGCACATTTCGCAAGCATTTCGCCCTGAATAAGCTGAGCATCGGGCCAGAGGAAGTTCGTACCTATTGTGTCACTGGTGGGTACCCGGCGACACTCAGGATCTAACACCGCACTTCCCGAAGGCAAGGCGGACGCGCAACCACTACGCCACCGCTGCGGTTAGAAGCCGTTTGCTACTAGTAAAGGGAAATGCAGGGTACTACCGCAAACACGGATTCTGGGCATCATCATTCATTGCCCACTTTCACGTCTCTCCGCCTAATTCGATTATTTTCCTCACGCAATCGCGGGCTGTCTCTTTTAACTTTCTGTTTATCCACACAGATGAAGGGTAGAAGACGATCTTCCTGAAAACTCCAAATAAAATTAACAGCCGTCAAGGAGGTTCCTTGTTGTTTATTTATTTATTTATTTAGAACATACTGCAGGCCTACAGTAGGCCCAAGCAGGAGGGGCGAATACATAATATATGCAAAAAAGAACAGGTTTAGCAAAATTGAAAAATGTTAAATACAAGTTGTAACACAAAATACAGCAATAAATACAAGGCTCAGATGCAAAATACAAAAAGTAAACGTAGAAATAAATGGCTCTCAAATTAAATGCTGTGAATTAAATGCTGCTAGCCGACGTTCGACAAGAAGACTTGTTTTCATCTGCTTGGTTCCCATATGGGTTTTGATAAAAACGCGGTGCGCATGCTTCCGAAGTATTTGAAAGAGATATTAAGTGGAGAAGCTATTGTTTCATTTCCGAAGCTAAATCTCTCACGGGACAATGTCGTTTTCAAACTGCTGAATGAAATTTCCCAAACGCCGGTGCACTAATCAAAACTTTCGGCACCATATTCGTTCGAGACAATATCACGCTTTCAACCCACGTCTTTTTGGAAACATTGGCTCTTAATTTTACAGGAAGTCATTCTACAGGAAGTCATTCTACAGGAAGTCATTCTACAAAAGTCATTCTACAGGAAGCGCTGTTTTTAGCAAAGTCCTTATGAATACTTAAGGGAAATAAATAGCGCACAAGAGAAGACGGGACAAGCGAGGAGACACAGACAAGCGCTAACTTTCAACAGACGGTTTATTGCAAAATCGGGAGCATATATACACACGTCCAGATAGGCAACAAAGAACAGGATCGAAGATAACATCAACAAGACACACACCCCCTCGACAGCCATCTGCTTATCGTGCCAGATATGCAAGCTCTTTTTTCGACAAATTAACGGAAGGTTCGCTGACACAATCCGGTCCAAAGCGCACGATGTTCGACGCTTCAACAATCTCCCTGGTGAGTTGGTCGCGGTGATGATACAAGATCACAGTATCTTCAAAAATTGGACGGCAAGGAGGGTCGCAGTCACATGTCTTACAATGCAAAGCCAAATGCCCGTCGACACCACCTCTGACTTTCTTCGCGTGCTCTTTTAGGCGTACGTTGAGGCATCTGCCCGTTTGCCCGATGTAGAATCTACCGCAGGACAAGGGGATCTTGTAGACTACCCCCAGCCGACAATGGACGTAGGACTGCCTATGTCTGATATTACAGTCGGGTCTACGCATTTTGATCGGGCAACTCATTCTGCACAATCTCCCCAGCCTCTCAGGAGCCGTGAACACGACCTTCACATGAGACCGTTGACCCACCTTCTTGAGGTTGTGTGATACCTTATGCATGTAAGGTATCACCGCCAACTTTTCTTTCTCTCTTCTATCCTTTTTCTTTTTCCTGTCCTCTGCTCTTTGTTCATGACTCAGGCGAGAAGCTTCCTTCCTTTTGCGATGCAAGCATTCAGCTACCGAAGCTATCACGTGAGTCGGATAGCCCACGCCCTGCAAACGTGCAACTTGCATGTTTAAACCCTCCTCGAACGTATGCCGGCATGACTTGTCAAGAGCATTGGACAGGAACGAAAGAACGATATTTCTTTTGACAAGTTTAGAATGCGCTGAACTGTACGGCAAAGGGGGCTTGTTAGCTCTGGGCTCGTATATCCAACAGGCATGGTCCTTTCGAAACCGCAGCCGCAGGTCTAAGAACCTAATGCTGTCATGATCAGGCATTTCAGACGTGAATGTCAACGGGTAAAAACAATCAACAAAAGAATTTAAAATGCGCGTGACAATAGGGTGACTACTAACGAGAAGATTAGAACGTCCGACAAGAGGGTCAGTAAAAACAGACAGGTCAAAAAGAATTAAAAAGTCATCCACATAACGAAAGATCTTTAAAATCTTTAGATCAGTTAGACGCTCAAAAAGAGCCTTGTCACAACGAGCTAAAAACAAGTCACTCAAAATCGGTGCGATGCAGGATCCGATGCAAACACCTTGCTTTTGCAGGAAAACGTTGTTGTCAAAGGTAACAAAAGTAGAAGTAAGGTAAACAGATAAAAGCTCTAAAAAACCATCCGTGCTCACGCCACAAGCATTTTGAAAGTCGACAGCGCCGCTATTGTCGATAGCATCCTCGACGCAAGACAGCAGCCCTTCATGGGGCAACGAGTAAAACAAATCTTTTATGTCTACTGAAAAAGCTGCAATGTTCTTCTGGTCATTTGCTTTGAGGAAGTCAATAACGGCTGCGGAATCCTTGGTTAGGAAAGGATCAATCACAGTGAGGAGTTTCAAATTGGATTGCAGATAGTCCGCAACGCACTTCTGCCACGAACCAGACTCTGAGATAATGACGCGAAATGGGCATTCTATCTTATGCGTCTTAGCCGAGAAAAACATCTCCAGTGTATCTTTGTCGCTATTATCTATGCCCTTAACGACATTCGTCAGGCTAAGCTTATCGCAGAGCTTTTTTGCCCGCGCCTTCACCTTTGTTAGCGGTACGCGTTTCATCTGCTTGAACACAGTCTGTACAGCCTCAGACGCCTTAACACGAAACAAATCGTGTCCAAGCACAGCAAAACCCCCTTCCTTGTCGGCGGGGAGCACACATAACGAGTGGTCTTTGAGGAGGGTCGACAAACGTTGAAACCGAACTTTAGGACGCTCCAGTTTACAGCGCTCTAGCACACAGACACCTTGCGACACACAAGCGTCCTTCTCATCAGCGTCCGCTCGCCTAGCCACCTTACGAACACAGGCCAGTAGTTCCGCAGCGTCTTTCTTTGGCTCGACAGCGTACTTGGGACCAAAGCGCAAAGTCCGGCTAACTTCATCCGGTAAATCCACCTTACCAATTGTGTGGATCTTGTAACTGGATTCCTTGGTCTTCTTCGGGGGAACCAGGTGACGAAGGGCGACCAGTGCCTGTTGCCAGTAGGCCTCAGTGGAGTGGACAAGAAGGCTTGAATACTCACGCCACCTATGGCGCCCTACCCTTGAATCTCCTTCACTGAAGGCGGTTGCGTGCAGCAAGTCACGGAAGAATCGAGCCTGTCTTCGCCATTCAGCCCTGATGATCTTGCAAAGTCTGTCGAGGGGGTGTGTGTCTTGTTGATGTTATCTTCGATCCTGTTCTTTGTTGCCTATCTGGACGTGTGTATATATGCTCCCGATTTTGCAATAAACCGTCTGTTGAAAGTTAGCGCTTGTCTGTGTCTCCTCGCTTGTCCCGTCTTCTCTTGTGCGCTATTTATTTCCCTTAAGTATGTCATACCAACATGCCCAAGCCTCGTCTCTTCCTTATGAATATACTGGCCAGTAAAATAATTCTATATATAGCTGTTATATTTTTAGAATATAAACAGAAAACATTTCACCTGGAGAGAATTTCTTATCTTCCTCTGTTATCCTGTACCTGGGATTAAGTCCTGGTAGGCCTCGTCACGAGCAGAGCTGCCAGCCGTAAAGAGTTGATTAAATGTTACTGCGGGTCGGTGTCGAAACCATCGCATCGCATTTGCTCTCTAACGTGAGTATATGCCATAAGAATTTGCATATAGTTTGATACAGACATCGTTTCACTCTTTAGACCTCTTCGCGCACCTACATGGTATT
This sequence comes from Amblyomma mixtum, assembly GCF_055824585.1. Taxonomy (NCBI): domain Eukaryota; kingdom Metazoa; phylum Arthropoda; class Arachnida; order Ixodida; family Ixodidae; genus Amblyomma; species Amblyomma mixtum. Next base: position 251,253,038 of record NC_143012.1, read on the forward strand.
GCTCAACACCTACCACAGGAATATTCAAATTATCGCGGCTCGCGCTAGACCAGCAGTATAACACTGCACAAAAGATACAAACCAACGAATACGTTTGGAGAGCACGAGAGGAAAGTGGACGGAATTGCTCTGACTGTCCATAATGGAAACCGCACTAAATCACGCATTCTTCTTTGGCGGTGTTTACAAAAATTTTTTCTTATTCTTACGACTACTGCAATTTAAACTGGGCCAATGCATTTCCGGCACACGGACAAGTAAAAACGGCAAGATGAATGGACTGCCAAGTTGAAATATATTGCAAGTTAGATATACAGAGAGTAGCACAACTGGCGAGCGAGAAAGATGAAGTTCTCTGCATGCTCAGCCCACGTGCGCCGAAAAAAAAATACACAAACCGAACCCGGAACAGGCGGACGACTCGAACGAGCAGGGTGTTGGGAAGTGTACAAAACGTGCTTCTCAGACGTCGTTTATTCGCGTGCGGACGGACAACCTTCCCGAAATAACGCTGCGCCTCGCCTGAAAATTGTCCGGCTGAAACATTAAGCGAGCGCCGTGTTTAGTGCTCCTGGAAAAGTGTGGGCGAAATAATAGACACCCTCCGCGGAGTTTTGCGGTAGGAGAAGTAAGTTGTGCTGTCTCTTCTTTGGGCTAAATTCCTGCCTCGCGTGCTAGGTGGTTGTGCATTCTTGTGCCCTCCTGCTTTCGCCTGTGCACGCGCTCTCAGGCAAATGCGGTTGCCGGAATGAAGCAGGCAGCCACATCTGCTTGAGCAAGACTGAACAGCTTCGTTTCTGTTCAAGAAAAAAATAAACAAAGGGGAAACGGGGGCTACCGTAGTTATATTTTGTTCTGAGCCATTTAAGAGCTTTATGGAATGCGACTGTGAGACTTCAAAGTTGCGCCGTTATGGGGCTGTGGCTTACAGGAAATGGTGGAGAGAGTGGTTGTACTTTGCTCTCTCTGGTTTTATCTTCCTGTAGTTTCATACCAAAGCTGTTAGTAGTCGGCCATTAATACTGCAGTTTCCCAGAGTACTCTACTAGGGTGAACAGAGTTATTCCTCAACTTCTGCTTCAAAAATAACCGGTTTATTTTGGATTAGTGGCTTCTGTGTCGTTCATTAAAGAGATTAAGGAGAGTAAATGCTCTCTCTCGCAAAATTTCTGATGGATTTCTGAAAATAGCTCAATAACTTTATACTGCACACTTATCACGTATTTATCATGATTTCTGTGTTTAGTTTTTAACACACTACTAATGAAATTTGTGGACCGTGTTTCTGATTAAGATATCATGCGATTTCGTCTGTTGAGGTTCCGATTAATTTGCGGTTTTTACGTGCTAACTTCATGGACCCTTCCTAGAATACCCCGCCGCGGTGGCTCAGTGGTAACGGCGCTCGGCTGCTGACCCGAAAGACGCGGGTGCGATCCCGGCCGCGGAGGCTGAATTTCGATGAAGGCGAAATTCTAGAGGCCCTTGTGCTGTGCGATGTCAGTGCACGTTAAAGAACCCCAGGTGGTCGAAATTTCCGGAGCCCTTCACTACGGCGTCCCTCATAGCCTGAGTTGCTTTGGGACGTTAAACCCCAAGAAACCAAACCAAACCTTCCTAGAATACTTACGACACACTGAATCAAATTCTTTAGAAAAAAAAAATATAAGTCCTGAATATTTCTTTTTTTGTAACATCTTTCTAACATCAGAGAGAAAAGCTACGTCTATTGCTTCTCAAACGTACACTCAAAATTCACGAAGCAAGTAACTTTTGCGGAAGCATGGAAAAACATAGGACCAGGGCCGCTAATTATGATTAAAAGAATCGACGTTACGGCCAATTATTACAACAAAGAGCTCCCATCGTCACTCTGAAGTGACTAAGTAGCAATAGAAATAAAAATATAGGGCAATGAAATGCCGCAAAACTACACGAGATACATATCCACCCCCTTGATACAAAATTATCAATCTAAACACCTGAAGGTTATGTACTCTCAATAAAAGACCTCTTTGAGAGCGCTATTTGGGAGTTTGCAGCAAGCATGCAGTAAGTAAATTTGGGTGTCATCTATGCACCATCTGGTACAGAAAAATGAAGACATATTCCACAATTTATTAGCTGATGTCGGTGATTATTGCACAGTAAATGGAATAAAATATCCGGAAAGGTGCCTGAAGAAGATATATCTACGGTGTCTTGAAACGTGACTTGTGACTTGTGCTGATACATGAAGTTCATTTTTCTCACAGAAGTTAAAGCAGAAGTTTCAGCCAGAATATGTGTCAGTCCGAGAGAATATAGCTATTACAATCGCTCATAAGGATTTTTTATGTTCGCGTGGTGCAAGAACAAAATAGGTGTTGACTTTGCGGCAGCATACATCTGTTAGGAAGAGACACCTTGCGGCAAAAAACCAGTTTCTGCTATGTTATTCACGGGAGTAGCAGTACGATCAAGTTTCCAGAATCGCCGGCTGAAAGACAAATTTTTTCGCATAAAATTTTTAGCGAGTCATATAATTATGGTGTACCAATTTTTATTCGAAAAATTTATTCTTACGCGATAATTGCTCAATAAGGCTCAATAAGGCAACTTCTATAAGGGTAAGCTCTGGGTCATACATTTTGAGAGATTGCCATTTTGAGAAAGTAATGTAAACAATGATGTGAATTCGCAATATTTAACAATAATGTCTTTCTTTATAGACACCCGAGTACTGAGGTGAGGTATTCCTGGGAAAACGTTTAATTACCGGGCGAAAAGATTGTGTACCGCTTGTCTGTCTTCTATTTTTCCAGTTATTCTGAAACTCGGTGTGCGGTCTGCGTCCAGTTTTGATGCAGTTTATGGGGTTCGAAATAAGGCAGTTTAGTCGAAACCTTTTTATTAACAGTTTCTTTGGTGCAAGGTTTCTTTCAAGCGCTCTTTGGCTTAGAATGAGTAATAGGTTGCCTATTATTCGCATTTATGGGGCTCTCGGGGCGGCCTGTTGCAGTTATCGCGCAAAAAAAGAAAACTGTTATTCCTGTTTCTTTCGAAGTCCAAGGGGAAAGGAGCAGCGGACACGTTGTAGCTTGTCGTCTTAGGCCTTGGTAACTGTTATAAAGAGGGGTCACTTGTAAGTGGGAGAAAAGGCAGAAATACGGCCACCGCCCTCGACGATACACAGCGGGGTTCTCCAGAGCACAGCCGTAATGAGAATGGGTAGGCGGGACGTATTTCTAGCGCACCTACAGGCAGTCCACCGCGCCTACTTAGGATAAAAACACAAAATGGTGAGAAGCAGTCAGTCGAGACTGCGCTCAAAAAAAAAAAAAAAGAAGAGCAGCTTTCGTGTTTCCGCAGTTCCTAACACCGAGGTTCCTTAGGTATAGGAGGTCGTAGAAGCGTCATTACGATGACAAGGACCAGCAGGAGAACCATACGTTACCCGGTGAGTCTGAGTGTTTCACAGTCCGGTACTTAAGGTTTCAAGACTCTAACCTAGTTTTATGGTCTACGTTGCGAATCTCACGTTACAAGTACAAAGGCTTGTCTTTTTACAGGCATTTATACACAAACTGAGATCTTGTAGTGTCATAAAAATTTGTCAGCCATTGCGCTTCTCTTTTTTCCTTGAGAACAGCTGTTTTGAAACACTTGCAGCTCTACAATTTTTTATTTTAAACTTGCTGTCCACACCATGTTACTGCTATATTTTGCTTTAATGGTTAACTTCTCATCTTTCATTGAACAAACTGCAAGCCACAAGACAGTGCGATGCATAAAGAAATGACATGCACAGCGCTTGTACAGTACACGTGAATCCTATACAAGCTATGATATATTCCACAGGTAAGCCATAAGTCACATCGTAAAAAAAAGTAATAAAAAGAAGAATCCTCGCAGGAGAAGGTGAAGATCAGATAATCTCTTGGTTTATAGCACGGCGAGCGATGGCCTGTTTATGTTTAACGTGCACGAAATGTAGTCGCTGACTCGCTTGCACATTGTTTCCGGAGTGGGCTTCTGAAAACAAAGGAAGTCAGAAAAAGAAGAAAAAACTTGGAGCGACGCTGCCTACACAGCACGAATCGTCAACCTCCAAGGATAAAAGCAGCGACAGCATTCAAGGGAGGCGCGTGCGGCAAGAATGGAGACAGATGACCAGGCCGGCGCGCGGGCTCCCCGGGTGGGCCTCGAGGGAACCCTACGGGGGGCGCTGGGAAACGCTTTTCCCAATTCGGCAAGAGGGGCTCGTTTTTGTTCAAAGCATAACAGTGGAAACGGCGTCAAGCGGCGCGCGCTCCACCCCGGGCCATTTCCCTCCAGGCAGGGCAGGGCGGAGTCGTTGCTCTTGCCGTTTCGAGGTGCCATCGCCGCGCCCTTTTATTGCTGCCTGGAGGCGCACAGGTGAAATAAAATCTCAGGTGTGCAGCTTGTCGTTTCATGGAATTCCTCTCCGTATGTCCTCTTTAAAGAGGAGCACCGCAGTCGCGTCTAAATGTAGCTGCGAAACGCAAGCTAGCACAAAAAAATGAAGCAGCAACATCATCAAAGCGATTGGAAAAGTTGGATGAATAAAAACAAATACACGCACCACGTTATTGAGATACACAATCAATTTTTATCGGTGCCTTTTTGAAGTCCGTAGTTAAAATTTTAGTCTCCTTCCATTCGTCTTCACAACTCAGAGTTCCGGCTCAAACTTTTCCTTTTATTGAGTTTTCTGTATCTTTTGTTAGTGATATCGCAAGGGCTGCTGTCGCATGGTCTGCGTTCTTTTGCCCAATTCAGAAACGTAAATGTTCAATTATTTGCATTTTCATTGGATTCAAATCGGAGCCACAAAGTGTGTACCCTTCGATAGATGCCAAGGTTACTTTTTTTAGTTCACAAACGTCTTAAAACTGCAAACAAATTCCACGAGAGACAGTTACAGTTCACGCTCTCTGCGATTACGCATTCTCATTTGCGTGACTTGTCGCGCAGTATTGCTTTTATGAGCGCGTTTTTAAACTGGGCTTGCACTTGAATGTGGCTAATAGATGTGGTCACAGCTTGAGGCTATCGATGGTTGGGAATAGTAGCCACCACTGCGTACCGCGCCATTACACCATCTAGAAAGTTCACTGTTTTGCCGCAGGATTTTTCCAATGAACTCGCCGCCGCTTGGTACGTTGTTTTTCGTGCGCTGACTTTCATTTCGCTAGCGCCGGAAATAAACAAGCCAGAAAAACAATGAATCCGATAAAAAATTCCTTTCTGTCTTTCACTTTCAGCGTCCCTTTATTGGTCGTTTCACTGTCCTGCTCCTAAAATTAAAGAGTGCTCGCGAAAAGTGAAGTGGCGTTAAAAAGAAAGTCGCCTGACCAGTACATAAAAAAAAATTGTAGCCAACGTCGTTGTTGACAAAGGGTGACAGCATGAAATGGCATTGTCGGAAACACTTGGTGCATTTTAACAATGCTCCCTTGCCGAGACATTGGATTAGGGTGGCGCATGTGATTCCGAGTGTTCGACGCATTCGATTCAGTTCTGTTGATTCGCGATTCATGTAATGGCGTTCATAATAGAACACGCAACAGTAAGCGAAGGCGCTGGCTGTATAGCGGTGCTAAGTATTATTTAACAGATTCGTCATGTGTGTTTGACATTCAGCCCAAAGCTGACCCTTCCTTCGACACATATGTTGTGTGTCCGCCGCATCTTTCTAGCGATCAGAACACTTGGGTTACGCGCTGCAGCGGTAGCCGGAAAAATGGTGGCTTCGCCGCCATAAAAACCTTTCAAGCCGCACGCTGCTCCCGCACTCGCGCCATGCCAGTTAGCTTGCGGGCGTAAAACGTTTCGCTGTTAACAGCTGGTTCTACCTCATGTCTACCCTCGGATTGCCGCGGTTACAGGACGACGTTCAACCGAGGTTCTCTAGAAATGAGCTAAAACCATTGCATGCACAAAAAATGACGAAATATTTAGCGTTGTTAGCCCAAATGCTAATCACGCAAGATCGCACTTCAATTTTCACTAGGTTTCGGTTTCGGTCTAGGGCTCAGATTAAGAGGGCAATGCAATAGCGGGTTGTTCTGGATCCATGGCGCACGGATGGATTTTGACGAAGCCATCGATATCCGAAGCACAGTGCAAAAGAGTGGCTGCTAAACACGAGGCATGATCGGCAGTGCCGATGATGTAGTGGTCTAACATAGTGGCCAGCGAACCTTATCTGCTCACGCCACCAGGGGTTCGAAACTAATTGGTGGTGATAGAATATTTTGAATAGCTGGCCATTAAGCCTGAAGCCAGGTTGCCCACAACCTGGTGGGAATGTTGCCACCTGCCCTCAGTGGCAGGTGGGCCACATTTCCATCAGGTTGTGGGCAACCTGGCTTCAGGCTTAATGACCAGCTATATCAGATGCTTCGGACAAAAAAACATCGGTGAAATCTGAGATTCGTGGTTTTAGTGCTGGAGCTGCAAACGAACAAGAAAAGTTGGGGCATTTGTCCTGGCCTATAAAGTAAAGGTTAGAAGACGGCATAGTTAAGGCCATCCAAAAAGTATGCGACAAACATTTCCTCGCACATTTACACAAGGAAGAACTTCTGCACATGAAACCAGAATAAGCATACCGCTCCAACGTCCTCAGCTAACCTGCGCACAATTATTCAGCAATTTTCACAGTACAGTGATCTAATATTGTTCTAGGTATCAACCCTTCAGTGACCCGGCAAGCGGCAGTCGACAATTTGTTTTTTACTTATCTGTATGTAAGACATGGTGACAGCAGTGCGTTTTTAAAGCGAAAGCTTTACTACTTGCACTTTCAGCCTTTGCCGTGGCGCGGCGGTGCCACCATTGACCTTTAGTTGACCTATGTGTGACGTCATATGTGACATCACGCCGAAGAGAAGGGCGACCGACTCGCGCCGTCGCAAGCCGCGGCGGTGGCACCACCGGCGCCTCACCCCTGCGCTCTCCGCTAGGAGCGCAACAGGTGCTTTGTGACGTCACGCCGAAGAGAAAGGCGACCGACTCGCGCCGTCGCAAGCCGCGGTGGTGCCACCACCGGCGCCTAACTCCTGCGCTCTCCGCTAGGAGCGCGATTGTGGCGTTGCGCTGAAGAGATTAGGCTCGACTCACGTCACTAGAAAGCAGTAGCTGTGCCAACCACCAGCGGCTTAACATTGCTTCGCGATCTCGCGCCGTCCGTGTGCGACGGCGGTGCACATGAACGGCGGCCTGACTGGACTGGATTGTACTGGACTGGATTGCATTGGATTGGATTAGAATTGATTAGAATAGATTACATTACATTAGATTACATTGGATTGGATTGTATAACAGATGCATCGCCACAAGTCTAACCACAAGCACCACCACCAGCTACACTACCAGCTGAACCATGGCGTAGGTACGGATATTGCTTTCGCAATTACCGGGCTTAACCAAGCTAAGCCACAGCGAATTTTTAGCTTTCGGTACTAAATTTAGTTTTTCCAGTTCATTTTAATAAGTATTGTACCTATCAAACCAGCCACTCATATCTGCCTCTTCTAGACTGAAGACGGGCAACCTTACATGAATATTGCGGATATTGTATAGGGATTGAAAAAACTTACTTTCAGGCATGAAGTAACCGAAACACGACCCCTGGAGCCTTTGTGTGAAGTCTCTGCATCCGGCGCGTCTGAGCGAGGCACACTGAGCATCCCCGCAGCCTTAAACCGAGAGAGAGAGATAGAGAGGTGGTACGAGGGAAGGCGGCTAGCATAACAAAGTAGAGGTTCCGGTCGGGTATTCAGCACTGGGGAAAAGGATTATAGGTTATAAAAAGATGAACAGAGGTCAAGCACGCCAATTATCTGGTGTGAGGGGCAATCACCACCTGTTTCACAAAAACGGGGTCCTCGGGAACAAGGCTACTTTATTTGCCAGTATATTTTTAGGAGGTGCCCAATAACAGCCACAGGCCTTTTACAATGTGGCACTGAGAGCAGTGGAAAGAAATAAACACTAAAAAACAATAATAAAGAAGCAATGGAAACGATGCTAATGATAAGAATGAATGATACAAGTAGTTATAGTTCAGAGGTCTGAGTCCTAGCGCACACAGGAAGTTTCGCCTAAAAGAGCAAAAATTTGATGAAATATATCATGAGCACATGGATACATGGCATTATGCGTGTACGTCATTTGAACTTAGTTTGAACAGTGACACGTCAAACACACGGATTTGTCGCACTGGCCATGCAGAAACCCGTAACTTCATCAAACATGCTAAATCCATGCAGTCAATGCATCTATACAAACACTGGAAGAGGAAGACAATGTCCCACGACTGCCGTCTAGTCTCCAAGTAGGTCAGCGCTGAAACACGTAAGGAAGCCCTGCAGTCGTCTCGGGGAAGAGACAAGCAGACCGCGCGACACATTGTAGTTCTCACAAAAACCTTTCTGCCCTTTCGAGGGTTTGCGAAGTGCGGTCGATCGAGTTTTATTCTACAGGGGCATACTCATGCCTCGGCCGTACAAGCCTCTGGTACAAGGCACCATGGCACGCAGTACTTCGTACCATGCCACGCGTGCTCAGACTTCCGCTCTTACCTTCCTTCAGATTATGAGGCAAAAACAGAACTTAGCATGTAAGTGCACACTTAAGTTAGCCATAGGAAACTTCCATATATAGCAGTGTTGAGCAAACCGAGACGTCACCGCAAATTCCCGCCGTAAAGGTCAGATAAAAACCAACTAAATCGTTGCACTGTTCTCTCGGCAACTGTAACCAGAAAAAAAAAACTTTACCCCTGATATTGAATGATTCCAACGACCATGGGCGATAACAAAGCAGCTACTTTACGCCAATAAATTAGCTACTTTAGGCTAATTTCCAAAGTACCACAGACTTTCGGCCATCGCCGCAGCCTGTCGGGCGGCGGGCATGCGCGCGATCCATTATTTTTTTTAAACCATGTGTCCTTCAGTCTCAGGTGTGCTGATATAGTTGAAATCGAAAATAAACGCATTTTCCTACCCCTGTTTAAGTAGCGAGCAGCAGATTCCCCCGTAATGACCTGATTATTAAGAGATTAAGAACACTCGGCAAGTTAGGTTTTGCACGTAAACGATGCCATAAAAGTCTGTTTTTCATTCTATCTCAACTTATTTGACAAATACCACCTGCGCACTGAGTTCACATCCTCTTCGGTTGAGTTGCAGTCGGGAAGGGAGGGGATTATGTGTAATATCTCTAGGTGGTCACCATACTTGGATATCTAAGAGTGAGAAAACTTTGTACTTAAATATATTTGATGAAGAGATTCATAGAAGAGTCCCCGAATTGGATCCCTAGAGAACCCCCAATCTTATAATAAAGGAACGGAACATTTGTCCACCGCGGCTAACGCTAGCGTCAACGACGATGGAGTGGTTCTAAACGGCAAAACAGACGAACGCCACACATAGAATTTACCAAGCCTTTTACGTGTTCGCTTGCGAGAGAAAGCGAACTTTATCGTCATTCGGCACATGCTCCCCGCGAAATCTTGACGGAGAGAGCAGCGCCGTGGTGCGGCCCTGCAGCCGCTTTAACGGCCAGAGACGTGGGTAGTGTATTTTTAAAAACGTTTGTACTTAGACAGTGTACGAGAATAGTTAACGTTGTAATAAAAAAAGAGTTAAAAATTCGTCAATAAGGGTTGCGAAAGAATCACGAAATTTATGGACCATGGTCTCTAAAGTATAGTTTGGAGATTAGCCGAAAAAATGAGTATGCAGTTGGCAAAGTGCATCATGAATTTTTAACTGATTTCATGGACTAGCCTGTCTTTTTTGTGAATAATCAGATAATCGATATTCAGCGCTCTGACTTTCAAGCCAGCTTAAGGCTGCGTTTCTCTAAGCCCTGCATTGCTGTCTGCTGATTACGAATGCTGGTCGGGTCGGTTAAAGAAATTCTGAAGGTGTATCGTGTGCCTCGGTATCTTTTTTAGGTAGCCAACTCAAACTAACTTTCGGAACTGAAACGCAAACACTCCTTAGCTATATTTTATCTTCTACAGCACCACATTCTTTTCAACTCGCTTTAGTGTGTACATCTCACTGGCTTTATCACACACAAACTTTGATCACGCAGGTAAAAGAGTAGAGCTGAAAGCACAAAAGCAAATTTTTATGCTTTGTTCATAGGCACTGTTCACCTTTAATTACGGCCTGATAGTACCTGACAAATGCACCATTGTGGCGACGCACAACAGCCGGTACTTGTCTCTCAGAAATATCTAATTCAATCTTCTTTGTAAACTTAGGTTTACATTCTTCATACAATCCTACTGAAAAAATCTTTACTCTCTTTTTTCTTTATTTTTCCTAAAAACGTTTTGAAACAGTTTACAAGGGGCACATTTTTTCTTTGCCTACGTGCCTTGGATAAGGACACTGTTCGCTCTTTCTAAGTTTAAAGGACTGTTTTGCAATGTACCAATTGCTACACTCGGCGCTTCAGTATTACCACAGCAAGATCAGACAGTGTAAACCACACTTTTCTGAAGGAATAAATTGTTAGCCTAAAGCGCTTTGCTAGGCGCCGCGACGCCTTCGGGCCACAAAAACGCCTTCTCTAGAAATGTGCGCGAAAAGCAAATATTTTGCTGAAATTTGGCAATCAATAGGAGTCAGAAGATGTCTTTGCCGAGATGCCGATATAATGCGATTTTTAGGCTGCTCTTTTCTACTGTTCTATTTGTCTGTCCTAGATCAGACCTCTAAGCTCTTCAAATTTTTTAAAGTCTAGTGCTCGGCCATGCAACCATGGTGTATTGGGACATTTGGCAGAAATGTTACTAGCCATTATAACACGCACACACATAAAGCCACACGGGCTTCGATCACGTCACAGAAGTGAGGCAACAAGGTACCCGCGAGCAATTTCCGTTGTCAATCGATATAGAAATCGTTAGAAAACGTGACCGTCAGCGTTTTTAAGCCGTTCTTACGAAACATGGCTAGCTAGGGCATTATCTGGGCTGTCGACACTCCGGTGTGAGTGGTTTTGCAAGGAGGGGTGACGGTCACTGAGAAGCAGAGCGATTTTTTTTTATTGTCGTGCCTGGTTGCTGTTGCTCAGAAAAGCCTCTCAGGTTTTTTCGAAGTAAAAAAGAACCTAACTCGTGTGGATTAATAGCGCGAAAATGATTTAATTTCCGCTAGTCCCTTAGCATGCTGGTATGCAAGGAATCTTAAGGTTCTATTTGTAAAAGTGTTCAAGGTAAAACTAAATCAGAAATATTCTTCCAGGCAGACCGCAAATAATTTGTTGACACTTGATTCTCATCTCGAGCCATCTGTTTTTTTGCGTGCAAACAATGATGAATGACTGGCTGCAAGGAGATACGAACATGGAAGCATAATTGGATAAAAAAACTTGTGTTCAGGCTGTTTCTTTTACCAAAGAACGTTGGCAGAATTATGCTTGAGATATACCAGACTACTTTAAATTATATCGAACAGAGATGAAGACAAGAGACAATCTAATCAAAGCGAAGCGAAAGCAGACGGTCAGACTCGGATTCTTCTGGGATGTATCGCACTAGATGAATAAAAAGTGTCCGGAACACACGAAAAACGATCTAGGTGCACTGGTGCCATGTCCTCCAATAATAACCTTATTTGACTGGTATGTATTGTATTACGCCAATTGAGCTTAAACTTCAACAAGAGTGGTCTCATTCTAACAGATAAAGCCAAGGGTGCCGCTTTCAGTTCTCGCTCTGGAATCCTTTGAAAATGGTTGTCATCAATACTACGCAGTGCGCTCTGAAAGGAGGAGAAAGAAAATTCCCGCACGACCATTGAAGATGCTGCGAATTTCAGGCCTGGCTGTTTGGTACACGCACTTCATACTGGCGTTCTAAATTGAACGCCGTGGATGGCATACGCCAACCAGTGAAATTCGTTGCAGCTTCAGAGTTTTTCGAAAACCAAACTCGTTATGTCGATAGGATTGACCGCTCGAACCCTTGAGTGACATCATTTTGGTAAGTGTGAATTTCGTCTTATAGCTTCTACTTCACCAGCACGGAGTTTTTTATCCTAGCGCCATTGCTTCATATACTGAGCTCGCGTGGGAGAATCGTCTCTCTGCTTAAAGGGAAGCTGAATCTGTTTTCTGAAAATTCGGTAGGCTTCAAGAGCCGGAATGTACAAGGCGCGTTTGAAAAGCGAGCAAAATTCTTTATATTTTCGGCAGGCTTTAAAATTTTGGCGTAATCGCAGATGGAAGCTAACACAAAGTCTACACTCGGCCGCAGAGGCATCTGCTATGCGGAGAAGCCAGGTGATGACGTCATCCATGGAATAAGAAACGTTTCCCCTGCTTCCGCCCGTATCCTTCAGTGTCTCGCCCAGTGCACTGCTAAAGAGTGCAGCGAGGGCGGGAATAGTGCTAGTGTTGGTTGGTGTCTTGGAAGCAAGCGTTTTTGGATTGAAAATGCACCATGCCCGCAAATAACACCAACGTTTATCCCCAACCACGTTCTATGCACTGCGAAGAAACCTGAACGCCGTCCTTATTTCGCGATTACGCAATCTTTTTGAACACTACAGAAAAAAAAATGGTGAAGTTTGACGGGAGTTTTACACACAACGAGTTTTTATAAGCTCGTCAATTTCTAAGTTGCAATTTCGGGTCTTCACGTAAATTTGGCTCGCGCTTGCAGCGGCGTTCGCGAAGATCCCCAGAGTGCTGCTTTGGGCGACCAACCTTCTCTGCCACAGTAACTACTGACTAAGTGATGAGGCGCACATTAGCCACGTGCTACGATCCAAAGAACACGCGGCATGCCATGAATTTGTCATTTGATAGTTAATCCGAACGCCATGCATGGTGAGCACGACCTACCTTCGGTAGTGCAGCTAGCGTTGTGAAAGAGTCTTGAGGAGGTTTCAAGTAGAGAAAAATGGCTGCCAGCTGTAAGCACATGCATATCTAGAAGGAGCAGTAACAACTCAGGTGTCAGTGGCCACAACCCTGCGGCAGGTGTCAGTAATAAATACGAATTTACTTTTTCCCTATAGTCAGGCACACCCTGCGGAATTGCATTTCATTATATCTTTTTTAATGATACTTTTCTGTACACTGGAGAACCGGCATTTTTCCTGGTATGGCAGATGATTTTGTCCTGACACAACCGGCTTTGACAAACATAGTTGGAAAGACGGTAGGCCAAATATGGATTCTCCCTGTCCGCATAGGTAAGAATAAGGCAGCCCGTAGGTTCCGGTCACCAGCGACGATCTTGCACGTCCTTTGGTATTCAACTGAGGCTTAGGCACTAGGGTAATGCCGGTGAAAATTCGATACAGAGCAGATATTTCACCCCAACGCGGCCCTTCCTGTCAGGCTGATGGCAACTTGTCCCCATTCGATAAGCATGACATTTCTTCTTTGCGTTCGCTGTCACCGGAATTCAGCTTTTAAATCCCGATGCGTACATATACGCAGGCTTGAAATTATGAGTAGCAAAACTTTGCTCTCTAATGCACGGCTTCCTCACAGTGCACCTACCTTAGCGCGAGACCCGCTTGCATGCGTGCTCTCTCTCTAGAAATAAATGAAAGACTTCAAGCCTCCAAAAGCATGCTGTAGACTTTCGAACTGCATAGTAGCCGGATGATAACGCAATCAGCCCTGTTGATTATTCTGCCAAATTTTATAGCGCGGGAACAAAACACAGTACAAAACAATACACACACAGAAGTCAACTATTTTCCCTCCTGCATGCACAGTTCCTGAATTTGCTGTCTGAAATTGCCGAACGCAAAAAAATAATAAAATGTCCGCATTGGAAAGGACACACTGCATACAGGACTAGATTCACAGCAAATTTACGCATGTTCGAGGCATAGCTTCCCGTATTTCTTCAGTAGATTTGCCACAGCCCCAGTTTTCGATGCCGTGCAGGGGAGTAGCAGAACGACACGATTCCACCATTGGGCCCCTGCATTCGTTACTATTACATGGAGCACGCCTCAGTGCAAACAAGAAGTGATGCGTGTCTTCATCTATTAGCCGTACTAGGACATCGTGGCGCCAGGTAAAGCCTCGTTCTGGGTTCCTCCCAATGGTTTTCCCATTCCTCCTAATTTTCAACCCAGTTTTCCTTGTTCCATTTGTATCTTCTTAGATATCCTCACCGTCTCAAGGACCAACTGTTTCTTCTCTCTTTAGGCGCTAAGATATTCGCCAGGCAGAGGCGTGCTAATCCAACATCAAACATTTAGAAAACCGCGCATCGAAACCCATCGAATCCTCTGTCGCTTCACTTGGAAGTGTTAGTGCATTCTTGCTAGGGTACGTAGATGAACTACAATGAGGCCCGAACTCCAGTTAAGCTGTAGAGACAAGCAAAACCCACTGCTCTGAGACGAGACTTAGACACTTGCATTTAGGCATTTGCGATTCGTTTGGTTTTTTTATCTGCTGGAGCTCGCGGGCGGGCATCCGTCCAGGCAGCAGCTGGCATGCTTTCTGTACTATAAATAACTGAGATAGTACCTTACGGTCGTTATCTCAATACGAGCTTGCGTTCTGTAAAGGGGCTTTGTGTGTGTATGTGTGAGAATGCATTGCATTATACTTGACCTGGTTTCTTTAAACTTGATAACGGGCTGAAAGCTATCAATGAACGACTTTTCTTTGATGTTTTGAAATAGGCGCTTCGCACGCCGGAGCAGTGTGCCCAGCAGCTGTGACATAAACCATGCTTTCTCTATAGTACACATTGTACATACGTATGTGTCTGCGTGTTAATAATGAACATCTCCCGAACGTCACAGAGCAATATTGTACTTGCATTCCCGTTTTAGCTCGTTTTTATTCGAAGCATATTACTAGAGCTACACTACAGCCCGTCGAGCGCGGCGGTGGAGCTACCATTGACCTTTAGCGTGACCACGTGACACCACGTGACAACATGACGTCACAGCAGCGGAGAGATGGGCTGCCGGCTCGTGCGGTCGGCCGCGGCGGTGGAGGCTCCACATCAGAGGCGCGGCGGCTGACCACGTGACAACATGACGTCACAGCAGAGGAGAGATGGGCTGCCGGCTCGCGTGGTCGGCCGCGGCGATGGAGGCTCCACATCAGAGGCGCTGCAGCTGACCACGTGACGCTACAGCAGCGGTATAAAGCTGAGCTTGCCTCGCTCTCCGGGTGCCAAGAATGCTGTTGCAGCCGGTGCTGGGGCAGCGGTTGTACACTCTGCATTGAATTCACCGATGATCCCGTATATAGCTGCCACGTCAATCCTTGCTACACTTCTAGTGGTTCTATTAAAATGACCAAGTATTCACCCAAGGAAAGCCATGTATTACCAAGCCTAGCCATCAATATGCTTCGCATCTGACTAGGCTTAACCTTAGCTAAGCTTCAGCCATTTTTTTTTCTCCAGAGCAACAGTGGAGTGGAACCCACTGCTATTTAATACTAATTTTAATGACTGTCAATAAATTTGAAGCCAAGCTAACTAAACTTTATATTTTACCTAGAAATACGTAGCTGCTACTTCAAAGATGACAAGTTGTCTAATCACAATCTAATGTTCCGCGATGTAGTGCACCTGTTTTATCGAGCGGATGTGGCAAAATTAATGAGGCTCTGATCTCTTTTGTTTGTTGCTTCTTGTTTTCAGTTGTGTGTTTTCTTTTGTCATTTCTGTGTGTGGTGTCTTTTTGAGTGAGGCTCCACAACTATCCGGTTTATCTTGATTTGTAGCCACCCTGTAACAGCCTCTGGCCAACAGTATGGAGAAATAAATAAATAAATAAATAAATAAATAAATAAATAAATAAATAAATAAATAAATAAATAAATAAATAAATAAATAAATAAATAAATAAATAAATAAATAAATAAATAAATAAATAAATAAATAAATAAATAAATAAATAAACGCTTAACGTGCATGGCAACTGCCTGAACTTTCGCGTTAAAAATAAACTCTTTGCCCAGAAGATTATTGAAGAAATGTGAACGTACTGATCACGTTCATTTACTTTCACCAGGTGTTTTAGTGAAGCCCGCCACTGGTTTAAAAAATGGGCCTTCGAAAGAAAATTATTTTTTTCTGCATTTTATTACCATTGTTGCTAAAAGACCGGATAATCGCATCCATTTGTCAGTTGGTTAACTAAGATGTAATAGCTACTTTTTAATTAGTTGGATGCGTGGTGGTAATTACAGTTTTTTAGCTGGTGGATATTAATAGCCATAGCAGTTTTTAGGACTCCATAAACGCAATTTCCTACAGTGCTCCGGCTGAACAAGCCTTGACTATTTCTCGCGCGATCCGAAAATCCCGCTCCCGCGAAAAGCACTCAGTACGTTCATCAAATTTCGCCATTCCGGGGCACAGTTGCCAGGTGGAATTTTATGCCAACCCTTGGCGAGTGTAGCGGAAGCAGCTCGGTCGTGGTAGAGCAGATCACGTGGCACCTGTGCCATGTAGTGACGTGATTTGATGAACGTATCCGACTGCTCAATGAAACCGCTGGATTTTAGATTTGCGCGAGAAATAGTCGTTGTTTGTTCATCTACATCAACATCTGAGATCGTGTGCATGAAGTTCTAAAACCTTATCGGGCTAATATTAAAAGCCTGCTACAAACCTCTACTTCCAACCAGGCGCCCAAATTATTTTAACTTTAGGAATTTGTTTACCCGTCTTAATATTTGAAGCTATTCACGCGTTTCCTGGTGTCCGCCAACACTGGCATTAATATGCAGCCAAAGGCATATTGCTATTACAAAAAGGTTGTTTTTTAAATTTCTAGCGGGCTTCCCAAAACACCTGTAATAAAAACATGTTCGCAAAAATGATGTGGCGGTGCTGCCGCTTGATGTCCTTCATAGTTCCCTTTTTGATGATGTATTAGACCTTTCATCACGTTTATCAGCTGTTTATTCTTCTTGTCATCCGCCCCTTTAACGAAAACTTCGCGCTGAATTTGTTTTCAAAACTCCCCTGCTAACCTATCCGTGCAGACTGTCGGATTGCGCTGTCTCTCGCAAGGAGTCTTGATCATTGTATTCACACAAAATCGAGTCAGTATCATCTACCACGGAAGGCCTACTTATTCTTTTTAAATTTTACTCTAGTTCCATTCTGTGCTTCTTATTTGCGGGGCCCGGCCTGATTTTTCAGCTGGCTTACTTCGCTCGAGCGTCAAAGAAAAGTACCCAGCGCCCCCACTTGCACGCGCGGAAGTTATGAATATTAACAAACTCGTAATTTCCACTTCCATCGCGCTCCATGCACTTCGGTCTAGCGTGGGGCGGACCTTAACGAAGACGTACGCCCACCAGCAAACGCGTCGCGTTCCGGTGAGGCGGACACTTATAATCAAAGGCCGCGCGGGCGTCCGCTCTGCTCAGCCCTCGTCCGCCAGCTTTGGTGCCTATAAAGCGTAATGGCTATCGCATCAAGTTCTGGAGTCAGCCTCTCATCATGATATCTTTTTCTTCCTGCTTTCTTTTCCTTTTCCTTTCTTTTTGCGATCATCTAAACAAAATTTTAGAAGCTAAACGCGAGCGAAAACCGAGTCCGCGATCGATACCTTAATGCAGGCGACAGCTTAGACACTCCATAACGCTGCATAAACTGCGACGCGTCGTGGTCGTTATAATTGCGCAAAAAAGCTGAAGTGTTTGCCCTTTTTCGTTTTATTTTTCTGCGACGCACCAAACCGCTTCTTGAAGGCCACTTCACCGTCGTCGCGTTTTACATTCGAAAAGTATCATCTTATGGCTTTTAGTTTCTACAGATTTGAAGGCGTTTTATGCTGTTATTGTTTTAACAGCATTCCAAGTAGCAAGCAATTATCACGGTCCCTCCCCTCCCCTCGTTACAGGCGTCTGCGAGGCGCGTAAGCGCATGAAATTTCGTTTTATCTGTCTAGTCTTGGACTGATAAATATGTTCTCGTAGCTAAGAGCTGCCGTGCAGTCTTTAAGAAAAATGCTACCACAAGCTTCAGTAGCATGATTTTACTGACATATTTTTCGTTAAAACTAGACACCATAAACTGCGTATCTTCAAGAGCCCTCTGCCAGTCAGAAATGCTTGTCAACGTGAGCTCTGAATTTATCTGCACACTGCAGAACACTAACCACGTCCGCTTTTCAGGTGTGCCGATTGCGCATCACCTAGCTTTATTGCTCCACATTAGCCTACCTAATACACGTTCATAAAATTCAAGTATTTTATTGGAAAAGCTTTGCTTCTTTACAGAACGCTCTGAAGGTTGATGTCAGATATGCGATGCCTTGTTTTTGTAGGATGTTGTATAAGAGCTTCAGTTTGAAGGAGTTTTTTCTTGTCTGTCCCCATGCATGACCAAGTGTAAGCATTGTAGTTGGATATAAGGAGTGCGCTCAAAATGTGCGTACTCGCAAGACCCAGATGCTGCCCTGTTTTATTGATTACGCGTGAGACCAAGGGAACACACTGAAAATGAGTCCCCACTTTCGTATTCCGTAATTGCAGTTTTTTTCTTGCGACACCGCTGACAACACCTGCGGTTTACCGAATTTGTAGGCAAGAGGACCAAGTGCTTAGAAAGGATGCGTAGAGAGGTGCTAGAAAGCGTGCGTCGTAAGACACAAGAGGAGGCTAGAAATAGCTTGAACTCGGAGGGTGTCTGTGTATCAATTAAGTCAGTGTGGGCGTAGGTAGCGCGCAGGCAACTGCTGAGGTGGACACCACATTCGTAAGCACAGGTACGCGTCATCCACTCAAAATATCACGACAGTGCGTGGCATACACTAACTGTTGTTCCTCTATCCCCGTTTACAGCCGCTTATCCATTTTCTGGTAGCTCGGCTCAGGTGTCCACTTGAAGTAATACAGTCACAGCACCTTTCCTTGCCTTTAAACCGTGGATACCCTACCAATATTGTGAAGAAACAGACGGAGGCTGATTTAAAAAGCGGATTGAGCCCGATACTCTAAAAAAGTCAGGCGCGAAAATAGAAAAAAAGTATGCAGACTTTTTTGTCATCTGCAGGCTGCGAAGTTGTAGAGTCCTTTCGGTTTCCTGAGATATGCTTCGAAAGAATATTGAGGAGATGCAAAAAGGTGGCAATAAAAAATACTAACCCTACGAATTATCACTAAGCAATCAGTTAAAGGTTAAGGCAAGGCAAGACGCAGAAGCTATCTGATTTCTTGGCCGACACTTGAAGTGCGCCGTGGGGAAAACGAAAACGTGACCGATGGAAGGCATAGAGAGACGCTGTTGTGACCGACTGCTGAAAAATTTTTGTCGCCGGCCTTCTTTAACCTGGACTGACATCGCCGAGAGCACGAGTGCCTTTTTTTGGAAGTGGTTGTCGGTTACACTTCTCTGTAGTATCTGCTGATATACATCTGAGTAGTGTTTCATTGCGATAATAGCGGTGAAGGTACGCAGGTACGTAATCCTTTCTAAGCCTTTCATTTTTTCTAAGCCTTTCTTTCAAAGTTAATAAAAAAATATAAGGTTCACGTTATACCTTGCACTCCATCCAGATATTTTACACTGATTGGCGTATATGAATGATTGCGCATGCGAACGTTATATGATACGCGACCGGGTGACGACTTTACTGCGACCTCCAGCCATCGTTATGGGAATTCTAAGAAAAAGACGACTTCGTTCAATCTGCCCTAGCTTGCAACAATCAATCACAGAAAGTTAAAACGGGATACCTTGTGTTTGTTGCCGCATTACCACGACAAGACGCGCCAGCAAAGTGGACGCCTTACGCAGAGCACCAAGTACCGCATGTAACACAAAGCAAAACTCTCTCTTACCAAAAGCGGCAAAAACACCAGATAGCTTGAACAAAGGAATTTCCAACAGCTCGGGATGTTCGTGGTGGGTTATGCTGTCGTGCGCGAGCGTGTACATTTTCTGGCGTGGAATATAAATGGAACATTATACGAGGTCCATGCCTAGGCGCGAGGAAGCCGAGCGGTTTGCTAAGAAGAATGCGCACAATTCCCGCACAAAAGCAGCGAATGCTTTGTTCTGACTGAAATGCCGAATGGAAAACTAGAGCATGCATGCCAGTTGCCACTTTGTTGTAGTGTATGCTCACCCCTGCTCGCAGCTTTTCGAGCACGCCTCTAGGAAACAAAAGACGGGCATGCAGGAGCCAGATAAAAGCGAACTTGGCGTTCTCGACAGGAAGCAGCGAAGCTCCCTGCGTCCATATATATATATGTATATATATATATATATATATATATATATATATATATATATATATATATATATATATATATATATATATATATATATATATATATATATATATATATATATATATATATATATATATATATATATATATATATATATATATATATTTGCTTTCCGAGTGTTTTTTTATTTGTTTGCAATTTCTGCTACTTTAAAGTTTATTGCATTTAGTTATTTGAAATCTTTTCCTTGAGCTTGCTTTCCTGAGGTCAGAAGTGTCGTCTTTCATAGAGCTTTTTGGAATCTCGGCGATAAAACTAGCAAGGACCCTGCGATTTTGAGCGCCTCTCTTCGGACAGCGGCTTCTGTTGTCGACCGAGCTTTGTTTATTTCTCGGTGCATTGTCGCCAAATGGCATTAAATTGGGGAGCGGAAAAATATCATGCTGTGTTTCCTTCCAGAAACTTCAGTACAAGAGTCTAGGTGTTTGCTATACTGTTATAGGCGTTTTGCAACTCAGTGTAGGGAAATACTGGCGGAGAAATTAAAAGTTAGAGGTTAAACACACATCTTTGGCAAAAATTGCAGCGCTCATACATTTCTCCTTTGTTTTAATTTGAATAAGCAGACAGGTAGCACGAGTTGATTTTAGTCTTCACTGCTGTCTGGTTCCTATTGCAAATTGTGAAGTAGAAGGCTAAGGTGAACCTTTAGATATTTCGCAAGTACTCTCGTCACAGTTTGTGCGTTGCTGAAGTGGGCCATTGATTTAATCTCACCTGCTTGTCCAGTCGTTTAAGTGCTCAAGAAGATTACTTTTCATATGGTTTCTTATTAGGATGTTTGACGTGCCGAAGTAACAAGTGGGTTATGGGAGACTTCGTAGTACACGGTAGCAGAAAAATATCGGCAGCCTGGAATTCTGGAATTTCAGACGTGCACTGACATATGTGGGCCTGCACAACGTTCATTCTTGTGTATCTTGTACCTTCGTAGTTATCCAGCAAGAGTACGAAGTGAACGTGCACGACGGCTTCGCCACCAGGGGGAGCACGGCCGTGCTCACGTGCCAGATACAGCCGCCTGCGGCCAAGGACTACACCAGTGTGCTGTCGTGGCTAAGAGACGACAAATACCTCATTACTGGTGACAGCCAGTCACAAGGTATGTTGTTTTCAGATGAGCTCACCTAGTTCATGAACAGAAACGCTATATAAAAAAGGTTTCCCACTCGTAACGTATTCATAATGGCAGGTTTTACAGTTTCGGATAAAATACGGTAACTTTTTCATTGTAGTTTTGTAAGCGTATGCGCAATGGTCGGTTGTACCTTGAATGTTGCAAAGAAAAAGCTACCCTTTTCCGGTTGACAGTTTTCTGGTTAGCAATGCAGATATGGATAAACATATGACACATCGTATATGACATATAGCGAGTGGACGAACACTTTATACAGTGCTATATTCATTAAGAGGACTTTGTACTTTTATCGACCCTAGTACAGCGGTTAGTTGTACAAAGTATAGTCGCTAGTGAAGCACTTCTACCAAAATATTTCCTGTGCTGTTGAGTACAGAGATAGGAGGAGAGAGGGATCAAAGAAAGGAAGGGCACAGAGAGAAACCAGACGCAATGCGCGCTTTAATACTCTACAAATTTAATACTCTACAAATAATACTCTACACTGTTCCTAATGAGCACATTAGGAACGGTGGCAAAGAAAAGAATTTTGAGCCCGTTTTACTTAAGACGTGACCAGTCTGAAATGCCAGTCGCGATGAGTAGAAACAGAACACGTCCACGGTCAATGTACGCAATATTTCTACGCAGAAAGAAAACATCATTGCATTGAATGATTGGTGTTACTGGTACCGTGTAAATGCTGGGTAAGAGTCCGTAAAACTGTCGTTCTTCACAAATTTACGCTATTGCTGCAGCACCACACCAGCGGAGAAGGCAGTCCCCATTGCCAGCTACCTTTACTTTCTACCACATGTACGAGCATCCTTTTGTTTATCTCAGCAGGCGTGTTGTAATTTAAAGCGGGCTGCGTCATGCGTACACATCTGATCGTCGGACCTTTTTTTTTCATGTTCCTGCATTTTAGCTTCTTTTTAACGTTTTCATTGTATGCATTACTTTTTCCGTGAACTGAGGAAAGGCATGCCAGGAAACCCGCGAAAGAGCTTTGGCCTCAAGAAAAGAAAAAAAGAATACGTAAAGAACGGCTCATATGATTCTGAAAATTACTACCGTCTTATTTAGAGCGGCCAGCGAAATAGGTCAAGGCCTTTGCATGTACACATCCGCTCCACTCATTATTTATTCGAACACAAAAATAGCAAGATTGAGCTGCTTTGGTTCAGCAGTCATTTGGAAAGTTGCCCTTGCTTAGCATTTCTTGAAAACATTGATTCTACCTTCTACGCGTAAAAAGAACTGTCGAAACAATTGATTCTTTTCTTGTGGCCTCTGGAAAGGGCCGTCACATAAATAC
Organism: Amblyomma mixtum; assembly: GCF_055824585.1. NCBI lineage: Eukaryota > Metazoa > Arthropoda > Arachnida > Ixodida > Ixodidae > Amblyomma > Amblyomma mixtum. Next base: position 251,275,759 of record NC_143012.1, read on the forward strand.
TGCAGGCACGTAATGAAATCCATCGGGGTTAAAATTTTCAGAATTTCAGAGTTTTGCTAAGAGAGCGCCATAATTGCACAGAAAAAATGCAACCCTCCTCGTTGATTATTGATGCAAATTCTGCCTTGTCCTCATATATCTGTAATACGACTCCATTTTGTTTTCATGGCCTCAATTATACTTCTTTGGACTCTTTCCTGTCGCGGTAAGTGATAATAAAAAGAAATCAATACTTTTCAGCCACTTCAAAGCACTCTTTCTCTTCAAAAAAAAAATAAAACAGAAAAATTAACATTGACCGGACCTAGCAGAACTATTATTTCAAACAGCTCGAATAAAAAAAGAAGAACTATTATTACAGGCAGCGCCATGCCTTAAACTACCCGGATTCATGTGTTCACTTCCCACGCCTGAATTGATATCTTTTTATGCAACATTTTCCTGGTGTCAGCGCAATTGCGCTTCTTATAAGCGACATTTTTTTTCTTCCAGTTAGTTTTAATGCTGTGCCTCAAGGGGGTTAATACTAGAATAATGCGCTCAAATTAAACACTCATCTCTCACTAACAAAGTCATTCTCATTACACTCAAGTCCTTAAACTGCGACATTACGGCAATGATTACAGCGTTGAAACTTGGAATGGCAATCCAAGGGCTCCATTCTTTTATTAATCAGCTATATTTCATTTGTTACAACAGCTATAGTTGTTCGAGAGAGCAGAAAAGTTTACTTGCAGCGCAAGATATAGAAGTATCTTGTCTTTTTTCTTGTTTTCTTTTTTCATATTTTTCTTTACTGCTCATTCTTCAGCCCTCACAAAGTGCGAACACGTTAACTTCTCTTGCTGACGTCCAACTCTGGTGAATGCAGATAAATAGAGCAAGGAAAGCTCCGGCCTAGACACATAGAAAGATGAAAAGATTAAGTACAGCAGTACATTGCGCAAGACTGCAACCTTTTAAACAAAGCAATTAGGCCACTCAAAGACGAGAAGGTGCACCATTCGCTCACTCTCACCACCCGGTACTTCATTTTTGCGCAAATTGATTCCGAGCGCTAGTCACTTGTGAGGACAAACTCGCTCTAAACCGTATAATTTGGTGTTGCACGTCGACCAAGAACCGAGATAACTAGAAACTAAAAAAACAACTTTAAAAGTAAGTTTCCATCGAATGAATGAATCTGATAAGAAAGTGTTCAGCTAGGAAATAAAATATCTGCTGCTGTGCTCTGCAAAATTGAAATTACTAGTAACAGCCTGTCCGTTGCAGATGTGTGGACTGAAGTTGCCAGCGCGCCCTCTTTCCAGGGCTTTTACCTCATGGCTTTGAAGATAAGCAGGAAAACCAAGAAAAATTAAAAAGAAAGGGCGTTAAAGTGGACGAAGCAAAACATAAAGTGTTTAAAACTCTGCAGTAAAGCAGACTTTCGATGAAGGGTTGCAAATATTTCAAAGGAAGTTGGAAGAAAAAACAAATTAGCCTCCCATCGGACGTTCTTTTCTCACACCTCGCTCCATGTGCTGAAGGATGAGCTGCCGAAGCATTGAGCCAGGCGTGTGGAAAAAGCGAAAAAAAAAAGAGGCCCGTGTCCTCGACGGGTTAACAAGAGAAGAAGCGCAAGGCGAGACAGCGCGAAGGCCGGCCATGTTTTCGTACCAAGGAAGCGAAATACAGGGCTTGAAAAATGAAATAGATGATGGGACGGCATAAATTTTACGCGCGTAGTGTTTATCCGACAAAGTTACCTTTTGCGAGGTCCTTTTATTTGTAATTTTTTTTCTGGAAAGCTTACCCGAGAGAAATTTGTAAGCTTCCTTCATTGCTGAATATCACGACATTTTGAGTTTAGTGATGATGTACGTTTTGCAAGTTCTCGTTTTTCAAAGGTACATTATCGGTTCGTATATCATAAAAGAAAGAACAAATTGCATGCAACTCAGGAAACAGTTGCTACGCCAATGTGCATTCTTTTTTGCTTGAAAGGATGTCAAAATGGCTCTTGCTGGAATATGGCAGCCGCGAGAGGCTACAATAAAAACTCTGGCCAGTCGACGTTGTAACTACGCGCGGGAACTACGCAGCTGCTGTTAGGGACTATGCAAGGCACGCGCGCAAAAAAGGCTCTCGTGCATACGATCATTACAGTCTTGCCCTTAATTGCTAGCAAGACTTCTTAAACGCTGGGATGTTTTTTTTTTTTTTTTTTTGGGGGGGGGGGGGGGGGAGAGGGGTGTGATTGAAGACGTTATTTTTTCTTGGCCAGTTGTAACAGCAGTAGTGTGCCTTGTTTATTAGACTGCTGTTCTTGCAGTATGCAGTGTGTATTTTGTGAGATGTTGTTACGTGGCGGCCAGCCGAAGAATGAGGCAGGATGAGCGATGAACACGAGATGATTTAATGGCCGTTGGTATAGTGCGAGCACTTCGTCCGGCGCCACCGCCAGCTTCATATTTTTCGTCACTCTACCTGCGCCACCGAGTGATCTTCCCTACCGTTGACAAAGAGACGCGCGAAACAGTGATGGGCCTGAGATGACGGTACAAGAGAGATCGCAAGGGGGAGTAGAGCTGGCAGCCATGATAAACGAGATGAGCGAATGAGTCCTGGTCCACGTAGCTTCCGAACCGCTGGTCGCCAGGAGCCGACAACCTAGGCCTTTGGAACCGCCGAACGGTAAGGGGAGGGGATGGGGTCTTCCAATGTGAACGGCGTCTCGAGTCGATGGGGTCGGTAGGTCGGGTCCGTAAGGCCGTCGCTTCCAGTTCGTCGCGTCGGGTATTCAGGACGAGGGACGGGGCATGGGAGCAGCGGCGAGGTTAATTCGGGACTGAAAGGCTGGGGCATGCCAGGCGACACACTCCAAGGGCTCACGGCCGACGACTACGGCTGACACAGGATGTACAAGCTCCATGACGAGGATGCCGATGAATTTCCGGCACCTCCACCGAATGTTAGGTGGCAGCATGACGGCAAGACGATGAAGACAGGAGTACTTGACAGAGATGCCTATGGTAGGATTTCATGCCTAGTGCGAGCGTTCCGTGTCATGCCACCGCCTTGACATTTGGTGTGAGGTGCAGGGTAATCATCGTCGTGCTGGTCCTGGAGTTTCGACGTGCTGCGTCTACAGTGGCCGTGCCCCACCCCGCCTGACCGAAACCCACCTGGCCGTTCACCCCAGCCCCGTTCCCCGCCCCTACCACGAGACACGATGAACTGATCCTACTGACAAGACCCTAAGCTACCGGACCGATTCGAGATACCTGAGCACGCAGCTGCCATGCCCATGCCATTTGGTGCGCCCATGGTCCTCGGCCGTCGACTCCTGGCGACCTTTGTGCCGGGAGCTCTTAAAGCCAGCGCTCATCCGATCATCTGCTCATTCAATTTATTGTTATGGCAAGCCCTACATCTTCTACTCTTCTTTGTTCATCCCTCCTGTCACGCCCATCATCGCGCCTTACATTTCATCCTCACTGTCATTCTTCTTGTTCGCGAGATCTGGACAATCGCTGGGTGGGTCAGGGTACTGTCACGTACTAGAAGACGACAAAGCCGGCAGTGGCGCGGCACGGAGCGCTCGCGCAGGCGCACGCAGCCATTAAATCATTCCATCGCCATTTGTCGTGTAGTCCTGTCTTCATCGGCTTGCCGTCACGTAGCAGTATTATTGTTTTCGTCGAGGTGTCCCTCAGGTACGTAAAGTAGGAAAAAGCGCAATTTTCTCTTGTTTAGAACCAAAAAACGGCCTTATTGGCATGGCAACATTCCTCGCACGGTTTTTTAGGTGCATAACCAGAAACCTTTCTGATCTGGAAAATCTGATGAAACAGCAAAATAACTGGCGAGTCTACGCGATGTTATCAAGACATTTGAATTTTTGCAGATGTACTAAAAGCAGAGCTGGCATTAGCTCCATTTCAACTACTGCAATTTGCAGAAGCTTAGCTGAGGGTAGACCTTTGCTCCAGACAAAAACTTAATTCACTAATTTTGTTAACCTTTAGTGTTAAGCATTCAAGTGTGATTGGAAGTAATCAAATGCTTCAGTTTGTTTGGTTTGGTTTATTGGGGGATTAACGCCCCAAAGCGACTCGGGCTATTAGGGACGCCGTAGTGAAGGGCTCCGGAGATTTCGACCGCCTGGGGTTCTTTAACGTGCACTGACATCGCACAGTACACGAGCCTCTAGAATTTAGCCTTCATCGAAATTCGGCCGCCGTGGCCGGGATCGAATCCGCGTCTTTCTGGTCCGCAGCCGAGCGCCGTAACCACTGAGCCACTGCGGCGGGTAAATGCTTCAATTCGAACGTAACACGGAAACTTGTTCACAAATTTTCTAAAAGCTAGAAGCAGTGAACAACTCGGTATTTATGCTTTAGCCTTCGTGATGTTGGAGAAAAGCGAATATAAGTACCATGGTCACTGGATCTAATGCACATGATTCTCAAGCTGAAGAAGTGAAAGTAGTTAGGGATCAGAGGGGATAATGTTTGCTTTCCACTTTCACCTCCAACAGAGATGTACGGCCTTTGGCAAAAGTTTAGACCCCAGTGTTTAATTTCGAGCTGCAGCCTGCTGATAGTAATGCATCCCAAGTACTCCATACCTCCTAATGCTGAGAAGATTGCTAGTTCTGTACCCTCTGCTGGGTGAAACTTCCGCGAATGCTACAGGAGCCGCACTACATAGCTAGGAAGCGAACTCTCTATGCTCTAGAGTTTTTAGAAAGCCTGTTCCTTATCTTTGTAACTATTATATTTCGACAAATCTCCCTCTGAATTAAACCAAGAATATGGTCGAAACAATACCTTTGCATCTGAGCAACTCTAAGTACTTTCCCGGCATCTTGCTCATCTACTCGTTAAGGCTAAATACCAGAAGGGTACCATTATAACGGCGAGCATAAGATATTGACCGTAAGTGCATACCCTTCACGATCACCATTATTTGTGACTCTGGGAGAACCTATCACTTAGTTGAGCCTCGATGAACATTAGTGAGTGCTCGACCAAGACATCTGGTGTTGTCGTGGACAACGTATTGATTTCTGCACTCCTCGTGCGAGCAGCGGCGAAAGCAACTTCATTTTAAACCCTAAATCATCGTTGTGGCTGCGTCTCAGTAGAACGGCTCATATTTTCGTGATCTGCAGAATGTTACAGAAAGAGGAACTTCGTTAAAGCCCTTGGACCACTACTTCCCGAAATCACCCAAAATTCCTTGCACATGATGCAGGGAAGTACGCGTTGTACCCGAGCGGGGAACTGTACATCCACGATGTGGACGAGCGAGACGCAGAACGTTCTTACCGCTGTCAAGTTCTGGACCATACCACCAACGCCACCAAGGCAAACACTCGCCCTGCCAGGATCATCCTTCAAGGTAAGTGCTTCGTCTTGTTTCTTATGTCACTAACGTCTTTTGTGAGCGCGAATGATTGACATGCTCTATAAGCACAGTGAAATTGTGTTAACGCAAAAAAAGGTCCTCACTATGATTTGGAAAACAGCTTCGCAAAAATAATTTTTAATTGTTTCCAAATGAGATTAAAGTACTGGAAGGGCGCACGTGTTAACGCACTTTTGAGCAATAAATTGTCGTTTCCTTCGGTATTAGGAGAGATTACGAACCTTTTAGCAATGTCCAGTCTTGATTGTTAGCAAGGCAGCTCACTGGGACCCCCTCTCTCAGGAGAGGCGAAGCGCTTACTTGGAATTTAAAGTAGGCTTACCGAAATTACAAATTTCCCAAACACGCGCCTTTAGTTCTAAATGAGAGTGCAATAGAGTGCAATGTCCCGAAGTTTTCTTGAAGTTGAATCTTTAATGCAAGAAAACTAAAAGAGAGCATAGACAAGTTATAATACCTACATGATATTTTCAGTCATGTTCTGCAGCGCCACTATATTTAGACCTTCATTGCGAGACTTTTGCCTCCTGCATACTTCGATGCTCCAATGAATACTGAGAACAGTGCTGAAAAAATTGCAAGAATTTTATTTTTATACATTATTCGTATTGAGTTGCCTCTGATGGGGAAGAAACTTTCCCCGTTGACGATAAGGGCCAGTTAGTGTACAGGAGCCGAAGAATCGACTCCGATGGCAGCCGTTGCTTGAAAAAGCCTCTGCCAACTGGAGTATTGGAAGAGCGGTGTAGATGATGACATGTTGGCCGGAGTGACGAACGACCTACCGGCGCACCTTTCTCCGGCTAAAGAAAGAAATGCGCCAAAAAAATGTTATGAACCGTTCAAAACGAAAGAAGAGAGCAGAAATCTATGGGACGTCGCACCGATCGAGCGTCGTCGCATCGACCGCGCCTAGAGACGTTGTCCCGCGCTTCGAACAACGTCGATCGGCGCCATAGCCCCGCTGTGCTCGTTCGGCCGCAAAGGTTTTCGGGGGACTCAGCAATCACTGCTCTCTCAACTTTCTCTCTCCGCCGTGTTTGCAGCCGCGTTTGGCCGCGCGCTTTATTTGTTGTCGGTGAAAATGATCGAAATCGGCGCTTCCCTCTGAGCGCGACTCAAACCACCTTCTTCTCCTCCTGCACGCATCGCCCGCTCCACACTCTCCCGGCTCGGAGGCCCATGTATGTCCCCGCTAAATCGTTTCGAGTTGGCCGCGCTTTGTCAACTCTCCCTTTCGCGCCACTCTGTCCTCCTTTCTTCCACTGAACCCAGCTACGGTGCCCTGGAAACACTGCAAAAAGCAAAATCAAAAACATTGTGAAAAAGGCTAGTCGAAGCTGAACGAATCGAACGACACGGAGATGACATTCACCCATCCCCTTCCGGTTCCTTGTGTGACTGCTTCGTAGCGTTCAGTGTTCCTCTTTTCCCTCAACTCTTGTTTTCTCACACCCTTTCCTGCCGCCTTCGAAAACTCTAGCGTTCTGCGGCTCACTGTTCCGTGCCGGAAAAAAGCGCGCGCGATGACCCCTGGTGACTTCTTTCTTCATTCAACTCCTCACCCTTATTCCTTGGCGCATAGAGCCGCTTCCGCACTGCAATGGACCGTAACGCGGTCATCCTCCCTTTACGTACGGTTCGCTGGCTAGCCGAACGGGTGCGGAAAGATTTTCTCTTCCTCATTTATTTGCCTCTTCCTCCTCGAAGCGAGATATTTTCAAATCGCTGCTTTATCTACGGCTGTACCTAGCAATGACCATATCAATTTTTTTCTCTCTTTTTAACCTAGTAACCCACCGCTCTTTTTTTTTCATTCATTTGCTGCTCCATCCCTTATCCCGTTCGGTTCGAAGCCCACTTCCATAATTTCCTCGCGTATGCTGGTATTGCACGCACAGATACGAGCGGAGCCCCGGTCGTATCTGTCGAAATCCAGCTGGACCGATCTGCGTGCTAGCCGCCTCTTGTGTCATCGGATTATCGAACGCGATAAAAGTGCTCCATAATGAGAGGGCGAGCTCAGTGCCACGCATTCTATCCAGCCCCTTTCTTTCAAGAGTCCCCCGCCGTTCTTCCTCATCCTCATCTCGTTCCCTGGACCCTTCTTTCTTTCTCCTTTTCTCCCCTCCCGGCTGTGAGTGAGAATCGGATGCTGCGCAGGGCGACAGTTCTTCTGTGTGTTTGTATTTGCTTCGCAACGCTTTTTTCTGTCGTCGCTTTCGACAATCGGTACACGTTCTCTCGTTCGTAAGAACACTCGTTCTGGCACTTTTCGCGCAGCCATCGTCAGCTTGACACGCACGTTAATTGGTTTTCGCGTGGTTCGCTGCCCGCTCTCGTCCTTTTGCTCCCCTTCCTCCCCTGCCTCGTAATTAAATTACACCGGTGCCTGGCAGCTGCTGCAGCGCAGGAGGCAAGCAAAGATGTACCCGCGACGTCAGGGAGGAGGTATATATAGATAGAACGCATGTAGGCATTGTTCGTACGCCGTAATGAGGCTATTCAGAGCGTAGCGATAACGGTCATTAGTCCCTGCAAAGAAACAGAAGGCGGTTAGACCACGGCGTTGTTTTGTCTTTTGTGGAAAAACAACTGTGCTCTGTTTAAAATGATGCTTGCTAATTTTTTTCTTTTTTGGCGCCTGAATTTCTTGAGCAATTCTTAGGTTTGACTGAAATAAATTCCTAAGATGAGTAGTTGGGACATGCAGTAAATTATTTTTATGAAGTTTAGAAACCGTAGTAGGCACACATATGGAGCACACATATGGAGATATATATCTGCTGGTTCCAAGACTTTTGTGGTTGCGTTTGTGTGTTCCTCGTTATTGTACTATTTCTGAAAATGTGGCAGCGATAAATTCTATACCTTGTGTTCTCAAAAAGGGTCAGCTGAATGTTTTGCTGAAGTACATCCCCTGCTTTCCGTCGTCTGTTTATTTTAGGGGTGCAGTATCACCTCCATCGTTATCTCCTTTCTACTCAACCAATATACCTGTTTTCGTTTTTTTAGAGTGCTCTAGGCGTCCTTGTAGAACGTGCGGAATATTATTACACCCAGTTATTTGAGCGGCCGCCAAACAATTTAATTTTTATGTATGCACTGATCAGTGCCTAATCTGCCATGAAACAGGTGCAGTGTCAAAAAAAATTTAACAGTTTATGAAAAATCTCTGCTCAGAGGTTACGTGCAGTTGGTTCGCGAACGAAATTTTCTTTGTGCAATCGTTTCGGGGCTCTTATTAACATCAGAGTTCTATGTTTTGGAATTAGCATTCAGTAACTGAAGTGAAACATCGCTGTGCTTTCTTCCGATTTAATTATACAGCGTTAGTATGCGTTCTACGGGAAGTAAAGCGCACAAAGGAAGGTGCTGAAATCCATGCTGATCAGAGCTTGGTTACTGTTCAAACATTTACTTGAGAACATACCCTTCTCTCTAACAAGGCTGTGAGGACGAGAAGACGGATTTTTTTTTAACTGTCGTCCTGAAATGAAGCCTGCCCAAAAGATTCTGTCGCGATCACATACATTCCTGCACTGAAAACCTGGCCTCAGTTTTCGTAACGCGTGAAGACCGACAATAGAAAATAATTTTTTTTTACATTGTCTCAGGTGCCTTACTGCATTTTTTTTTTATTTATTCCTTTTCAACCTGTTGAACAGGCGCCTGAAGAGGAGCAGTTTTCTTACCTTCCTTCGATTTTTTTTCGATGAAGAAAACCGCTAGAATCAGGAAATATATACCAGCAAGTCCTCCCATACGGCGCAGATGCGACCTAGAAGTCCAACCTTTTACTCTTGAAAGTGCTAGGAAGCAGTATGTAAACAGTAGTCTACACCATGTTTCCAAGTCAGCGTTTTGTCTCGTTGAACTGCATTTAGCCTGCCTGGTTTTGAAGCGTGCGAATGACCTTCCTCTTGCGTTCGTTTTAGGCTCTTCTAGTTGCATGAAACGGCCCTGCTACTAAAGTATAAGCTTCTCGTGGTGTGACATCGCAAATCAATGACACGTCCCTCTAATCTGATTAAATTACTCATCGTTTCTATGTTTTCAGCGCTCCTATAAAGCAAACGAAGACAGCCAAAGCAATAATAAATCCCTCTAATGCTTGCGACGAGGTCCCTGGTCGCCACTGGTTTTTATTTTTGTTTTGGGCTTGTTGTACACTTTTAAGTTCAAGATGCTGTTTATTAATACTTTGCAGCGTAGAGAGCCTCCGGTATACATGGAGGAAAGGTGGCTCTTGTTCAGACCGAAGTCACGTGATTTCTCAGCCATCTGGATTAAGTCCACCTCTTTCCTTCTTTAACACTAGATATCGAATGGCACTAAAGCGGACCTTTCACACCCTGCCTATCATCGCTGCTCCTAGAAACTTATTTCGACGGCGTGTACAGAGCAAAATAGCGGTAAGATGTTCGACGTCTTATTTCCCACTGTCCGCACGTGCGGTCCGTGTTTTCCCAGCAGCACTGCGCAAGTCCGAGGCCCCCCGTGTCACATCGTGGGTGAAGGAGGTGACCGTGGAGGAGGGCCAGTCGGCGACGCTGAGCTGCGCAGCGCGCGGCGTGCCCCTGCCGGCCTACCACTGGTTCCGGCAGACGGGCGCCGATATGCGGCCCGTGCTGGCCGTCGTGACCCAGACTGGCGCCTCCGGCATGCATCCTCAGGGTTCCTCTTCGCGGGGCACCCTGACGCTGGGACCCGTGCGGGCGCACGACGCTGGCCGCTACGTGTGCCTCGTCAACAACACTTATGGCGAGGATCGGGTCTATGTCACGCTCAACGTGCGGGGTGAGTGAACGTACGTGCTTAAGGACGTTGTTGTCTACCCTGAAGGCAGTGGAGTGTGCATGCGCGGGGCAGCATTACAGGCTCACCTGTCCTTGCTTTCCCGTTGGGACTTACCCTGCTTGCGTATATTTGTATGAGGGCAGCGACCATCGTATCAGTTAGTTCATCAAAAAAGGTACAAAAGTAAAGAGCACACACAACGAGCACTACTGATGTTAGGCCGACGTACTTCTGGCTACTCACGAGCGCTTGCGCCGAAGATGAGAAGGATATGTGGCATGGTTTGTTCGGCGATCGGATTGTGAAGTGCTGTAGCTGAAAAAATCAGAACTTGAAATGTATGCAAGGAAAAGTGTACAAATTTCTCGTAGAGGTAGTACGAGAAGCTTCTCTTTATGAAAACCCTTTATTTTATGGGGTGCGGTGTGCTTTCGGTTTCTAATCTATTAATATCTTTAGTAACCATTGCATTTTAGCAGAATGCGGGAGCATCTTTAGTGCTACTATTATTTACCATTGCCGTACTGCCCTGGCCTCACCCCTTTATAAAGTGTTCCCGAGATTCTGCTCTTTTTACTACTCTTGAAAGACAGCCACGGAACTTCATCATCGCTCTGTGGGCTCATTCTCCATTCGGTATTAGACAGGCCGTGAGATATATTGTTGACTTGCATCCTGATATACGAACCGAAATAACGCTAGGACCAACGCTCCGCGCTGCTGCCAGCAAGCCTTATCAGACGCACGTGTGCCTATGATGGAAGCCCTGCCTCTGTCAACCCGATTGCACTGTTCCCCGTCACGTCAGCCAGATAACACCATCCACCAATGCTTAGAGCATTGATGCGTGACATTAGTCTGATATGTAGGTGCATAGGAACGGCCTTCATTGCATATGAGAACATAATCTATACAAAAGCTTCCATTAAACAGTTTGCTTTAACTATAGCCTCATGGCAAAACAAAAGACTCGGCTTTAGAGCATGGTTTTTGAGATGCTAATCAAAACAATAATGATGAATATTTGTGGTTACTCCCCGCAGTCTATTTGTCCACTTACTGTGGGTTTGTTCAATCAAAGTTAGTGTTTTCGTACCATATGATTCTTTGTCGAAACGGTGACGCAATACGAAGACAACTAATACAGATTCTAGTTTCCTAAACATATAAATTATGTGGAATCACGAAGCTCGGTATCAGCCTCAACCACCTGCAAACGGTTGTAATGCATCCACGTGAGGGTTGCTCTCAAGGGAACGATGCCTAGAGAAGATCGGTATTCGTGTTCTTTTTTTCTTTTTATGGGAAACAAAATGTCAAATATTTGATAGCACTTCTCTCTTTAAAAAGTGGAGGGAGAGCCTGATATTGAATTTAATTGCTCGCCGAACTGAAAGCGTTGTATGAGGGAAAAGCACACACAAAAAAAGAAATTCCTTCCATTGGCATTTTTCTTCTTCTTCTTCATCCTCTTTTTCTTGTTTTCTTCTTTCTTCATGTCGCCTCGCTAAGTCCCTTGTTCGGAGCGGCAAACAAAGTGTCTGTTATAATGGCAGTCAATTCTATTGCTGTCAGCCTTCAGATGGAAGTACCGTACGTCGCTGTAGCGTGCAGCCTACAATAAGTAGGCGACCTGTGGTGCCGTTCTCGGCCTCAATTCAAAAGCAAAGGCGACGCCCTATTAGTGGCCGCTTTCAAAAATATTGAAGCTCTTCACAATAAGCAGTAAAAACTTGAGACTGTGAGAGTGGACAAGGTTTTAGTTAGAATCTATGGATCAAAGCAACATGTTATTGTAGACAGCAATCGATATACGGAAGAGCTCAGCTTGAAGTAAAGGTAGTCCGCCGTCACTTCATTGTCTCTCTAGCATTTCATGATAAACGATGCGCTGTTTCGGCCCAAAAGTCGTTGAATTCGAAGCTACCAGTAAAGTAAGGGCTTTCGCGCTGCTTTCGAGATAGGCACGACGTCTTTTTCCTATTTCTGTTTTACTTCCGCAATTGTTATCGTATTTCGCTTGCTGGCTTAAACAGTCAAGAAGTGGCAGTTGAGGCGTGCTCAGACTTCGTTGCGGTAAAATAAAAAGATTGCTTGCAAACTTGAGAAGATCATCTGTAACGTCGGAAGAGATGGAAACAGTCGGCTTTGTGATTATATTCGCTAAGGAATGAAATAAAGTATGCGTATGGAACCTCGGACGAGTCCTTCATGGCGCACAAATTTTTTCTTGATCTCTCTCGGATTACTACTGAGCGTAAACTTCAAGATGGCATCTTTTGCTCAAGGCATACTGCGCTTCTATAATTTTTTGTGCTGTGGAGGCTCTATCCTGGAATGTGAGCGAAAGTTTTTGCAGTCTCTCGTTAGTGTGACGGCTCATGTTTTGACATCCTGCTGCCTAGGTTTTCCAAGAACTCCCTTGCATTGGCACAACCATTAGTGCAGATGTTGGATCTGCAGTTGAAATGCGGACAATGGAGGCCCAGCTGGGCCCACTGCCGCAGTCCATTAAGAGTCGGTGTTCTCAAAAATAATCGCACATTTCGACAATAGATCCACATCTACTGATGCACTGGCTAAAGCTTCAGCCAAACGTCTGTAAAGCCTACAGTTAGTTTGTAACTTCTGTACCATTTACTAGCTTTTCTGACGGTCATGAAAGTGCTGCCACTGCTGCTTTAGTGCTGTAATTACGCCATTGATCTTCCATAATGTGCGTTGTTTTTTAAATAATGTATAATTCCGCATTATATATTATATGTAATGCCAAAATTCGAGAGCAATTCTCGTTCTACAAGTTTTCTTAGCACAGTAGCGACGGCTTTCATAGCACTACAAATGAAGCCTCTCAGGAATTTCCCTTCGTGGCATTCGTGTAAAAAAGGATTAGCTACTGCACTCAAGTGTTTTAGGTTCGGCTCAAAATATTGTTTGAGCTGCATCACGCATGTGTCTAAACGGGACATCGAAAATAATAAAAATGAGATTACGCTCCTTTTCAACGGGAACTACCGTTGCCACTTCACCAAATCGTTCTTGAGAATCTTGTTATTACGCCAAGCCACACACAATAACCACATAGACATTTTGAAAATACTTAGTTAGCATCAAAATTCGACGCCACTAGAGCCCTTTTACTTTCAGCTTGTATCTTGATTCGCTACACATATCTAAATAATATCTTCAGAATCAGCAAAAATAAGCGAGTGGTGAGGAAAAATCACAGATTTCTAATTTCCCAAAAGTTCTTCACCGAACATCAAGAATAAGCTCTTCCCCGCGCTGCTCCACGGTGCTGCAGGTGCTCCCTTGGTGAGCGTTCAGCCACGATTCCAAAGAGTGCCCCTGGGCGCCTCCGTGACGCTGACGTGCAACGCGACGGGCGGTGGCGCCGGCGTGCTGGCTCGTGAGCTGCGCTGGTACCGCAACCTAGCGCCCGTCCAGCCGTCGGCGACTGACAGGGTGCGACTGCTAGGTCCTTCTGTGCTGCAGCTCGGATCGGTCAAGGACGGCCAGGAGGGGGTCTACCAATGCCTGCTGGACGGCACCAGGGAGTCGGCGCAGGCCGCCGCCTTCGTACTCCTCATGGGTAAGTGGATGCGTCAAAGGTAGCGTCAAAGGTTGCGAAAGCCGTACCTCTTACCGAATACAGGAGAGGTGAAAAAGGGAGATTTCATATTCGAACTAAACTTCTGGGAGTAGTTTGCTTGCGCACCCATAATGGCTTCCGGGAGCTTGTTCCAACTTCACTTTTTTTCATTCTCATTGCCAGATTAGAAGGCGTTGAAGACTCGTAAATGGCTGACAGTCTTAATATCCCTCACGAATCCAACAGTTGACGATTTCTTCCGCTCGTAATCTTAGACTGACATTTAGAATGTAACTTTCATTTCTATGGAATGGCTCATATCCAACGAAACGAATCATTTTCCCCTTGGAACAAAACTTTCCGAAAACATTCAAGTTAACAAGATAGCAACGGCTAGGGCAGCCGTAGTAGTTCAGTTGTTACGGCGCTCGACTGCTGACCCGAAAGACGCGCGCTGAATCCTGACCGCGGTGGTTGAATTTCGACGGAGGCGAAATTCTACAGGGCCGTGTGCTGTTAAGGAACCCCAGATGGTCGAAATTTCCGGAGCCCTTCACTAAGGCGTCCCTCATAGCCTAAGTCGCTTCGGGACGTTAAACCCCAATAAGCCAAATCAAACGGCTAGGCTGCCTTGACCGGATTCTCTTGCTCTTGTTTAAACAAGAACTTATAATTTGTCGAATAGCTACTGCTTGAAATTGAGGGATGACAGCGTTATTATTGAGGCCCCAAAGAGCGCGCTTGACTATAAAGCTAGAATTTTTAATGAACTGATATTTATAGCGATGTTGTATCTGACGTGCCTAGGGGCCAAACATGCATTAATTCCTTGCGGTGACATGTGACAGAAGTACCAACGTTCAGGCGGCTCAATACACTTCTAACTTTTTCTACGTGCACGCAGTCACCAAGCCCGAGCTGACGGTCACCTTTAGCGAGCAGAACACGTACCCAGGCAGCTTCGTGTCGCTGAAGTGTGCCGCCCGAGGCCACCCAATGCCCCGCGTGACGTGGACACTCGACGGCGGCCCCGTGCCTTCGTCTCGCCGAGTGCTTCGCGGCGACTTCGTCACTGAAGACCACGTGGTGCACAGCTTCGTCAACCTTACGGCGGCCAACGTAACGCACGGCGGCGAGTACGCGTGCCAAGCCGAGAACGAGGCCGGCCGTGTTGCCCACTCGGCGTGGCTGAACGTGGTGGGGCCGCCCACGCCGCTGCCGGCGCGCAACCTGACCGTCCTGTCCGGTGAGACGTTGAGCCTGTCCTGCCCCGTCAAGGGACACCCCTTCGCTTCCTTCATCTGGTACAAGGGCGCATTCGGTGAGTGTCGTCATACTTGTCATTTCCAAAGGTCCAAAGTGCGTGCCATTAAGCTTGCTTATAATCTCGCTCGCACAGCGTGCTGTTATGTTCCCTGTTTTTTTTTTTTTTCCGGAGGAAATATACAAAGTAGTCTATGTGAGAAAAGGCAGGACTACCACCTTAACTTCCTGCTCCTATAGCTGTATATATTGCTATCTTGTCGTATATTTATAATGCTGCTAATTCCTCCGTTAATAGGTGAGGCAGTGAGTGCATGTAATTTGTCGAGAAATCATTGCTTATGTGTTGAACACAATCAGCTAGCACCTGAGTTGTGTATGAAAGTGATTGTACGACGACAAGTACTGAACCTAGCACTGCCTACCCTTTTTCTTCAGCGAATCGAACACTTGTGGACGGCCAGCGTTACCGAATGAACAGCCACGGGCGCTTGACCATCCACGATGTCGACCGCAAGACAGACGACGGTGTCGTCGTCTGCTCTGCGACGAGTCCTGATGGCCGTACAGCAGAGGCTCAAGTGAACCTTCACGTTGCTGGTGAGACGGCAGCTTTTAATATCTAGTTGCGGTAGTGCAATGTTTTAGGAACGATAGTACCACATTCAGACTCCAAAGCAATGCTTCAGGTTTTAAACTGAAGCCACAGTCATTTCTAAAGTTTCAAATGGTGCGCTCAAAACTGGCATTAGAGCATCCAGTTGTGCGTTCTGTTTCGTTTCCTCAGCACTGAAATGCACGGAAACTATTTCATGTTTTCTCAAGCGCCATGAGAACTTCAGAGGACAAGCATGAATTCATATTGAATGTCCATGTCCTGTTCCAATCATCATTTCAGTTGAAACACACAGTTTTTATTTTTTGTTAGTCTTTTTCTGAGTTCTTATCGGCACGGATTCGCATCCAGAGTTTGACTGGGAAGTCATAAAAAGATTAGTTAGTTAGTTAGTTATATTGATTTTAATGGCGCAAAAGCAACTGAGGCTCATAAAGAGATGGTTCTGACATTCTTTATTTTGGTGTTCACAATGGTGAAGTCCATTACTGGTTTATTTGTTTTCTGTACGCGCTAAGCCCTTCTATGAGAGTGCATTCTGGGGCAACCTCTTGAACTTCCGCTTCTACTTCCGTTGTGGCGCTGCAGTTCCTCCGACGATCGCACCCTTCTCGTTCCCGGCATCGGTGCGCGAGGGCGAGCGTGCCAGCGCCCACTGCTTCGTGTCCTCGGGCGACCGGCCGGTGTCGCTCTGGTGGCTCAAGGACGGCCACCCCCTGCAGCCGGGCCTGCTGGACGTGAAGCCGCAGCTGATGAACGAGTTCCTCTCGGTGCTCTACTTCGAGAGCATCGCCGAGGAGCACAACGGCACCTACACCTGCGTCGCCAGCAACCCGTACGCGCGCACAAACGCCTCAGCGCAGCTGGTCGTACAGGGTGAGAAATGGCTCTTGCGACTCGAATTATCCTTCGCTTAAGAATACCCTAATAAAGAACCCATGAAGGGTATTTAGGAATTGAGAGCTCATTACTTTGCTCTCGAAAATATGACGCACCGATGGCCTGATGGCTCTTGAGACACTTGTAGCGAACCGAACCCTTTTTAAAGTACTTCTTTGGGACGTTATTATTTTTTTCTAATCGAGTTAACCGGAGCATGATTGCCTAATAATTGCTTCGTCGCTACCCTCTGTAATAGGTATTGGCTAAGGGTAAATAGGGAGATTTTTTTTTAACTTCTGCAGATTTTTATTCCAACAACTTCTGGAGATACAGCGGTGTGGTCTGTCGAGCTTGATTGCTCAGCAATGCGGACGTTATGTGCCCCATATGAATGAATTAGTAAGCAATTAATTACCTCAAAAAAGTAACACTTTTTATTTTTAATTTAGGCGGCAAGGTTACATTGCAGAATAAATGGCCACCAACATAGAAAGTGTGCTGTGCTTTTAAATGTTCTTAATTGTCGTTGTGGTTCGAATATCGAAAGTCAAAAATCTGCATTTGAAAGCTCACTGTGCTAGCTTTGCCGTATTGCATATTTACAAAATGGCATTTCTCGCAATTACTATGCATCAAATATATGACCACTTACTGTATTCCATGATAAAGATTCTTTTAATTAGGTAGTTGGAGAAAGCGAACATATCAAGGTTTAAAATGCGTATTTTTGATATTCGACATTTCCAACCACACTGTCAATTAACAAAATTCAGAAACAATGCTGATCTTAGTTGTTCAATGCCATAAATTTCGCAATGTATTCTTGCATCATAAAGGCAAAAATAAAAAATAGTATTTAAGTTAATTGTACTGATCCGCAAATATACTGATCCGCATGAGGCACATAACTTCTGCCTTGCTGCAAAACTTAGTCCAAAAGACTGCACTGACCTATCTCTCAGAGTATGTAGAAACAAAATCTGCACAGGATGAAAAAATTACCATGAAAAATGAAAGTTCTGTACTTAGCAGCGCGTATAGAGATAGCGGTACAGTGGACTATCTGGTCAACGTGTCTGATAGACCATGCCTTAAGAGTAAGTGGCGGTAACTGAGAAACGGCATAACACCGTTAAACTCATAAAGAGCACGATATGTGATTGATGACTAAATGTCGTTTGCCGTCAGAATGACCTATTTCGAGACGCGAATCTGTCTGGAGCTATACAAGTGATTTCTTGAAAACGTAATTATCAGTAGCGACACTTTCATAATGAAGAAACATTGAGAACGCCAAATAATATATTCGTCTGGAAAGAGCAGCGCGGAGGAAACACGAAAATTTTTTGTAAGAACTGTGCTCCCTACTGGTTACCCGTCAGTGGTCTGTGGTCAAGTGCCGTTGCTTCTAGCCCGTAAAGCTGGACAGGCCCGCTACTTTACTGCATTGCATTAATTTTAATTTCTTCCTTTACAGCGAGTACATTTTAGTTCGCCGTTCAATGAAGCAACCATTACACTGTATGAGCGGCCTTCCTTCAAATGCATCAATGAAGATTGTGCTGGCAGGCTGCTTCGTTTATGTGGGAATGCTGCTAATTTTCGTCCGTTTAATTGTCGACGCTTTCAATTAAGGTCCGCTGACGTCGCGGTAATACTAAGCACGCACTTCTCTATTGTCACTGAACAAGATCAGCAAATTGAAACGGTCAGTCATTCGTTATCACGCTAATGTGGTGTGTTTCGATTTTTTTTGTGCGTGCTGTAGTGATCTATGCAGGCATGAAGGGATGAAACACAGCAAGGAAGGCGTTTTTTTTTCTCTCTTTCTACGGTGCTATTGTGAATTGTGGTTATTAGTTGACAAACTTTGCGATAGGCCACACATTTACAAAAAATGCTCAAAATTGACATCAGCGATCAATCACAACTGAACCAGCAAGCGTGATTCACATAATCCTTGCTGAATCTGCTCGATGATTTTTGGACACGCCATCATACTAGCATGCTGTGGAAAGGGAGTTCTTACAGCCGTTACGAGCTGCCGAAGCTGCCCTCCCGCCTACTCGCTTAGTACTTGAATTCCGACTGTCGTGAATTAAAATTGATGCGTATTAACCTGAAGAGCCAGACAAAATTAGTTCAAAAAGGCGCTATATTTTTTCCAGAGAAAGCGATGATGGCCCAGTAGTATTGGCGGCTTTCATGCGAACTGTCTTTTATTATTTCTTTATTTTCTTTTCGTGGCATGGTCCAGTGGCTCCAAAATGGGTGTACACGCCTTCGAGCACCAACGCCCTCAAAGGAAGCACCATGCGATTTGACTGCCAAGCGGATGGCTTCCCGACTCCCGTGATTCGATGGAAGATGGCCACAGGTAAAGACACTTTGTGTGCTCTATGCTCACTTTGCCTCTCGTAACTGTTTCCGTTTCAAATTTTGTTAAATATGACTTAGTTTTTGTGCTTACAAAGTGACGTGGTACAATAGGCAAGAAGTTAACATTGAGATAGCAAGGAAATGATAATAAATTTGGCACCCAAGAAGGGGATTAAAGTTTTTGCTTCTTAAATTGTATAGCATTACTTGAGCTCTTGGTCAGTACTTAGTTACGTTGAATTTACTTATTGCTGAGGGTGTTTTTTTAATTCTGATTTATCTGAATGAAGTTAAGGAAACAATGCCTTTTTGCTCCTCTTGCCCTATCTAGGCGGTGTGTCCAGTGGGTTCGTCACCATCCGAAGTAACGCCAAGCTGCAGGTACTGGAGAATGGGTCACTTGTGCTCCAGCACGTAGACGCTTCCGACGCCGGCGTCTACCTCTGCCAAGCCACCAACGGCGTTGGGCCTGAGCTGACACACGAGGCGAAGCTAACTGTTTCTGGTGAGTGCTTAGAGGATGCTCAAAAGCTGCTTGAAAAGCGTATGCGTGAAAGCCAGCGCTGGAATCAACGCTTCAGCGTTGATTATGCTTTGGACATAACCATCTTGCATTTTATTTACGAAATTTTAAGTACATACCTTATCGTGCACTGATGATCGCGAACATTGGCTATTGCCAAAGTTTTACCATTTCAGACGCGTATTATAACCTACTATAGAGAAAGGTTTGAACTATTTTGTGCGTAATGAACTATTCATCTTTTTAGCTCAAACACGACAGGACACAAAAAGATAGAAAGACAAATATGCGTTTGTCTTTCTTTCTGTGTCCTGTCGTGTTAGCGTTAGAAAGATTAATGCTTTGTAGAAAACTGCCTGGCTCAGCATCTAAACCTTTCAAATTATATTTTTTGTGTACATTTAGAATGCTTCTTTCAGGAGAAGAACATCAAAGGCAAGAAAGGATTTCGAATTAATGCCAAGACACTTTCCTAAGCTCGCGGCATAGCAGCCTCAACATATTTAGACAGTATTAGGCATATTTTGTTAATCATTCTTGGCTGCTGCAGCAGCGCCAACTGAGCTACGCTGTCATCTAATAAAACATTTCACAATGTCACCGAAGAAATGTCAGCAACAGACAGCACATCCGAAGTACAGTGTCGAACTTCACGACGTCCATCCTTATTTCTCGTTCTAGAGGAGTAATTGTTTCCTCAGGCCAACAAAATGAATGCCGTACTATTCAGCAGGAATTGTAAAAGCTTTTGTCATCACTGGTTGCACGACAACAACGCTAGGTGCTTCGAAAAAATTCCGACAAGTCTGTGTGCAGTCGTAAACACCGTGCCAAAGGGAGTGATGATTGTAGGTGTCTTGCGTCGGAAAAAAAAATTTGAACAGCCTCAGCGATTTACCCTGGCAGCACAGAGATTGCTTTTCGTGTTTTGCAGCGAGAACTGACAAGGACACTTCTCTTCGTTTAGCGGCGCTGGTGGCGTTGGTGTTGGCGTAACACGAAGGAGAAGCAAGCGGCAGAGAGAAGCGGCGTTCGTCGCCGCATCGATTTTTGGACTCCTCTGTGCCCATCGTCACGAACTAAGGCTTGCGCCTTTCAAGTTATGCGCACAGACTTTGCTACTCTAGCGCGGTTTCTGGGTGCCTCGATGAACCAGCACCTTTTCCGCGGCGAACGGAGCATTTAGCGCTGCTAATTGCTGTCGCTCAATCTTTGCTTGCTCAGGCGTAGTAACCGCGGGTCCATGTTTAGTTGGTGTGCCTCAAATAAAACCGCGAGTCCATTTTTATTGCTTCTCTCTTCTTCTTTCTCCCCGCCAGTGCCTGCCACTTTCATCACCAGCTCAATGTCGGTGACCTCACGCAAGGGAGACAAAGTGCACTTGCAGTGCGACTCCATCGGTGACCCACCGCTGACCATCAGCTGGTATCGGGACAACGTGTTGGTCGACATGGACAGGCACCCGAGGTAACCGCAGCAGTTGATGTCTCCACTCCGTGTGCTTGCACGGCTGAACGCGAGATATGGACGCCTTGCTGGTGCGGAATAGTATACCGCGGATCAAAGCGATGGCATGGGATCGCAGGGCGATTTTTAATGCCTGTTGCCTGGGTTCTTTTATTTCTTTAGAAGACGGAAAGTTATCTGCACTCGCGCAAAAAACAACGTCTGCCGAGAGCGGGATTAAGAGAAAATGGTAGCTATTTGGGAAACGCATGTCCAATATCCGTGAAAAAAAATTTTGAATTTTGAAAAATTGTAAGGTATTGGTTAAGAAATATTGAAGGTTATGGACATTCTTCTGTTGTGTAGCAAAATCTTCTGTAGTGTTTCCATTGCTCACATCGAGAAGCTAAGGCTGCTATAGAAACTAATGGGGAAAGCTTTTGAATGTAGCAAAATTGTTACTAGCAAAAAAAATCGAAGCCTGCCTACAGGAGGTCTACGAATATATTGGTTACTATAGTGTAATCTTACAATATATGAAAAAATTGCCCTCAGACCTTTTCCTGTTCAAAAATGCTTTTGTCCAGAATTGTTCGGTATGACACAATTGCAGAAATTAAAAAAAAAGCATTTAAAAAGCGCGCCCTCGCGAAGTATTTTTTTTCTGCAATCAGATAGTCTTGTGTTGCATTATTATGGTTTGGAGTATGCTCTGTGTCACGCTAACGCTCGTTCAGCTTCCACTGAATAAAGCTATTTCCTTACGCGTCTATGAGAGCCGAAGCACCCATGTGCACTCGTAATGTGGTTTCGACGATGTGCTGATGACCAAGTGGTGATGTGATGAAAGACCAAGTCACTTAGGTATGCAAAGCAACCACTCCTCTGGAGCTGGAGGGCTGCAATGTTTCAAGCTCTCTCAAAGACACTCTGTTTAGCCACACTAAAATATGCTTATTAATGTAGAGCCTGGAAGGGAGACAGCTCAAGCCTAATGCTGATCGCTGTATTTGCGAACTATACCATCATAGCGCTGCCTGAGGCTTAAAGAACACTCATGCACGCTCACTCTCAGCGTCATCGTCTTCAAGAGCGCAGATAATCACTTCGTTAACGCCTGGTAACAATTTGTTTATGATGAAGTAACGTATATTGGCAGTGCGGCTGAACATTATACCTTAATTCTTCTGGTGTTCATAATTGTTGATGTATTTGTACAAATGTCATGTTTTGTTAATTTATGCTAAAAGTGTTACTTTTCTGTTTTATGGTGTTAATACACCTGGCTATGTATCATTCTTTCTTGGTCCATGAAATCGCCTCAGAGACGTTGAAAACGCACTTTCCATTACATCATAGCCTGTTGATTTGTGGCCTTGCTGCATGTTCTGCTGGTTTTTCTTGAAGGCTAGATTTTCTAATTGTATCACGGCTTTTTTTTCATATTTTGAAGAACCTATCGTGCACATTCTAGGCACGTGGGAAGTGGTGCGTAGCCATAAGCAAGTGTCGTAGATAGTAGCAAAATGAGTATGCCAGTGACCCTATATACTTATTATAATTGAAGCAGTTGTCAGATGTATCAATAATATGATGACAAACTTTTACATGCTTTAACTAAGTGCATTACCATATTTGGTTAAATGATTTCCCATTTTTTTAATCGAAGAGGCAAGTTCAAGATCACTAGGTGCAATACTGGCTGACACTCCCGTAACAAAGGGTGTTCACTAGTGAGACATATCATAAAGTAAAAGCACCTTCGTCACGAAATTAACGAAAGCGATAATTTATTTCTCTTAATTTAAATCAACACACTAGTAATTAAACTTTTCTTGGAACATAGATGCCCTCTTTGAGAAATGTAAGGAGTGTAGACGCTGTAAAGAGCCTCAGGGTGACAATTTACGGCGCACCGTGTCTGAGGTGATTCCCTTGGGTTAAGAAGTACTTGAAGCTGGGCTTGTTGGTGCGTACTCGGGAAAGACATGAGAGCGCAAAACGGCAACACGGAAGAGTAAGGGAACAGCACGAGCGCAAGTTCACGATCACAAGGTGCAACACTGGCTGACACTCCCGTAACAAAGGGTGCTCACTGGTAAGACATATCATGAAGTAAAAGCACCGGACGAGTAAAAGAACAGGACGAGCAGCGGTCGTCTTGTTCCCTTACTCGTCTGTGTTGCCGTTTTGCGCTCTCATGTCATTCCCTTGGGTTAGTAAGAGTAATTTTACGGTGACAGAACTTTAAACGCTGTCTTTAAAGAGTGCGAAATTCGTAACATTCACGCAAGGATCGTGTGTGTTTGAACATATCAGGAATGCTAGCATTGTTTTAGCATCGTTGGCTGAGCACGCCGTGCGTACATCACGCAGGAGCTGCTCGTATTAGGGCTCTTATGTGTCCCGTAGCTTGAGCTGTTCTGCCATTTGCCTGATTGCACTCAAATATTGAAGAAAAGAATTCTAGCAAAGGGAGACTTGACAGAATTTGTCACTTTGTAATTCAGGTTACTCTATCTTATTCCTTGAATAAAAAGTACGCATACGTTTCAGCATATATACAGAGCGTCTCCCCTATAGTAAGCCAGAAGAATCAGAAAAATAGTCGTCCGAGGTTGGAGGAATTAAACAAACAGTGCTCATATGTATAGCCTGCCGCTAGGCGCAGTACATTGAATTTAAATTCGGTAGCTTTTTTCGGCATAAGTTGATCAGTGGACCTTTATTGTATAAAAATAAGCGAAAATTCACACTTACACTCGTACGCAGTCAAGAGAAATGACAAATGGCGCAAAGTTTGCTGGTCTAGCTTTACTCATAAGGCTTTTTGCGCACTGAACCTTCTGAAACCTTCCTAAATAAAACATAAAATTGAACTTTCAAGACGAGAACCCATGTTCTGAGAGTTTCTGACGGTATCGCGGTGAAGGCGTTGGCATGGCGCCTTTAGATTCTGGCAGTCGTAGCCACAGTAAGCACGTGAAGGGTTAAAATTGATTACTCAGAGATTTCGCTGCCTTCCTTTCGCCTGTTAAAAAGCTGTAGTGCTGAAAAGAAAGTTTTTTTTTAATGTCACAGATTTTCACCAAAAAGGAAGCCCACTTCGTGCGTGTTTTAAGGGTTTTTAAATTTTGTATTTATTTTGCTAATTATACAGAGAACTGTGGAAAACATCTGGTTCAGTGTTCTAGGTGACAACAAGCAGAGGTGTTTGGTTCATAATCTGAGTTCTCAACAGGTTGTCCAAATGTTTTACGAACATTACAGTTTTGTGTTCATATGATCAAGAACATTGAAGGTGCACTAAAGAGGAACCTGAACTCGCTCTTTTTACCGCGGGAACTGGATCTGCCCGTTCCGAGCACTCATAGAAATTTCGAATTAATCTCCTGTTCATCCAATTTCTATAATTTATTTATAAATTAATTTCTATAATTTATAATTTATTCGATTAAACGTCCCAGCTTCCTCCTTTTTTTTTTAACTCACCGCAGACGGTAGGAGGAGTCAACCAAACTTTAGCCAGGCCGCTCTGCCATCGCTGGAGTGACACCTAGTGATGGGAAAACAGCCAACAGACTACGCGCATTTTTATTTCCCGTGGGCCTAATTTGCGGCTATGTAGCCTCTGACTGGATCTATTTATTCACGGAAACCTAGAAAACAAAATAAAAGTGAAAGCAAGGCCGCCACGAGAGTGCCTGAAAGGCACTACACTCGTTATTTGACTCCTCCGACCGTTTGCGGCGAGTCAAAAAAGCCAAAAACAAAAAAAATACCGGACACTTTGGAAATTCTAAAGTGCTTGGCGAAAGCCTTGTGGTCAACCCACTGTCGCTTCTCCGAGCCGCTTTGCGCGGAATCACTGGGCCGCTTCGGAGCCATGCGTCTCACTCACTCGACTGCAACGAGACGTCGGCGAAGAAGCGGAGGTGCAGCTGCCACCGCCGACGCGCGCGCGCTCGTTCTACCGCTACTGTGTGACGTCACGGTTGCTATGCACAGCTGCGCCCCCAACCGGCGCGCCGGTTGCTAAGGCGGGGAGGAGGTTGCGCTGCTGCGCGGAGGAGAGG
Organism: Amblyomma mixtum; assembly: GCF_055824585.1. Lineage (NCBI taxonomy): Eukaryota > Metazoa > Arthropoda > Arachnida > Ixodida > Ixodidae > Amblyomma > Amblyomma mixtum. Next base: position 251,300,751 of record NC_143012.1, read on the forward strand.
CCACAGTTGGTAGGATTCCAGCGCACGGACGAACACCGCGAGCATGAGCCATTAAAGGCTTGCGCCTTAAAAAAATAAATAAATGCATTGAATTACCATTGCGATAGCACATCCAACTCTTTCGCGTGCGCTAAAATTCGCTACAACTCAAGAACGAAGGGCAAATACTTTAGAACAGCGCTCTCCAGCCAATGGAATCGACAGATTTTCATGACTGTAGGGATTCTGTTTTACCTCCTGCCAATCTCGGTCAATCCACGATTAATACTTTTTCATAGTATGGTGACATAGAATTAACAAAAGATTATCCTCGACATCATCAAAATCGGTGGACGCATTTGGCTGGAAGGCCCTCTTTTTAAGGGGAATTCGCTGCTTAGTTCTGAAGTTGTATCCGACCATAGAAAAGCACTGCGATTAACTATCTGGCGCGTACAGACACAAGGGAATCCCGCTAAAGTCTTGGGGCCTAGTCAGAGCTAAGCTATCAGCCATGATATATTTAGCGACGAGTTGAATGTTCAATACCGCTTCTACCACATGTCCCAGAGCAGACGAGAAACTATAAAAGCACTTCGGAAATAATTGATTTACCAATGTGGACATAACGCGAATGATGGTGGTTTCCTCTGTTGATTGTAAAGGCGGGACTCCGGCGGTAATCGATGATGACGCTCTGTCCGAGCCCACGCACAACTTTCTACAAATAGCTTTCTGCCCGCCCAATGTCCGGCAGTGGGGTTGTGTTAGCCCGTGTCGTAAGATATGACACCCGTTGCAGTGCGAGCTTTGTTAGCGTGCATTGAGCAGTCCGGATATATGCTTCTGATACGGGAGGTCAACGCACTTCCTGGAAAGAGTTTGTTTTAGGTCGTGTTGCGATTACCTTTTAATATCTTTCACCCCTTAAACTCCCACCACGACTGAAGTTTTCTTCTTACTTTGAATGTTCCGGCTGTTTCCGACACCTGCGCAATTGAAATAGTTGGTTCACTAGCATTGTTATCTATCAGTTACTTTGGTAACTAACTTTCCTAAACACTTTGGTTTAGATTGTCGGAGTTCTTTCTCGATGAGACGTTTCAAAACCACACTTTTGGCCGCATTAGACAACACAGCACGTTTGGCATGATAAAAAAGTTGACACGCTATGTAAGCTTCAGACGTTTCATCATCTGTTTTGCTCTGGGAGCGTTACGGGCATGCCACGGGTATTCCAGATCTGAGGTGCTCATACATGCCTTCAATAATGCATGCTTGATGTCCAAACGAAATGTCTAAGCGTCCAGTTTTTCTTCTCTCCTTTAATTTATGTCGTTATGTGTTTAGCAATACTGCAGATTGGGCGAGTTGGTTAACATACATCTTGAAAAATTTAGCGCGACACACAAGGACAGGAAGAGTGTCGTCTACTCTTTCTGTCCTTGTGTGTCGCGCTAAATTTTTCAAGATGTGTTTAGCGCTGCCAACTGTGTCTTCTTTTTTGTTGTTTCTGTGTCAGCGCTGAGTCTGTCGTCCATCCACCTTAACAAAGCGCAGATATACGGCCACCGAGCACGAGCGAGAAGATGGAATGGCGTCTCAGCTGCTGCTTCGTGATGTCAGGACGAACGACACGGGAACCTACGCTTGCAAGGTTGCCAACAGTCACGGGAAGGACGAGATGTTCATCAAGCTCACCGTCCAAGGCAAGTCGTTAGCTGCAAAAGCATGCTGGCCCGTGTGGCTGCCTCAATGGAGAACCATTTCTTTCTTTCTCTCTTCCTTCCTTCCTTCCTTCCTTTCTTCCTTTCTTTCTTTCTTTCTTTCTTTCCTTCTTTCTTTCCTTCTTTCTTTCTTTCTTTCTTTCTTCCTTTCTTCCTTTCTTTCCTTCTTTCTTTCTTTCTTTCTTTCTTTCCTTCTTTCTTTCTTTCTTTCTTTCCTTCTTTCCTACCTTCTTCCTTTCCTTCTATCTTTCTGTCTTTCTGTCTTTCTATCTATCTATCTTTCTTTCATTCCTTCTTTCTCTCTTTCTTTCTTTCTTTCTTTCTTTCTTTAATTCTTTCTCCCTTTCTTTCTTTCTTCCTTTCTTACTCTCTTTCTTTCTTTCTCTCTTTCATTCTTTCTTTCTTCCTTTCTTTCTCTCCTTCTTTCTTTCTTTCTTTCTTTCCTTCCTTCTTTCTTTCTTTCTTCCTTTCTTCCTTTCTTTCTTTTCTTTCTTTCTTTCTTTCCTTATTTCTTTCCTTCTTTCTTCCTTCCTTTCTTTCTTTCTTTCCTTCTTTCTTCCTTCCTTTCTTCCCTTCGTTCTTTCTTTCCTTCATTCTTTCTTTCTCTCTCTTTCTTTCTTTCTTTCCTTCTTTCTTTCTCTCTTTTTTTCTTAATCTCTGCCTCTACTTTCTTTGATTCTTTCTTCTTCCTCTCTTTCTTCCTTTTTTTCTTTCTTTCTTTTCCCCTCTCTCTCTTCCCTTCTTTGTTTCTTTCTTTCTTTTCTTCTGCCTTTCTCTGTCTATATTTTTTTCGTCCTTTATCTATTTGTTTCCTTCTTCGTACTATCTTTTTCCCTTCGTCATTTCTCTTCTTTCCATTTTTCTTGCTTTCCTTCCTAGTGTTCTTTCTTGCTTACGTTCCCTGATCAAAATAAGGGTACCGTACCATATTTATTCGAATGCCTTGAGATAAGAAGGCGATATGCCGAAACGGTATCGGGTAAACTGCGTCGCGTAGCGTTGGTGATGACTAAGTTGATATGACGGAAAGTTACCAGGTTAGTTGGTACACGGCATCAGCGAAAACAACGCGCAAAAGACAGGATTGAGAATAGTAGGCACGCACACAGAGCATGTGCGTGTCTTCTATTTTCGGTCCTATCTTTCGCACGCTGTTTTCTCTTAAGTAAGTCGATATGAATTGGAAACTTGAATGAAAAGCTTAGTGATAGGCTCGCTTGCTAACTTGCGAAAAAGTAAACATACCCTGGAGCAAGGAACAGAGAGAACCGGTTATTTTCTGAAATTATAAATACTATTCGCGCATAGGATTAGGCTAGGCTGCTACTGATTTCAAGCTTTTCGGAAGCAACATTGTTCATATCTGGTGCATTTATTAAACCTAATTTCGTGCAAGGTAATTTAGCTGCCTTCTAATCAAATATAAAGACATAAAGCCCGCAATTCCAAAAACCACCATTCTTCAATATCCTGCACTGTCATGCACGTTACAGAGCCACCCGCTCCACCGGCCAATGTGCACGTGAGTCATCTGGCTAGCCGCTCTGTTTCAATTCGTTGGAGTGTGCCTTTCGACGGGAACTCACCGATAACACAGTATGACCTCAAGATTCACTCATCAAGAGGTACGTATGGCTTACGGACATCTTTCTATGGAATCACTTCCGTACTTGTACCGCACAGGCGCTCAAAGATGATATGGCGTGATGAGGTTTAGAGTAGCGATTAGATATAGAGAGTGTAGGTGATATGGAGACGTGGTGTGACTTTGTTGATGCGAGTTGGTGGTTTTCATAAATACATAATCAAGAGAGAGAGAGAGAGAGAGGCCCTTTAACGAAAGAGAAGAGAATTTTTCCGGCGTCTAAATTTCTCGGAAGAATGGGGGGTAGTCAAACATCTTGAAAGAAAGCTTGCAAATTGCCTCAAAATTAGTTCGTATTTAAACACGATTCCATTATCGGCCTTTAAGCGATCAGTGCGATGAATACAAAATGGCATCAGTTATACACTTGCGCGCTGCTAGTCAATTTCCTCATCAGTTTTAAGATTTTCAATCTCTCTAACACGCATTTATTTTTTCGTTCCTCAATTTTATTGTATTCCAGGTTATATAAACAAAGCATCGATAAGGTATCGAAACGCCTTGCTGGTTTCAAATGGTATTGCAGCAATAAACCACCAATTCACATAATTACTGGCATATTTTCCAGTTCACGCAGCACCGCATGACCCACGCTCCCGTGTAAAATAGCTGTGCACGATTCCTCAGAAAAAAAAAAATCGAAGGATCTGCATGCTAGGAAATTTGTTAATACTGCTCCAAGAGGTTCTTCTCCTCTCTCCTTGACCCACTCCTGATGCTTATTCTTTCGCTTGATGAAGACGGCACTTCGCGTGTGATACCGATTCCGGGGACCCAGCTGGAAATGACTCTGGACAGCTTGAGCCCCAACTCGGCGTACAAGGTTGAAGTGGTCGCCGTAAATGGAATTGGGACAGGAAGTCCCAGTGAACCACTGTTCTTCACTACTGACACAGAAGGTAAGGCGGCAGTTGGCGAAGCATGATTTCCCTAAGCCTGAAAGAACGAAACGGGAATTCCATGGAAGATGCAAGAAAGCTAGGTGTTATTTTAGGCGGTGTCTATTTTTTGGTTTGAAGCATTCTTTTTTGCCATAACTAAGGGTACCTGAATCATCTCGATACAAACGGAGCCGAACACTTTCCTAATAAATAAAAGAGAAATTATTTGTCAAAGAAAGCTTAAGATAGAAATATGGGTATAACAACTGGCAACTACGATTTAGGTACGGTTCTCTAGTTTTTTTCACAAACTAACGTTGTTGTAAATCGCCCGTTATCATCAAAAAAGGGTAGTTTATCTTTCCATGCTTAATTCCTAAAATCTCCGCAGGTGCTGAACAGCCGTCACCAGTAGTACATTCACTTAGTTTTCAGGACTTTGAAAATGTAGTTTTCATTATTTTAGATATCGGTGAGAAGAAAGACCCAAACAGTTGTTTTTTTCTGAACCTATATATTTAAAGAAAGAATGACATAAACTAATGGTTTGAAAAGACAAAGCAGTACCGCGATACACAGCCTATTGTATAGAAGGTAATAAAGGTGGTGAAGATCATAAACAACTTACGTGGCATAATCGATGCCATTCTATACTTTGCGCCAAGATAGCTCCTTTTGTCCTTACTTTATTTTTGAAGGGTTAACGTAAGCTTTAAAGCTTCATCAGTGTGGCTATGGTGTGGGCGTTACCGTGTTAAAATGTTTCAGCTGCTTCAAGAACAGACATGTGCAAATGATTCGTATCAAAATTATTATTTCGTTTCTTTCCTTTTCAAGCTCCATCTACAAAGCCAGTCGACGTTAAGGTCATTCCTCTCAACTCCACCAGTCTTCGTGTCACATGGAAGGTGAGCCCCCATTTTGATGTGCTTCCCCCAACCACGCCGCTGTCAATATAAACCGAAACATAACATTACTCAGTTAGTGCGTGTCTTTCATAATTATGCGTAAAGTTTGTAGTAAATATTTCGTTTTCGCCCAATTTTTTTCCAATACCCATACTTTGGCCTGCCGTATTTATTTCTTCGTCTACTATGACCGTACGTGCACGTTAATTCTCGCTCGCAATTGAATATACAGCCTAGTTCTTGCAGAGGACTTATGATGAGGACGAATTATTGCGGAGTCCAGATACTAAAGTCGACAAAACCGACAGAGAGGATGAACTTTTAGACTTCCTGCACGCCATTGTGACACAGTAGCTATTTCGCTGAAGAGATGATCGAATTTCGACACCAGCGATCGCAACTGCATCGAAGCAAAATGCAACAATTGTAGTGCATTCTTCAGAAATTAGAGTCATTAGGCCGCCATTGGGTTGCGCCCTAGACTGCACTGTTGAAGCACTGGTCACAAATTGTATTCAAGTCCGGGCAATTAAGGATAAGTACGTAAAGTTCTGTCCATAAGATAAGATCCACGAGATTTGCTTTCAAGCTGTACAGTATGGTCCTAAGCGTCGGAGAAATGATGATGATAGACCCTATTATCTTCAAGATATTCGATGTCTTAGCGAGCTGAGCGAGCCAAGCTACATTAATCAGCCGCAAATCTGATTACCTGGTTTATAACAAAGACAGTAGATACGATGTTAGTTATTTTTTTTTGTTCTTCTTGTAAAGAGAATGCTTGAAAACGTAGCAATTCAAATCTCGGTTTTTTCGATAGTTTGTGAAAGTCTACGGCAGAAAAGAAGCACTCATATGGTTCTGCGATGGTGCCTAACCGCAGGTGCAACCAGGTGAAAGCAAGATAGCAGGCTATTATGTGGGCTATAAGGCCGAGGCAGATGGGCGCTCCGAGTCTTTTGTGTACAAGACGGTCGAGTCTCGTACCGGGAGGAGCCAGGAGTGCGACATAAAGGATCTCCGTCCTGGCACAAAGTATACAGTCGTCGTACAGGCGTATAATGGAAAAGGCCCCGGACCTACGTCAGAGGAGACTATAGGAGAGACGCCCACATCTGGTAAGCCTTCCTGTGTTTTACTTGGCTGCTGTAGGATATTTTCGCTTTACTGGCATTACATCCAGCCCCTATTGTTGCTCTTATGCGCCCCCTCTATCATGAGACTATACAGAAGTGGAGAAGAGGTGGTATCCTTAAATTAAAGCGTGTTTTGTTGCCTCAGAATAGACGTAATAAATGTATTGCTTAATACTAACACCGTTTTTTTGTGTGTTTTCTAAGAGCGTGACATACATTTTCTAAGCAATAATAAAAATTACGGGCAGAGTATATACCGTAGTATAAAAATCACTGTGCACCGAGGGAAATTCACAGCGATAAACATGAGTCCGTGGAACGAAACTTGATACGCCGCAACATGCTGTGGAGAGTTTCATTTAAGTATAGGACATGGACGATCAAATATTCACTTTTTCTTGTTTAAACAGACAATTGTACACCACTTTAAGTGAATTTAGAGAAACTTCAAGGCTACGGCATTTTAATAACTACGGAGCGCGTAATGAACAGCGAATAAGTTTCATCGCTCATCATTTGCGCTTGGAGGGGTAAGGAACAGTTTCAGCGCAATGTATCAAGAGCGTAGTTCCTTTAGCCCCATTGTACTCTGTAATGACGAGCAGGCCGAGACACAGGGTGTTCGCTGACGTCCCGCAATCCACTATGAGTATATGAACTGTACATTTAAGGTTTGTTTCCACAACGTCGTGTGTTTGGGTGATGCAGATGTGGCTTCCCTCTTCCGTGTGGCCGTCAACTACACATCCTCAACGGAAATACGCATTGTTTGGCATGATGTCATCGGGTCACGACATGGTGAGCAGGACTGTTCTTTTTTCTACATGAATTCGAGCAGGTTGTTGATAACTCTAATAACGAAGTTGTTTTAGTAGTATTAGCACCAATTCGTTGTCACAGTGCTGCGGCAGCTCTTTAGCTTATGTGTACCTGCAGGCTACAAGCTTTACCTGCGGCCAAACATCAGCGACTGGGAAACGTACAAAGTTCCAGGAAGTACGACTGCTTACACGTTCAGCAACTTGCGCTGTGGGACGCGGTATGAAATGTACGTCGAAGCAGTCGGAGAGACAAGGCCCAGAATGACGTCTATCATCAGTGCTCACACCAAAGGGTCGGGTAAGCTGTGGTTTGAGTTCGAATATGTTATTTTAAAATGAGCGCCTTTATTGAGTACAGCGACATGCCGAAATCTCCTGCGGTCTGTGAAAAATCTGGTAACCGCATTTCTTGCAGAAAAGGAATGCAGGCAGCTTGCGTGGCTTGATTCGCCAGCTCAACTAGAATGATCTTTGCTTTCACGAAACAAAACCTCAAGGCGGTCTTCACATATCAGGTCATTTGCAGACGCCTGCGGGGCTTAGCAGTGATACCTTAAGCTATGAATTGGACAATGATTATTTTAGAGCAGATGGTTCACCATTAATTGTTCTTAGGTTATTTTGAACCATTTCATTCTAACAAGGATGCCCTAAATTTTTCTCCGGCCGTCTTTAATTAAATGAGGCGATTTTGTTGGCTTTACATTCAGTTGGGCTCAATAATAATGAACCTGACGGTCACGGGCAGCTATTTTCGTTTATCCGAGGCTCGCAGTAAGTAGTCTTACCCTACTGCAGCGAAAAAATGTAGTCAGGCAAAAATGGCGTTTCTATCATAAAAACATCTGTTATGCAGATGTGGTCTGTCATACAGGCCTTATAGCAGCGCTTTCGAAGCACCCCGGATTGGTCACGTGCTCCTCGTCGAAGTCACGTCTGTCGCCGAGCTTCTTTTGGGGCCCAACATTACTAACTGCAATATGAGCGTTCACGGCAACCAGCGGTCGGTTGGCTCCCCGTCTACTGTTCACGACAAATTTTTACGAATGCAACGACGAAGCTGTGCTAGTCACGGGCGCGCAAAAGGTATCAATTGCACTGCCTGTTCTATGCGCCCTTCTTCCGCCCGGCAACAACGCACAAGTTGGAGAACCGTCTAGTCCAGAAAGCATACAATATGACTGACAGTAAAAGTTCTTGGATAGCTGCCGCTGCTTGACCACCGGCCGCCTACTCTTTACCCAGGTTTTGAACGGCCCACTTGTAGGCACCAATTGACAATGCAGCCCGTCTTTGCGCGCTTGGTCTGCGCTTTCAGTTTCGACTTTTTATTGCTCTTTTGATGTTGCTACGTTGTATTAGTTGGAGGTCGGTGGTGTCACAGTAGTCAAAAAACACTTTTCGCTCTCTACGCTAGTGGCAAGCGCGCGCTTTTCGACAGCGGGGCGTGCCTTAATGAGCCTTCTCGTTCGCACTAACCGAGTTGTACTGTCATGGCCGCACTTTGTAACTGAGACGCAGCGTTATTGCTCTAATACTTTTCTTGATGGTAGCATCGCCTTTTTTCGCAATAAGCCAGTGTTCGCTATAACTGCGACCGTTATAAATGGGTTGTGCTGTATATATTGAGTACAACAATTGATAATGATAGCCTCCATAAAGATGGGAGGACATATGTACCAGCAGCAGATGTTCTAATGTGAAGCAACTATAACCTTTTTGCGTCGTACCTGGCATCTTTATTTAATTCAAATGGGAACTGCAAAATCTATACCTTTATCACCATCTTACAAACAATTTTTCATGCAGCCCAAGCAAAGTGTGTGTTCCTTTTTGTGTCTTTTCTATATCCACATAATTTGTGTTTTGCGAAGCATTCATATTGTGTAAATTTCAATTTGCGTAACATTCAGGTGCATTTGAATACGAAAGTGCCTACCATTGACACACCCAAGCGCTGCGAATTTATAATTCTCGGTAGAAGCAGTGTCGGTAGCCTCCAGAAGGCCACCACTCACCACCATCCAAACGCATCAACTTTCCAGCCCCCATTCACTTTCCAGACACCTCCACACTCCAGCAGCTTCTATAATTCATGAACACGCACGGAAAGGAAATGAAAAGCCGCTGTAGAGCGTACAATTAGTGCTTAAAGATTAAAAGCTGCTGCGGGCCTGGTCAAAGGCTACCGAGAAGATGGCAAAACCAGCAGAATTGCTAAAAGGTACCTCGTGCCTTGCGTGCTGCAGTGCCAGTGGCCCCTTCACACCAGCAGCCGCTGTTGGTGGATAGCGAGAACGTCCCGCTCGACCTGGAGGCGTTCGGTGACGGAGGGTGTCCCATAGGACACTACGTGGTCAAGTACCGGGCCGTGGACGATACCGAGTGGACCGTCGTCTCCAAGGAGGGCTCCAAAGGTCACGTCGTGGCACTCAACAATCTTGAGCGGGGGCGACGCTACAAGCTTCTCTTGGGCGCCGCGAACTCGGCCGGCTACACCGAACGCCTCTATGACGTGCATGTGGCTCCTGCTGCCAGCAAAGGTGTGTGTTCACAGGTATATTCTGAACAAGAGGGAATTTACATATGTCTTTAGAAAGAAAATCATTTCTGCTGTTGGCAAGCGGTACCGCACATCGACCTTTTCGCGCTTAACTGAGTGCTTTGCAGCGGCGATATATCGTTACTTGCTTGATTACTTTCACTCAGTGGACCGCACTTACTTCTACAGAGTCAATATTAAAACTTACATTTGAGGCCACATGGCGGCCAGTGCAAAACTCCGTTATCGAATACGTGTTAAGGATTTGGAAGTTTGTATATTTGTCTCGTGAAACTTGTAGACGATGCATTGAGGCTTTCATTCTGTACGAGCAGTGAAGAACTCATGTATTTTTATGTTAATTTTCATACTTTCTGTTGCGATTTCTGTGCTGAAAGGAATTGATTTTTGAAAGCAGAAAAATTCAAACGACACGTAGGGCGCCTTCTCGCAACTATGATTTTGAACTGCAGTTAGTAATAGAGGTTCGATTTTGACTGGAATGTGTGACATTGATGCTTTATTGACGACTGCCAGTTTTTTTGTTTTTTGTGAGCGGAGATCATACTTGCTGGTTCAAAAATTTCGAAAGAAGGGGAGTTTAATTGTGGGAATAGAAAAGCTGTGTCACAAATCCCCGGTAAGGTGAAAATTCGGTCAAATACAGGCAACTGAGGGCAAAGCGGTGCTGCCTCGTATTTTTTTTTTAATCCAGGAAGTGTATCAGAAAATGGTACAGCCATTTGTATGCACTTTGCAGTCAAAAGCTAATGCATGCCGCGATTTTTGTCGACAAAATTATTGTAAGAACAAAGTGTCGGCAATGTTATTGCAGACCCTGCATTCATAACACGCTGCCCCAAAACTCATCTGTCAGCACATTTCTGTTCCCACCATCCCAGGAATGTCGGAGACGTCGACCGGGGCGGTGTCTCAGCAGGAGATGCACCGAAAGCTTGCTGTGGTAACCTCCATCGTGTGTTCCGTGGTGGTGCTCATCGTTATCGTCGTGGCTGCGTGCGTTGAGCTGGGACGCCGGAGAAGGAGGGAACGCGCCGAGGCGGCGGCCTCCGAAATTTACGGTGCGCATCTTGCTTCACCGCTATGGTTCTCTTAATTGTGAATTATGTACGTAACAAAAAAAACACTGCTATTCATGCCACTTACTGGATGCCGGCATAAATATTTGGATTAATTGTATTAGGTATTCACTAGTGATATAAGGAAAAGTGAGGAGGCCTGACGGGATGCAATGGAAATGTTTCAAAGAGTTCAATGACAGTTTTTGTTGCTTTGTATACTGCTCAATATAAGTGGAAAAGCGCTCTACTGACGGAACAAAAAATGCATGGCCATAGCGTTCTACACAAGTTCAGAGATTCATCCATTGTATTCGCCTCGCCGCGTTGGCTCAGTATAATAAAGAAAAAAAAGCCGTGATGGCTCATTAGTGACGGCGCTCGGCTGCTCATTCGCAAGACACGGGTTTGATACCGGCTGCGATGGCTGAATTTCGATGGAGGCAAAATTCAAGAGGCCCGTGTGCTGTGTCATGTCAATGCACGTTAAATAACCCCAGGTGGTCGAAATTTCCGTAGCCTTTCACTGCGGCATCCCTCATAACCTGAGTCGCTTCGGGACATTAAACCCCAATAAACCTAAACCATTGTGTTCAACGGCAGCTTCTGTACTAGACTCCCAAGCATCGTAGAGTTCTTCGCTCACTGAATGACTATGCCATCTAGAGTGCAACAACGCTTTCCCCTTTTTTTTCTGGCATATCCAGCGGAGCCGAGGCTTAAGCCCGCGTCCAAGTGCGAGGAGATGGCACTTGCCACCTGGGATAAACAGAAGGAGCCGTTGCCGACCCCTGCTCGAAACGGGGATCTGTCCCATCCGCAACAACAGCAACTCTACGCTCCCTGTCCCTACGGCACGTCTTCCGGACGGCTGCGGCAGCACACAGCGGACGGAACGCTTGGAAGGCGGTCCCACACCAGAACTGAAATCGTCGAAGAGTTCTACGACATGCCTTTGCCGCCGGTGAGCGCTTGGCTGTGGCCTTAAAGAGACCCTAACTTAGAGACCTGAATTTGCGTTCACGTTTGAGAATTTGCTAGAAGGGGTGAACAGAAGCCATCGGTGTACCTGGGATCAGTTTTCATGCAGCTATATTGCCTCACAGAAAATGGCAAATGTCATGAATACTGTATACATTGCTGTGAACGGCCCTTTTAAATTCTTAATTCATGCGTGCAAAGACTGACTCATCGACGTTCGTCTAACAATGGCATAGCCTTGATGTTCACCACTAAATGATTTTATAAGCTTGCACGTGGATGGTTCGCTCCTTTTGTAAAATACCTACAAGCTGATCTTTCCACTAACCTACTACCTACTAACTGATCTAACTGATCTGAAAATGAAAAAAAAAACGGACGCACGTAGTCATAGCCCCTTTATCCCCCCCTACCATTCACACATATATTGCTCTGCGCGTTCATTTCCTGTGCATATAACTGAAAGACATGAAAAGGAATGCATTTTTTTTAAGGATGCATAAACCTATAAGTTATTAGAAGAAATTCTTCCGCAAAGTTCAAAAATCATTGCAGACTGGCACTTTTGTCAAGGAAATCTGGGGAGCCCAGGTGAGAACTTCTGCTGGATGCGTATTTTCCCTCAGTTTGTTTCGTAGAAATAGAAAGCATGCGATCCCTTGCCAAGACCATTCGAATACTTAGGTCCGGGTGTTCCGCACGGGCATCATTTTGCGTCAACGAGTGCCTGAAGGAAATACACTGCTTAACAACATGAGAGTATGTATATCTGTAGACGTATGCCTTTTCTTTAAAACGGTAGCAGAAGATGGCGAATTTTTTTTTTTTTTTGGACATGTTGCTCAACAATTCCTCTTTTTTTTTTGTCACCATAACATGTACTGGCATTTGACACAGTCTTCGTTTGGATTTCAGTACGCCGTTCACCGACACTTCATCCGGCTGGAGACATTACCCGTACCTAATCTCGACAAAGAGTCTCGACTATAACTAAAACAGCAGAGTGCTCAAAAAGGTATACAGCAAGTCTGACAACAGCAAAATTAATGCCTTCACTACACGCCCACGCAAAGCACCCACTTCACGCACAGCCCACGCAATAATGGCACTCTTGCTCGTACCGAACTTCCTCTTTTTTTGCCTAACTTTCACGAATAGTGCTTGAGAGATTCAAAGTTATGTGCTGCGTTGTGAACCTAAGATACCGTTGTATTTGTTGTCATTTTCTGCAGACCTCGATTTACCGTGGCGCTAGTTTTGGTTACTGATTTCTGGCGTTAATAAAGTCATTTAAATCTCATGTATGGGATACTAATCACAAACTAAAGTATTAAAGTGTTCGCTGATCAAAAGTACTTATTCAGATACTGAGGCCGAGAAAATTAAAAATGAATGCTTGATACTGGACCTTGCATTATTCTGGAAAATAAATTGTTCTAAATTATGATACCGAAGTAGTAATTGCGCCAATGTCATTAGGAAAGAGCAATTTTTTCAGAAACATACTTTTGCTTTCCTGAATTTCTGCACGGGATCCTTCTTCTATGCGTCCTCAACCGCAAATGTGGCAGGTTTCGAAGATTATCTATTGAGTCTCCAGTTCTAATTTTTTAGTGCCAGAGGTTGACGTTTAATTTCATTCCTTTTTCAAAAATAGTTCTAATACGATTTTTGATCCCTGCCCAATATAACGGCATTCACAGTACTGAGGCAACAGTCTAGATTTTATTTGTTTTTATTTGCTCCATCAATTTCACCTCCTACGAATCATGCTAATGATTACAAAAATCGAAGGTTTTGTGGCATGCAGCTAATGTGCAGGCTTAAATTGGCTTCAAATTGCATTCTATAGTGATTGCGAGAAAAATTAGTCGAAATTAGAATTTGTTTTTTTCGCAAGAGGTGGTAATTGTCAGGCGTTCACTCAAGGTTTATTTTCAAGTCATGTTAGTAGTTCCTTTTACGCACGTGTTTCTAATTTTTTAACCATAATTTTAAATTTGCTATTTTCACATTGCAATGCAAGCTTTTTCTTACGATTAGTTCTGCGTTAGTTTTTTTCTAATAATTAAAAAAAAATGCTGTGAGGGCCCTTCTCTCCCGATGATGATGATGAAAACGTTTATTTAAAGCCACAATGCCTTAGTTGAAGAGAAGGCTGATCGGAAACATTTCTTTTGTATGAGGTGCTTATATGTCACCACTGTAATTAACATGCTTCATATCCAGCATTCTTAAGCCAATTGAAGCTTTCTTTTTGTAACCCCATGTAGCATTCACAATTTCTTAAAAAAATACCAATAGATGTTAGTTTCTTCTCTTTTACTCGTTTTAGTTTACATATTTTTCTTTCAGTACGCATATTTGTACTCTTCCAGAGTAGTTACCATCAAGTTTTTGATCGATTAGCCTCACGTTATCGGCTCTATTTACTGCAAAATGCAGGCAATTTTTTATCTACGGGTTCCTGCACTGCTTTTTTGTCTTAGTGCATCGCACGGTGCCAGCATCTGTTTTTCCTGCCCCACCACTCGTGTTTGCCTTGTCACTAATTTATTTCGCTTTGATTTCAGGGGTTTCGGTGCTAATAGTAACCAATTCAACGTGGAATTACCACTCCGTGTGCATGTGCGCAAGGATATGCCGAGGTGAAGTCCACGTTATTACTCCGTGTCGCCCTCCATAAAAACGAAGGATTTGCTTCAAGGCATCCAAGGCGCCATCAAGACTTGGGACTTCAAGACCAGCAAGATGTGCTTATGTGTGCGTGTGTGCTAGTGTGTGTATGTGCGCGTGGAAGTTGCAAATGTGTTTGTGACGCATGAAGTCCTGAATCAAGCAAGTGTAACGAGTGCTGAAATCAAAAAGGAAACAACCTCCTTTTCCGCCATTCCTCGCCCAACTGCCACATTATGGGAGAAATAAACTCAAGGCCGACGGAACGTTGTCAAGCATAAGACGCCTACCGGTCGCCTGTGCGCTCACGTTTTCCTGTGCATTTTCAACGTGTGAGTCTTGTGGGGGGCTTTCAGTCACGAACTGCTTACGACGGCCCGCGTGAGAAGACTTTATTGTGATACGACGAACATTCGATGACGTCATTTAGCGTAGAAAGGTGGCTGTCGGAGGCCTTAATTGTTGCTGGCGCAGCACAACTTGACGATCCGACACAGTTCGATGCGAGTGCGTCGTTGTCTGTATAACGACGCCCAAAAGATTTAAAAACCGGAGGAAACTGTTCGTAGATGTTTGTTGTGATCGAGTGTTTTCAATAGCCGGGAAATGGTTGAACGGCACACGCACTCCGCAGCCAAAAGTGTTTGAGTGTAGTTATCGAACGGTAGACACCATTGAAGAAAGGCTTGCCGGACGATCTCAGATAATTAGAATGGACTATGTTTTCAGGGGCAGGTCCAGATGTAACATACGTGAAAACTTTGTCTCATATGTTGGTTTATGATGCTGAATTTATCTTGTCGAAGTAAAACAAAAATACCCTACACATACCCTTCGTGTTTCCTGAGAACTGCTCCACATTTCTTTCCAGCCTTACATGGTCGTCATACGAGAAGACGAGTGCTGGATATATAATTATTCTACGGCCAATCGCCAGTGCTGTTTTTAAAAAGATACCTGTATTAACTGAGGGCCACCGACCAGCACGCATACTAATTTAGTGATATGAATGGTCTTTCCTGGGAAAAATGCCGCATATTTATATTAGTAACCAATTATTTGCTTAATGTTTGGGTGGTTGTAGAGAATGCTCTTGGTTTCGCCATAATTCCAGGAAGCAAAGTGATGCTAAATATTACAGGAGAGATTCTTAAGTTACAACCACAAATGCGGCGCGTTTTGGTATCTTCATTATAGCTGGCACACTGCATTAGCTAGCACGCACAGCGTTGCCTCAGTTTTACCCAGTTGTCACCTGAAAATCCCGTGAAAATTTGCCACAAAAAAATAAAAACGTTTTAGCCTGCTGCAAGCAATTAGTTTTGACCCGAAGCAGTCGCCACAGGTGATCAGAATCATTGACTGACCTTTTTTACTTTTAAAATCTCAGAGAAAAATGTGAAAAAAATCTTGGACTACGTATGGGCGCGTCCAGCCTGGTTGAAGTGCCTTCTTTCTCTCGTTTGGAAATCTCAAGCGAAGGTCATGCGAGGCAACACTATCTAAAACGCCCGTCACAAGATAAGCCTGATCTCTAATGTCACTCCAATTAAACCGGTTGTTTGCCAGCTGCCGCCACCGTATCTCCGCACAATTCTGTTCAAACATGAAACAGACGCCTTGATCCGTGGAGAAAAATTCTATGTTGAAGCTCTGTAATATTGTGAAAAAAAGAAACATAATTTATCGATCATCATGCATGTGGGAAAAGAAGAAGCTAACGATGACAGTGACTTTGGCCAAGTCAGCGTTACAATCTTAATGCAGATGGCTGAGTTCTCGGCGCATGGCTGCGAAAGCAGTTAGCGTTATAAAACTCAGTAATACTTACTTAAAAAGTAATACTTAAGCAAGTAGTAGTAAGTAAGTAGTAGTAGTAAGTAGTAAGTAATACTTAGCTTATCGAGGCAAGTTGGCACAGATAAGCTAAAAGGTTGTTATAGTGCGCATCTGTTGCTAGCAGTTTTCCTCGACAGAAGGTCCTCAAAGCAGTTCATATAAACCCTCAAAATCACATCAGTTCACAATGCACCATACACATGCCAGTCCAGAGCAGTGGCATCGGCAGTGGAGGTCAAGACCATCTCACACCTCGTAAGAAAACTCTGAACTTGGTAAAGCTTCCTGCTAGTCAAGCTGTTCTACCATGCTCAAGAATCGTCAGCGCCACGTGGGCTGGAGGAATAGACCTGTCTGTCGCGTCTCGTCTCTTTGATTGATCCTTACTAGCGGCAGCAGTTCTAGAGCCGTTTACACGTAGTTTTTCACGTAGTTTTTCTTTCGACATCTTCATACGAGCCAACACCCATTCACTCAGCTAGTATTGTGCCATTGCATATGTCCATCCAATATTAAAGAGAAGTGTCAATTTGCAGAAAACATATATATAAAATTTTTCCTGACTGAAGTGAAAATGACTTGCGGGTATTATACGCGAAGAGAAAAACTACAAAACAAATAATATCGTGCCTGTCCGCACAATCTGGCCTAATTATTAAATAAATGCTCAAACTGTGCTACCAGCTTAATGAGAAGACCTATACCTATGCCGTGCGATAGCTTCAACAATGGCCGAATCTGCAGCGCAAATCTTGATGAGCGTTTTCAGCACTTAGAATTAGTCGCTCAGGTGCTGCGGCGTTGAAACGAGGGACGCCTACACGAATATTGCGGTGATTTGTGTACCAGGACCTGCATGAAGCAAAAATTAGACCATATGCCTCACTGCGCATCCGTTTAGGCAATATCCACATGGCGCATATGTTTGAGCCCTAGCCTAATCTGTGATGCATAGAAGTTTGCTCTTGGAAATTACTGGAATAAACAGTAATTTTACTCGTTATGCTTATGGTAGATGCCCTGCAATTTTACAAGGGTCAGCCGCATCAGTGTCACCGCGTCTGAAAAATGCTTCCTGCAGCAAATGCTTATCCTATAACCCCCCCCCCCCCCCCCCCCCCTTTCGTACTCTCAGCCTCCGGTGTGTGCCCTGCCTCGCCAGTCGGTGCGTTAAGTTAGTGCCACGCGTATTTGTCTGCTATGTGAGGTTTAGAATCAAGGCATGAAATATATCCGCCTTTATTATTTTAGCGCCTCTCAACATTCTGATTTTCTTCGTTTTAGATGCGATCGATGACCGCTGCCAAATACGATGTCCGGTAGATACTATGCGGTTCTAGGGCTTTCTGTGCTCCAAGAACAGCATTCTTCGCTGGAGCAATAGGCCCACAATGCTACTCCGGCTTACAAGGTATGCTTTTCTCACCAGCCATCTACGGAGACGGCCTGCAACTTAAAATTCAAGAATACGAAGATGGCTCTACTGTGTTGCTGCCTTCCTTCGGTGCTTGCGACCAGAAAAGCGCAGTTTCTATCATATTAGCTGAGTGTGCCTCTCTGGTGGTCTACGGCGGCGGCAAGCCACAACGTGTAGAGTACGTGTGTGACGTTAGTGCTGTGCGCTTTCTTCCGATGACTGTGCTTGTGAAGCACAGAAATCCACCTGCTTAATCTCCAAGGACAGCGCCTCTCGCCCTCTAAACAATGGATTACTGTTCTGCCATCCACACAACGGCCGACTGGTGCCAACCACATCCGGATCCGGTATGCTGCTGTTATCATTCAGTGAGTCGTCCCACGCCCCATAAGGTGCGCGTGCTTATTCTTTCCGAGCCGATGCTTTCTGGCGGTATGTGCACTGGATGCACTTTTAGTGTAGTGAAACAGAGAACAGCAGGTGCAAGCCCACACCACTTAGTATTCCAGTGCTTATTCCCTCCTAACCGATGCTTTATTCCAGAAATCTCAGTCAGTGCTTGTTATGCGCTCGCGAAGAGGCTTACACGTGCTTCTATTTGAAAGTGCACTATTAAGACGCCCTTTAGACTGCGCCTACATCACTGAACTTAAAACTGGTATCTTTTTGTGATGTCGCTTAGGATCCATGCAGCTATAGCTCGGGTTTACGATACGCGATCAGATACGCGTGCAGTGTAAAAAAAAAATGAGTGCGCATTGCGCAATTTCTATTCACGTGAGATTGACCATCTTTGTGCTGCCGATTGTAATCTATATGACAGTGTCAGGATAGCAAAGGAAAAAAAAATTGACGGTTAGGAGCATGCACTTTATGCTTCGAGTAAACAAACCTCGCAATCGTCAGAAACCTTTAACTTCAGAAAAAATGTTACAAAATGTTGTGTACACGTAAAGGACCAAACTGGCGCCCTGCGCCGTAAGCACCCTCTAGCGCCTCGGATATAAATGACAACAGGGCTCGTATTTCCAAGGGCGATTTCCCAGATGGCCGCGTATTTAGTGTGCCACAAACGAACGAAGGTTTTAGATATTCCAGCGCTGATTTCGGCATGCCACGCAACTAATTTTAGTGGAAGGCACAAAATGCTTTAGAGAAGGTCGCACGTGCAAGAGTGCATGATGTCCTTAACCGCAACTTAAGCTCGCCAGCTGTCTGCGGCTCCTGTTTGACAAAAAACAGGTCCTCGTCAGCTCGCCAACAACTACACGATATGGTGTTACCCTAAGCAGAAAAGTCTCGACCATTTTTATGTCAGCTCAAGCTAAGAAACATTTTCCTCGCATGGTGTTTTTTGATAACTTTCGTGAGCCTCGGTGATATTGATAATTTTTGGAAGGGCTAATGCAAAAGTTTGGATTATCCTTTTATGTTGGCTTTCAGTTTCCTCATCTTCTTAGACACTGTGTCGATTTTATTATAGTTGACCTGATAAGCCTCTACCAATGCTTTTCGTGCCTTTATGCCGTATTTTTCTTTCCCATGCGTTCATCGTGCAAACATAGAAAGCCCACCCATGCCGTCTGCTCCCCAAAGCTTTGTAAGGTCAGCAACTTGCTGTGAAACGCCTATCCAGTCTTCCCTTTTACGCTACACTTTCTTACTTTTCCTTTTGTACCTTTTCTTCCTTCGGAAAAGGGGACGCCGCGTGACACCCCCTTCATTTCCGATTTCCAATCTCACAGGCACTCACTCGGACGTCAATCTCATTTTGCTGCTGCGTTAATCCACTCGTAGCGTAGCCGCTGGACAGCAGTTTCCGGAGGCCGCTTGTGGTTTGAGTGTTTGCTTTTAGTGTTGCTTCTTTTTTCTATCTTCTTTCCTCCTTTCCAACCCGCAAACTCTCGATTTCTTGTTCACCTCGATTCCGTCTCGTCTTGCCAGTTTCTTTCTTACATATTCCTATCTTCGAAACAGTCTCTTTGCTTCCAAGTACCTTGCGATTCAGTCGGACGATGTGGCCTCTTCCTTTTTCTATTTTTCCTTCGTTCGCGTCCTTCTCCCTATCCTGTTCCGCTCGACTCCACCCTTTCATCAAGCTCTTCCCTCTTCACCTTCGCCGCCTGCCTTCACTCTCTCTCTCGCCCGCTTCCTATAGCCCCGGCGCTAGATCTTGAGCAAGGTCCTCACCGAGCGTTATCGCTCTAGCCGTTTCCTGAACCACCGGAAGCCTTGGAGTCGCCAATGGCTTTTACGAGGCCAAGAGGTTTTAATGTGTGCTTCAACCCGCCTTCGCCACACGCAGACAACGAAAGAAAATGTTTGAAATAAGAGGCTCGGAGGACAACGATAACGGAGTGAAAACTTGCGCAACCAGAAGTGGAAATAGCTTGGTTTGCAAGAAAGAGCTGGCACATTACAAAAGCCATCGAAGAAGAGAGAGAATGGGGAGGCGAATGAACGGGGAGCGGAGGCTAAGTGCTGGTAATGGTACGAGCCATGAAAGATTGTTCACTAAAGAACGGGTCCCGTGGCGTTTGTTTCTTATCGGGCTAGGAGTCCAGTGGTTCGAGAAGTCAAGAGAGGCTGTCCGTGAAAAATATTTCGAGGAGTTCGAGGGAACACGTAGCTCCGATGAGTGAACGAGGCAGGTTTGTAGAACCGCGAGCCCTGGCGCAGGAATCTTTTTTGAACATCACGCTAAGTGAACTTGTTTTTGTATGACAGATTTACTGATTTTCTGATCTCGTGAGAACATTTTGGCGGGCTTGTTAGTCAAGCATCCTGTATTGAACAGTGCGAACGTCGACAAGCACAAGAGACGAGGAGGCAGCTTTTTATTTAACTGTTTTCTCGTCTCTTGGGCCTAAAGGTTGCTCGCACTGTTCGATAGAGGACGATCTCGAGAGCAGCGCTTCAGGATCTGAAGCAGTTTACTGAGTTATGACCGTTGCGCTAAAGTATAAACCCTGATGTATTAACAATTTTATTCTCGATCAGGGAACAATGACCTGAGGAGATTGAGGAGCAAAATCGCCCCATTCAACAAAACGGCGGCGCTATTTGCCTATAGATTCGAAGCCATGCCGAATGCAACGGCGTCCTAAGGCAAATGCAAACGCCTCATACATTTTTTGATAAGAGACGAATTTTTCAGGCCTGCTTCAAACCTTTCTGGAAGTCTTAATTTCGGACGTCTTGTGTGTAGGCGTGATGGTCGGTTTTTTGGAAACAAACAGGATCCGGTTAGTGGCTGCGGGCAAAATCAATTTTTGTGATGCAATATAGATAGTGACATGATGTGCATGAAACAGAATCATGTATGCTAATGAATGTGGCTACGCATGCTTTTCGAGTGAAATTTAATATGCTATGACGTGTCATGGGGACCAGAATTTATTACGCCAGTTCTGCTAGCAGAATGCAGCTTTCAAAATGAAAAAAAAACACATGCATCTAATATAAATTCCAGGCGACAAAGCTCCGACTGCAGTTTGTTGCTTAACTTTAAGTCTGTAGCAAATAGTACAGAGAAATTCGGTTAAAAGTTGCGAACGTCGAGAAGTTAGCACAAAATGATCCTTTCCTGCTGAAATTGTAGAAAACAGAATTTTTTTTAAAAGCGAAGGCTGTTATACATTAATAAATTTAAAAGATTGTGATTATTGCTGAAGTCTGAGGACGATAAATTTCGCAAGTACACGCGCATTAACAATAATTCAAAAGCTAAATTCCGCACTGCTTTATCAATTATCGGTGAGGTGTGTCTTTGCGTTATGACAGCCGACAGTGTAAGTTGTTTTTCTTGTTTTGCATGAATGTTTGTTTCAGCAGTGCGTCTTCGTATCTGGTAGTTTGAAATGAACCACCCTTAGATAAATTTGGTGTAAAAAACGCTTTCTTTAATTACAGCAGCCATTATTTCAATTCTGATAGAAGAAAATAAAGCCCTTCTGATTTTTGGGCTCTCCTTCACAGATCATAGTTGGGGCAGCGACAGGTCCGTGGCTAAAATACACGTTCTGGAATCTAATGATCTAAATTAGAAAAGTCAGCTCAAGAATGAAGCGGTAGATTCTCTACAAAACGAGGCCTTCCTGCCAGTCGAGAGAGCCAATTAGCATGACACCGACGTTAATCCGTCTAAACAGTGCTTAATCCCCTTTCATTTCCCACCGTTTGCGATGCTGGGGCAGCAGGTTCAAGGGGATTAGCGACAACATGAGAATCGGTCGACGCCATTGGCTGGAGTGTAACCATTGAAGGGAATTAGCCTCTTTTTTCTTGAGTTGCATTCGACATTAGACGAAACGACTTGCCTCTTTTTTTTTTTTTTTTGACGCCAGTCGTTGCTCGTGCCAGTGTGACGAAGAAGCTGTCTTTCGTCTCATAACCTGTAATTTTATTTTTATTTAAAGTCTGAGTTAAAAAACTGGTATAACAGACTCATCTTAACTACTCTTTGCGATCTACATGGCTGGCTGCGGGGCGTGCTAACATTCGCGCTTTTCCTATCGCTTAGGGAACACAGAGACTAAATACATAGAAATATGACGGCGAAGCCCTGCAGTTCGTTAACAAAGCAGTTACGTTTTACCTGGAAGAACACGACTCAGTGGAGGGCAAAAAATGGCGATCTTCTGCATGATACACGATATGCCTTCCTAAATTAACTGTGCGAACACCGTTCGAGACCCTCTTTTCAAAGCCATTTCGGCACAGTTTTAAAAGGTTCGCCACTGCGCACTGCGCTAGCCAATGAAAATGGAGCGCAGCAATTTCACTGCCATTGCATTCTCCTTTGTACTCAACCGGAGTCCTTCGATCGCGTCGACTTCGTGCCGCCACAACTCCAACACCACTTCGCGCACTTGTTTCTTTGGTCGCCGCAAATGCGAACGCTATTCGCAGGATCCGCGGCGCACTATTGCCGGCCTGCCTTCTCCGGTGCAAGTGGCTTCGGGTCTCAGCGCAGTTGACGTCCCTATATTGCATTTGGTATCCTTCGATGTTCCGAGAACGCCCGCTCTTGCGATGATGCTCTTCCGTTACATCCTTTCACTACGATATCGTCCCCGGTAACTGCGAAATTTCGGTGCCGTGACTGCGTTTGCTATCTTGGGCCACTTCGCACTGCAATTTCATTTTTATTTGTTCTGCTTCGCGGCACGATTACTGCGCGTACCTGCGGTTTTGTCTTCAGACCTACGACGTGCCTGCTCAAGGGTGCATGCCACGCAGCTAAATTTGGGAAAATAAAAATTAACTTACAAGGCTAGTACACTCGTAATCCTCTTTTTATTCTTTGTTTGAAAGGCTGCCAGGGAGGATTTGTCTATTTTACGTGCATGAAACAGTGGTCTTTTCGACCGCCGACAAATGCTTATTGTACGTAGTCCTCCTTAAAAGCGTTATCAATGTTGAAATTGCAAAGCTATAAAGCAGCCTTATTTAGCTAAAATCCGCGGAAGTTACAGCAAGCTTTCTAAACAGTGCCAAAAGCAGGAATTGTTCTTCCGCGAGACTCTCTCCTGACGAAGGAAATATTATTTATTTCGACCCAAAGAACACCGAGAATAGGAAAATGCAGTTGGTAACAGCCTGTTTCGGAGAATTTAAGAACTCTGTAATTCAACAAGGATCTCTAAACCAAATTGATTACTACCCTTGCCAATGGTAAGTAGATTACAAATGTACATAGCGTGTGTAAGTTTCTAGTAAAGATTTACTGTAAATGAACGCGACACAATATACAAAGTTAACATGAGCAAAAGATAACTGGAAATGAAAGAAAACACTGAAATAATGAAATGAGCATAACGAATGCAGAGCTCCGTGAAACAAGACAGAATACACACTACAGACGCTGATTCAAGAAAAAAAAAATGCACTCCTTCAACATCGCTTTTCGTGTTAGCTGGAGGGTGCAGAATCCACGCCACGAATACGCCTTGTCGTTCGAAAGCAGCCGCACAATGGACGATGATGCTTGTCTTGGGCCTGTTCTCGCTTTTTGTCGATACTACGCCTAACGACGCGTTCTCAGCGCTTACGAAAGCGCTGCTGATGTCGTCGCAGCCCCTCTTTTCTTCCGCACTCTTATGCGGGAAGCGTCTTCGAATACACGTGATGACAGAACCACTCCAGCTACAGAGAAAAAGATCTCTTTGGACGCGGATGCTGCCGGGCACGCTGAGTGGAAGGGGACTGAGGAGGTGGAGAAGAAGCGTGCAGCGACAGCTGAGACGGTGGCTATTCAGCAAATTCTCCTCCATATGCGGCGCCGAAGAACCAGAAAGGAGCCCGCTGGCACAGAGGCGAGCACGTGAAACGAACCGAGACGAACGTAATGAACTCGGCGACAGATGCACAATGGCGAGAAGAAATTACTCGATTGAAACCGCCTCCAGTCCTGACGCTATCTATTGTCGGCGCTGTCTGCAGTAATGGAAGCGCTTTCGCTCTTGCTGCAATGTGTGCACGTGCGACATGCGAGGAACAATTTTTTTTTTGTTTTCGACTTATGTTAGAGCAAAGTGTTCTCTTGCCTTTACTTCCTGTTCCTATTTTTATTGTTTTTCGTAAATTTTGTCGAAGTGCTCTTCTTGAGGGGTGGAATTTAAGGTTAGACACTGCTTCAGCGTAAGAACAGAATCCGATCGCGCTGATGAAGACAGAAAGAAAAGCCTTCAATAATTAATTTTTTTTTAAATAGAGAAGAATGAGGTAGTTGGGATTTGAACAAGGGCTTTTTGCCAAAAAGGAACCTGAAAAAAATTGCAGAGATGAAGACAAAGTCCTCTCCAGGGTACTTGAGAGAGCCAGTGGTGGGAGTCCGGAGACCTCCATTATTTTTGGAATAGTTGTTTTCGACAGTACTGCGGAGTGGTGTAAGTGAATTTTTTTAACATGTTAACGGCCTAAAAATATTTGTATTAGTGCATTTTGTATGAAGGAATAACAAGTGAAAAAGCGGCGACACGTTTGATGAGGGGCAAAATGCTTTTCAGCTTTCAATCTTCGGAAATTGTAGAAGATATACCAAAATATTATACCCACATTCGTGAACTTCCCAGATCACACCTTTATTAACAAAAAGTAATTTAAGACTGGCCTCTGAGTTAGCGGAAAATGTTTCGCAAACCAATATTGCATTTCTGATTTCTGTGCATGTATTGCAGGCCTTCACCACAGTGCAGGCCTCCTCCGCATAGTTAAAATAGAAGTAACAAGTATCATAAGCACCAACGCAGACACAGTGGACAGGCACACGGGGTGTATCCGAATCATTTTTGACCACTGGTGTTATTTTATTGTGCCCAAAATAGCATTATTTTCATGTTCTCGCATTTAATCTCCTTATCAAATTTCGAAGCATGATTGCGGTTTTCGACAATGCGTTCTTTAAGCGGAGCTGTAGCGGCTGATTTGGACGTTAGAATGTAGAAGTTTGATTTTTGCATGCGTTTTATGCAAAGACGCATTGAAGCGGCTTTCACACCTGAATCTTGTCGACGTCGGCACTGCGCTTCACCTTCGGCAATTTCGGCAAAGATCGATGGATCTTGGCGGCGCCGGCGTTGGGCTTCGGCGGGGTGCGTCGGTATCGGATGGCGTTTGCCGTTTATCGTATTCATCCTGTGAGTTTAAAACGGCAGTGCTTTATTGATGCTTTACTTATTGTCATAATCGTGTCCTTTTCACCCTTTCCTTAATTCTTTCTTTCACTGTACCTTGATTGAGGGTTCAAGTTCCCTTCTTCTGAATCGCTGCTGCTACACCTTCGCTTAGAACTGCTTTACAAGAGCCATTACATCGATTTGCACTTTTGTATCTTATAAGCCACAAGTTCCACCGTATAGGTCATTGCGTCTGTTTTAAGAAGTGAAGACTGTAAGTCACCGGCAGATGACAGCACGACTCGGAGGCATCCATATTTTGGTCGTCAGCTCACTATCTTTCTGCACATATCCGTATCCGAGCGGGTAGCATCGATAGTGACCTCCAAGAGCAGTGGTGGACAATATGATGCTTGTGAAAGGAAGTTGTGAGCTCTCAGGAGGTTCAACAGCGACTTGCAGCAGTGTATTGCGAGCAGGCAGCATCGCGAAGAACCGTGTAATACTGGATGGAAGACTGGCAGCGCTGGCTTCCACCCGCACGATGTTGGCAGCCGGTATCACAGTCGGCGGCCTGCCACGGCTGGTCCCTTTCATAGTTGACATGCGGCCTGCTTTAAAGCCTACTACTCAGTCGAGACGGTTCTTCGGAATGCTGCGTCCTTACTGTCCAATTCCACAAATAAGTGATGAATCTTTAGAGAGCGCACAGCCTCCTTCCACGAGAACCATGTCGTCAAGCACTGCCCTTGCCTAATACTATTCATGCTATTCCCTCGGTTAATGAGATGCACAGGTCAATTGTGCGCTGAAATCCTCAAATTGGATGCTCGGACTTGATCTGCTGTATGGTGGTGAATATAGTCTTCACTACATATGGCTGGCGCAACCAACAATACTGCGGATCATACGCAGCGAGAGGTTAAAAATTCAAAATCGATATTGTACGACCCTCGCAACTCCGACAAAGTTGCGCACACAGATTGTCAAAGCGTTTGGCGGTTTCCTACGACCACGTGCTTCAGAGGATAACAACGAAGATCGTACTATGCGCGACGCACGGGCTGCGTTCACTTGGTGGTCACCTGATCCTGTATTAGGTTTACGAGCGGTGGTGTGGTTGGTAGAAGCGTTAGCCGATCAGGATCAGGCCGATCCACGCTAACGATATGGTCTTGCGATCGGTCCCGGCTAGACAACGGACGCCACTCAACGACAAAAAGGTCATTAACATATGATCATTAAGAAACGACTGCCGCACGCAGAACACACATAGAGTGAGACAGCTGTGCTACGGTAGGTGCACGTCCACAGATGAAATTATGACAAATGACAACAATGTATATCAGCAAAAAGGAAGGCGCAGTTCTGTCAGAACAACCACCGGAATAAGTGCTCGGGAGTCATGGGGATTGAGTGCGAGAGGGTGCACACCTGACCTCGGTTCTTCAGCGCTTTTCTTCACAATGCCTAAATACACGTTTCCAGCGCCGTGCAGATGACAGCGTTGTGTTTCCGGTCACACATGCCTAAATACACGTTTCCAGCGCCGTGCAGAGGGCAGCGTTGTGTTTCCGGTCACACGGATAGCTCGTTTGCATTAAAAGTGCGCGCAAACGGAAGGTCAGGCTGGCAGGGTTTGTTTTGCACCGATTGCTTAGTCATTAGCGCCGGCAGACACACTTCTTTAGTATTAGAGTTAAACGGAGCAGGCTTTATTTACTCCGTAGAGAAAGCAATAGATTGGACACGAATAAGACGAGTGTGACGGCATTTATTGCGGAAAAGACATCTCCGAAACCGGCAAGATGCGTTCATTAAGTAGTTTAGAAAAACTGTTTCTCTGGTGAACGTGAGTTCTTTATTATTAAACATTTAGAAATTAGAGAACTGCATTATATACACAAAAAAAACTTGTCTTCAGCTGAAGAAAACTGAAGAATCAGGGGGCATAAACAGCCCTAAAAAAATGGATTCGTGAAATTCAAGCTTGACTACGTTATTGGGGCGCATCAAATGCCATAAAATAAAAAGATATGCTTTCAAGCTACCCAGAAAATGTTATATTTACACCGTTATGACCATGAAAACAGTTATTCTTTGTTAATGAGTATATTTCGCAAGAAGCTTAGTTCAACAGCGCGATCCAAAACCCATTTGGCACAGCGAGGGAAAGCAGCACAATTGCAGAATAATCAGTCGGCGTGAGGGCTGTCAGATGCTTTCGGCTAATTTGCCGACCTCCAATGATGGCTCGAAAAGAATGAGTGCACATTAAGAATTCGCAAAACACCTTGCGGTGCGTGCGGATGCTACAGATGCAGCAAAAAAAAAAATCCTCCCATTAAATGCTTTTTACGTTAACTCGGCTGGTGCAAAGTCCTTATCGTCACTTGCGAAAGACAAAGCTGCGTTCCGGTGGGGCTGCGTTGCTAGCGCTAGCCATTGCACAAGTGCAATTACCTCCCGCGACTAAGATATGAAGGGAAGGATGTTATTGCTGTCATCTAAGGTTGGTCAGAGATCCTTTTACTCTGTGCTCTTGTGCCGTACTGCACAGCCTAGGAACTAGCGTATGAGAAGCGTGGCAGTAGCTGCTGTTTATTTTTGTCTTTTTAAAGACTAATCTCTAAAAAAACAAAAACAAAACAAAGAACCATACCAAAACTAAAGAAGTGGCGAGCACGCTACCCTGGCCTAGCGCGCCACTCTTAAGTGTCGTTCCCTCATAAGTGTCCCCTCTATTCTCGCCCGGGCACCGTAACGCCCTCCGCACGACGCTGTTTAATGCGCAGCGTTAAACGATGGTAATAACAACCCAGCACCGATAATCCAGCTCCTCATGAAGACGTCGCCGTCTCCGTCAGGCCATCAGAAGGCGCCAGCGGGCAGCCAACGCGAGGCCCACTACTCTACTGCTTGGCGACGCGTAGGGGCTCCTTACCAAGACAAATTGCTGCCGCCTTGGCCCTGATCGCCTGCCTTTAGCTCACACCCTCTACGTAGTCCACTCTCGCTCACCCTTGACGTTTTCTTTCCCTTACACCCTCTTCTCTCTTTCTATTATCGTTGTACCGGTCCTTTTTTTTTGTATAGACATGATATTGCTGCAGCACACACAGACTCGAGCACTGCTCTCATCGTTTATTCCACGCCTGCCTAACATGCAGAGCTATCTGTGTTTATGGCCTCGGGCCCTTAGCGCAGCACGGCTGATGAAAAGGGGCTCAAATTTTCACCCTTGAGCCATGGCCACCCTCCTCTTTTGCATAAAGCGACTGCGTCCTTGGCCCCGCAAACTGCCTCTTGTTCTCCGTCACCGCGCCCTCTTTATTTTTTCTGTCCGTGACGCCTTTTCTAAATCTCAAGAAAGTTAGTAGGGCCGCAGATGCAGAATATTTGCCTCTCTTGTATTCGTTTTTGGTGTCATTGCTGCTTGCGCTGGTGGGACCCGGATTTCGTAACGCAGTTCTGGCAACCTAAGAACCTTTATGTGGTGTTTTGTTTTTGTTCATGGTGCGTTATATATTGTTTTATTGTGCTTATTTAAGAGAAGCCTTAAAATAATAAAATGGATAAGCCATTGTGTAGCAGAATGGAGTACTCACAGCGAGCATTTTTCGCACTGATATGGGTTATACAATATCCTACACCTAAGTGCTGTTATCTAATTTGCACCCTAGAATACAAGCAGGGAAAGCAGAAATTTCAGAGCTTTTTGTAGTGGTAAAGATTTAGTAAAACAGCACCGCATAATATACAATGCACACAAAACCTAAACAAAAAAATTGGCAGTGGTTTAGCTCTGGTTAAACCCGGAGGATTGCGAAAGCAACGAGGAGAGAGAGAGGCGATGGAGAGCGCGCAGCAATGGCGGCGGCCCCGGCACGCTAGCTATGCGCCGCTACTGCGCATGCGCAACTGGAGAGCACGGCGGCGGCACCTCTGAGTCACCCTCGCAGCGACGGCGACGGCGCGCCAGCTGTGCGCCGTGTGACGTCGCTGCTCCTCGCGCATGCGCAGTATGGCCTTTCCTCAGCTCCACAAAATGGCTCGAGGACTCGCATAGTGTTGCTTTCGCAACAATAGAGTCGTAACATTTTGAGACAGATGAAGGGAACTATCTGCATATATATGAGAAGCGAAAATAACACTAAGCGCAGCTACTACCCACAGCAGAGTAGATTGCCGTCAGTGGGGATCGCCAGTGGAGTAGCGTTTTCTTTCGCCTTAATTTCAGCTTGTTTAAGGGTGTCACGGGACGAAACGAACCAGACTCTAAAGCCGATATACAATGCCACAGCCCTCCAAATACCCCAAGCACTAATTCCCAAATCTTTATCATCGATAACTTTTTGCCTTCGATGTGCATTGAGAACGAATTCATAGCGGGAGGCACTTTCGCTAAATACACCTGCATCATTCGTTCGCTAGGCTGGCTACAAAGAAGAGGAATGATGCTGATAGATGAGCCAAGTGCTTTCTCCGGAAAATATTGTAATTGAAAGTGTTAGGGACTACGTTTCTCTTTGATCTCTTAGTGATTTCTCGACCGAAGCACACTGGCAAAGCTGTTAACAGTTTTTCAATGATATGTTGCTCGCTGACGGAACAAGGAACAAATTCAATCACTCACTCGCCACGCATGAGACTGAGAGTCACACCTCAATTACTTGTTTCTCAAATAACTGAGATAAAAGAAGCTAACTCGAAGTGAAAACGCTGTGTTGTTGCACGATCCCTTTTTTGCATTCCTTCTTTCCTGCGTACCAGAAAGATATAGTAAAGGCCGAGTCTTTTCAACACGTACAAGTATAGTGACAAGCTGTATTGGGCCGTCGCACAAAAGTGACACTAAATGCTTCAAGAACAAAAGGTATGAAACTTTTGCACGACGCATTGTTCCAACCACTCAACGAAGAAAGTGTTGTTATACCTTTCGCTTTGTTACTGCTAGAATCTATGGCATGTTTATTCGTTTCCACTCATGTTTTTTGTGTCTGTTCCTGGAGACCAGTTGTTGCATACTCCACAGAGTACCCCATGGAAAGCAGGGTCTCTCACTGCAGCAGGCACAAAGGCCGAAGCTGTAGTGAGCGCGGTAAACTCTGTGTCCCAAGAGCACTGAAACAAAAAAAAAAAGGTGAACAACTTGCTCAGCCGAGCTATGATATTTGCGCAACTGGGATCGCGGGTGTGTTCGCAGGGCTTTTATGCCTCTCTGTATTGTTCAGTTCCTGTAGCAAAAGCTACGTTTCGATAGAGCAACATTGGGCAGGCAAATGCGAGTATTTTACTTATCGTTTTATTTATCGGATGAATTGATCTGTTCAAGAATAAATATCAATGGCTTACATTGTAGCACGAATTTGCATGACATATTCTCGTGTCTTTCTCCAAAACTGGGTGCCTCTTTTTCCGCCTCTCGTATTCTAGTGCTGCTTACATCAATAGTTTACAGCGGAAAAAAATATTTAGAGCTTACAGAGTAATTGTAACGCCTGCCTCCACCTCACAGGGATAATAACGCGACTTGACCATCTAAAGAAAGCTTGCCCCACCAACTGCCAATACCCCTAACATGGATTCTTCGAAAACCACCGACGCTACCCGTGCCGCACGCCACCACGTTGCCGACTCTTTGCTGTTAATTTGGGTTCGATGTTCAAACACTGAAGTCATTAATCAGCCCCTGCCTTCTGAACAAAAGAGCCCGGATTATTTTTGTGACTTTCGTCTGGTTGCTGCAACGCATGCTTTTGTTCTTTCCACCAAGTGCTCTGCTGCTCTCCCTAAGCGGGTTCTTATTTTTAGGCCCTACTATCTCTTCTCTTTTTTTTTTTTTCAAAAGAGCAGATTCTGTTTATTTGTTTGATAGCATTAACTGCTATCTTTTTTACTTATCCTGTATGTGGGATAACATTTTGCTTAGTAATAGGTTTTTGAAAATAGGCGTCATTGAAGTTGACCTGCCTGTGTTCTGAAGTATTTGATGTTGCTCCGCTTAGATAGGAGGAATCGATGAATAATTTAAAAGCGCAGCGAGGGCAATTGGTGAACATGTTCTCTCTCCTTTTGTCTTGCAGGTTGCCGGAAATACAAGCCTCCAATAAACTTTGCTGAGTTTTCAATTAAGCGAAAGCGTCTCGTCTGGACCGGTGTAAATATTTATTGTCTTTCAACCCCTTTTCAAAACCTTTTCAATGAAGTGACTCACGGAAGATGTTTTATGCGGATGCAGCGGACTGCAGCGGCTGACATCATATTTTTTAGCGTGTACGGATGAAGTGGCTCAAAAGATATTCTCTTGGGGACTTGTCAGTGTTGAAAGGTACTCTCTGCGACTCCCGAAAAACAAGTTTTTTACATGAATAAGCCAGTTTCTGCGTTATATTGCGTTGCGGTTTATGGTACATAGGCAGTTAAGGCCATCATGTGCCAAACCCAAGTTTTAATGTACCTGTTTGTTGTGACGAAGTTGAAAGATTATTTTGTAACACTACAGCCGGTTTAGGACGTTTCCATCTTTTCGGAACGAAGCAGAGAAGAGCTTCTGAATAGTGAATTTTCTTCCAGGAGTAAACAAGGGTGTAATAGGATCTGTTCTTTATAAAAGTGTGATGAATGCTTTCTGCTAAATTGATTTAGTTTTGCACAGAATATCATTATGTGGTTTGGCGTGACCATCTCTCCGCAGTGTGTGCATGCAGGTTTGTCTTTCTTTGCAAGAATGAAGTCATGTGTTAAAGGCGACATGAAATTACTTCAATAAAGCCCTCTTAATGACCGCATGTATTCCATTCTTCTATAACCGGCTTTACTAGGTGTAACTTGTTATTTAGTTCATTATCCCATGCTCCCTGGCATTTTCTCTTAGTTTTCTTTGTACAAACTTTAGAGTATCGTTACGCGCCATTTTCACTTTGTGTATTTTAGCATTACAGGCGGCGGCGGCGCCTACGCCACCCCTCTGGCAACCGCAATTAGTACGCGACTTTCAACCAAGCAGAATTTAATTTTAAGCCCTTGTGTTTTGGCCACTACTACGTCGTGGACTATGCCTCCTATTAAAGGCTTTGCTGCATTTTTGGCGACGTAGTGATGTAATTACGGTGAGGGAATCTGTATAAATGATACTGTTTTCAATGTTGTTCTTATACATTTTTATAGAGCTAGGGGATAAGCTAGTTTCGGTCTCTTTAATTATCGTAGTCGCAGAAACTAAAGAATTGCAGGAAGCAAACAGTACTCACCCCCCATCCACTAATACTTTGCTGTTAGGTTAATCGACCGATGATGAAATGCCCGAATGTTGTAAAAAGTACATTGGGCATAAAAAATTGTTATGATGTCGAGCATTGCTAAAATATGAACAAATACTGGTAGCACATAGAAATTTTCGTTTTTAAAGCAGCACAAAATGTTCCACTGGTCTGGGCAGTTATAAAATGTTTTAAAAATCATTTATAAATATTTTATAAAATCAATGAGTTGAAAGGAAGCAAGATTCCATTCTACTCTCTTCATGTGTTTTCGAAAATTTAGGAATAAACTGCGCATTATTTCATTGATATTTAGGTTAGCATCCCTCTCATTGTGTAGAGCACTTTTCATAGAACACTTTCTTGCTCTGGCATTGCTCGTTTAAATAAGTAAAACGTGAACTCCGCCTTTGCGTAGGCACATGGCAAAGATTTAAGTATGTAGGAACACACCGCCAATAAAAATCGCTGTCATTATTCCCTTCCTTTGGTTCCAGGCTCAACACTAACTACACGCTGATACCATTGCTGTCATAATCACGACCAAATCCTTTCCCAAGTTCTTCAAAGCCGGTAATTTTGACAATAACCGAAAGATCGCAATAAAGACGAGAATTTCTTTCTTGCCGAGATTATTTCACCCTCTTGAAAGAAGCCCTGTGCAAGGTGCAAGCGAATAGGCTCCTTCCTAAAGCTTTGTCCACACGAGTTATTGGTCTGGTATTGATTCGCACTCCTTCTTACCCGCCGACTCGCAAACTAAGGAGACGAACGAAAGAAAAACACGTTTTCCGGTCTAAGAAGCAACACCGTAGCTCCGATCCTGGAGTAATTGGTTTTTGTTGCTGTACGTTCCAGGGCGCTTTCTTGCCACCGTGCTCATTGTTTTGCGCTTAAAACGCGCCCACCTGCAGCCAGGACAGCTCATAATCTCCCGTAATCGCCTCCTCCATTGCCATCACCACGAAATCGAAAATCGACCGCGCCTCTCCACCCTGTGGAAACGTTGTCTACATTATGAGGAAGTAATTTTTTCTCACTTTTACCCGCTTTATTTTCCTTCTCGCTGCGGTTTGTATAAGTTCGCCGAAACTAAAGATATTTTTCTTGCCTCTTTTTTTTTGTCCGCACGTTGAAGAGGCTATATGAAAGCCGCCTTCATCGCAGACTCGTGTGCCTGTGCGCATTTTCTTGAAAGAGGATACTTAAACAAAATTCGATAGCCTCTCAAAAAAGATGATAAATTAGAAACGGTGAGCTGTCGTTCGCAAGGTATGAGACAACAGATTGTATTAAAGAAATGTACGTTCATATCCTGATATCATTTCACTTTCTATAAGACCGCAGGTCCCCTTTTGACCGTGAATTCCAGTGCCGAGGAGTGGCATGTGAAACGCCTACTTGCTATTATTCTTCCTGTTAGTTGCCACTGTAGTGGAATCTGCAGTGGCCGGTGCAATATCAGAGTTGTTATAGGGAAGTAAATAAATCTTGGCACTGGTGGCTTCAAAATTTGTTCTTTGAAGTACCAGAACCTGCAATGAATTATAGTAACGAATGAAGGACTTCGAGAATTCTACTTATGATTTTCTATCGCTTTCACCAGTGGCAGAAGAACCTGCTTGGAAAGCCCTTGTTTCGCGCTCTATGGCATTGAAATATGCAGCCCCGAACTACTAAATTCATCACAAGAAAGGCGTTACATCAGTCTATATTTGAGTGGTACCTTACTTGAATCCGTTCTGCAACAAATGCAATTCTTTGCGCCCTAATAATGCTCACAACACCTTTAAGGTACTGAAGTTTCCGTATAACAAAGTCACAGCAATGCGTTTTTGTTAGTGCTGATTTGCCACTTTCCTTTTTATCAAACGAAATATAAGAATTCGTGAAAGCAACTTGCATAGTTTATTTTCGAAACCTTTTTAGATTGTACTCCAGCTATTCCCACACTGATGCTGAACCAACTTAGCATATGCATAAATGGTTTTGCTTTTATTCAAACCCCCTGTATCACCGATTACCCACCTGTTAACAATGGGCACAATATTTCGCCTGGCCTGGCCCTCGGCTCTGTCGTATTACGTGAAAATTATGTCTCTAACCCTACATCGAGTAGAATGGAACGTCTTGATCTATACCACAATTTCGCGAGGCTACCCTCACGAAAATGGCATTTATCGCCACCACATTGTTTTTATTGTTTGAGTAATCAGGGAGACGCTCTTGAAAGCAGCGGGACGTATGCACTGTTTGCGTTATATTCAGCAAAATGCACATTTAGTCTTCTAATTTCAAAATAAATATTTCCTTTAGATTTAGTGCTATTTCTCGTTGACTGTTGGATAGAAATCGCGAAATCTGACCACACAGTTTACATGTCTAAAGAGCAAATTAAATTAAGGCAACACCAGTAAACCCATGGCCACAACGATGAGTGTGATGCGGCTAGTGAGAAAGCTGCTAAAATGCTTCAGCTATGGGCCTGAACAAACGTATGAAACTAAATTGGAGACTAATAACAAAAAAAAAATCAGGTATGAATTTTAAGTTCCCGGGCTGCATTTTGACCCTATTTGAGGTTTCTAAAGAAAGCACCAATCATAGTTTTAAAAATGGGTGACTGATGACCCTGCTACGATACTTCGCCTGCCTAGGCATCGCTTTTCGGGCGGAAATCTTTGGGCCAGCACATTATCAGCCCTGTCGTCACCAGCTTCACCAACAAATATTAAAAGCCGCCCAAATAGCAAGGAATAAGATTGCGACTCAAAATCACAGGAGAAGCACACGTCCTAGCTCGTTTCCTTTCTTTCTCTCCAACTACTGCACTGCTCAACGATAGTACATGGCCGCTATTTAAGCGCACCGCTGGCTGTGCTAGAGCTGCCGGAATCAAGCACACCACTTCATGTCCCGGTCGGTCCACTGTGTGTTATCAATTTCAGAGGAACAGTGTAGGAAGAGTAATTTATGTTTCCAGTTTTTTCGCTTTTTTTTTGTCCAGCTTGCTCGACAATCGGGAAGAGCAAGCAGGGAGCCCTTTGAAACCCTTGGCGGAGAGCAAGAAAGCGGAAAAAAAAAGCACTGAAGCAAGAGCAACCCAAGAGTGACTCCCTGATCGCCTTACTGGCTCTGCAAGTAACGAGCCCTTGGGGATAGGGCTGCTGGGGACCGCGACCCTCCTCTTCCCCTTTTTCCTTTTCCTGGAAGCGACTCCGTGGTCGAAGTGCTCCGGCGTGATAGCTGCCGCTTGAGTAGAGCAAGATCGGCCTGTGCACCATTTCCCCCGCCCGATATATGAAACGCGATTCCAGAAAGTGGCACGACATGGTTAAAAAAAAACTCAGAAAAAGCAATGAACTGTTTCACAGTCTACGAAATCTACAGCGGTTGCGGTGAACGTAATGCACTGCCAGTACCTCGGCCGTGCTTTGCACTCCATGTTTCGCAGTATACATGGTGTTTTTTATATCGTGTCGGAATTAGGGTTTCTATAGCTATATTTCCGGAGTAAAAATAAGCTTGGCCTGAAAATGTGTCCTTGTCTTTCTTTTCGACGACGTAGTTTTGCAGTTGTAAGCCGTACTCTGGAGAAAGGAATGGAGCCAAGGAGCTAGTGAGCAGGTGAACTGGAAATTAGCGTTGAGCGATAATAGTCATGGTGCCTCATTTCTGTATTTGAGGTACTGGCTACACAATTATTTCCCTGGTAACTCCCCACGCATTTTATCGTCTGGCCACAATGTACGTCTCTTACTGCAAGCTGTTAGCATGATCTTGAAATTCTCATGGCCATCATAGGATATTTTTTCCGTTGTTGTCACGAACACTTGTGAATATTACGGCTATTATTATGATACTTTGGCTGCAGATCATAGCCTGCATTTAGAAGCCTTTCGAAAATTTAGACAGCTTCCGTGCTATTGTAGTGTCGAAGTAATATGGGCTGATGTAGAGAAAGTATCAAGGAAACAAGCTAGAAAGAGCACAAGTCAAGAGGGAAAAGGGCAGGCATAGGTGGATTCAAGGTCCGAAGCCAGTGGGGTTGCGGTTGCTGCAGGTGTTACAGGTCCCTCCGTATTAAGCAGGACCTGATGCGCTGCGTTGCCGGCGAATGCTTGTTACCGGAGCATCGGTGTTCGACGTAGAAACGAAGAGAAAGAAAGCGTAGCTCCGCAGGCTTCCGCTTGCACCATGTTTTCTGGATGTTCAAATGTTTCGCCATTGTTTACTGAAAACTTCTGGTATATGCTTTTGTGCGAGCGCAGCCATCGACCATACGCCATGCACGACACACAAACGTACTCTGGACCTCGAGGAAGAAGCGGCTTCCAGATAGAGTAACCCAGAGTGGTGCATGATGCCTGGAGAAGCACTCGGAAAGAAACCGACAGATAAATTAGCTAAATTGATGGTTTTAAGAGAAAAGGTGTGTTCCCCTGAGACATTTACATTGCCGCTTACATGGAGTTCGGCAACCGCGGTGACCGAGTCACTTGATGGATGTCTTAGAGATGACAAATGGCTTATTGTTAGCCGACAGGAACGCATTCAAGAAGGCCTTCGCAACTACGCTCGTAAATAAGAAAGAGCGATAGCAATTCACTTGCCTGCTATGATGGCAGCAAAGATTGCCTAACGTTCTTATTGTGATTTTCCCGCGAAAACCTCGGCTGGGGTCCGTTTTAATGCCCTTATGTGGTATGCATGGGTCATCACCCTCTATAATGCTACATTATCTTCCATAGGATTGTCAAATGGGATTATGCTAATGAGACCCCGTAATCCGTCCTAATTCACTTTCTGAGGTGGGAATACTAAAATGTTTGGGTCTTTGGACGTTTTTGGGTGTGGGCCAAGTTTCAAGTTTTGGGAGCCGACCGCCATAACAGTTGGCAGGTTAGGTGGTGAGGTTGGCACCTGCCGTAGTGGGCAGGTTGTGATAATGTCATAAACTCACGTGACCTCTCGCGACTAATCAACATGTCTCGCCAGGACAACTTGTGGTGAACTCTATGAACCAATTAGAGAATTTTATTGCGGAGAAACCGACGGACTGTGTGATGACAACCTAAGTTGATAGTTTCAAACTAGCATTTAACTTGAAATCAGTGGTTTGTGAATAAGACAAACTAGAATAAAACTAAGCCTACATTTAAAAGCACCATACCATGGCACTAAAGATGTCTCCATCCCAAGCACCTGGTTACATTCGTAGGTTCATAGATCATGGGTAGTCCTCATCCCATTATTGCCGTGGTGGAGCAGTCGGTAAGCAATCCGCCACTGCCCCGGAACATGGCTGTTTGAAACACAGTGATCGGTGGGGCTTCTGAGACCAAAGCTGCTTCACCTGAGCTCCCGCAAGGCTCAATGTATCGATCAAGCTGATGCGCAGTGGCTTGGGGGGCACGTGGCAATTGCATTGAATGTATTTTAATTAATTTGAATTCCGCCTGCCATGGTGGCAGGTTCTTCACGAGCCGGTGGGAAGGTTTTGACTTTTGCGCCGTTGCAGTCGGGCCACTCGCTTTTTGACGACGCAGACAGACGGACGCCAGCTTTTCTCGTTAACGGATATCTAATCCTGTTGAATTAAAATGTTTCACTTAGGAGTGTCAATCAGACGTTGTTTCGGAGACAATTTTTCTCCAAACCCATTCCTTCAAACTTCCTGTGGTTAAGATTAGCGTGCTCCCTCAGGCGAGCTCTCTGGTACTCTGTTGCTCCATCAGGCAAACTCTCTGGTACCCCGCGACATGGTCTTCGACGGTAGAGTATAAAAGAAAAAAGAAATAGCAATTGCTACGCGTAAAGGAGGCGCTAGCAAAAATAAGCGCATAGCACCATAGCGAAATCAATATGCGATCGCCGTGCCTTTCTGTGGAGGCGAGTGGTTCGTGTCTACAGCTATCGAGCACCGTATCGCGGATGAAGGTTCTAGCGAGCCGGACATCGAGCGCAAAGGTAGGTAACAAGCCACCATCTTCAAAGACACCCCTTACCAACACTGCACCACACTCAAGACCAAGCAGCGAGAGCCCCAACGAGTCGTGAGTAGTGTAGCCTTGGCTGGAGAGTAGCTCACGAATCAGTTTTGACAACAAAAGTCTGTCTTCCAATGCCTGATGAACGAACAATCCAGTTTGCTTCTGAATTGCCCATTGTGGCGGTGGCCCATGCACTACTCTGGCACGCTGAAATCTGTTCTGTGATTTTACCATATATGGCAATAAATGAAGCGGGCATTCCATAAGAGATTGTGTTTGGAAACGAGCAACCAGGCATTCTATGCAACTAGATCTCCGCATTCTTCCAGACAGGTGATATAACGCAGTTCTTTGCTTCACCTTCTTCTTCTGCCTGTAGTTGTTGGCAAACAGGCGGCGTCGTCTTCATGTCTTCTTTTGCTAAGGGATTTACACGTCTTTGCAGTCTGATTTCTTTCTTGTTGTCACCCTCAATGCTCCTGTGCCCCGCTCTCCTTCCCAAGCACGCATAGCTGCAGCAGAACAGACGACGGCAGGAAATTTTCTCCCGGGGATATTAAAAGACGCTTCCTCCTGTTCAACCCATCTGGCCTCCGAGCAAAGGATGATGCCATGCGGTAACTCGAGCTGCTCTTTTTTTTTCTTGTCAACACCAGCGCAGCAGCGATCGATTCGATACGCGAGCTTCCGCCGTTCTCGTGCGCAGCTGACTAGGAGGAATTGGAGCGTGGTCTTCTTCGACGGTGATTATCGAAGCCGGTGGCTCTTCACGCGTGTCTGTTTTTTTGGAAAATATTTGTACTTCCTTCGGGAAGTTTTGTGGCGCGAGCTACCAGCGCCGCCATTCAGTGCCATTTTACATTTTGTTGGATTAGAACCGTTTTTTTTTCTGCTCAGATTTTTTTTTAGACCAAAAGTTTTTTATTATAAAAGCAGGGGTGAACCAGCTGCTTCGCAGAACATTGCTGAGACCGTAGAAAGATGCGAATCTTGTTTCATCTTTTAGCGATGATAGGATGTTTGGGGGTGTGTAGACAAAGTTCTTTTTATTATTTCGCCAATCAAAAAGCGACGTCCTGGAGTTCTTGAGAGGAAGAATAGCAGGGAAAAATAACCGAATTGCTCTGGAACTACTACACTCCCAAGAAATTCATAGCGCAGGAAAGAGAATGTGCACGAAAGAGTAAAAGACGTGAGAGAAGCGGACCTTGTCGTATTTTGTCCTTCTTGCGTGAAATTAATTTCTTGCAGTAAGTAGTTGCGCCTAAAATAAACGCACATGCTTACCATGCTCAGTATAGCAGTTACGCAATTCGGTACATCTTCATGTTCAAAAATGGAGGTGAAAATAATAAAATCTACTACATTCTCTCAAATTACTTACTGCAGCACAATATCATACAATAAAAAGCAACACAATTTTATTCACAGTGATGTACAGGTATTACCTAAACGCGCGGAAGCATCCAATACTTGTGGGCGGAGCACATATAAATTCGTGTTAGCCCCTGGCACATTAGGAGACCTGATGGGGAGGACAGCAGCAAATGACAGTAACGCATTCTACATGATCGCAGAGTCAGTATCGAAGAAAAGATTAAGAAATACATGATAAAGTAGTGTGCACTGGGAGGCATTCATTATAAAAATCATATACATTGGTGGGTGGGATTTAAGCAGCTATAAGAAGAGAGATCACAAAGGCCGGATACAAGGCAAACGAAAACCCAATGGAACACTGAGAGAAAAGAGGAGACACAAATTGCTATTATGAAATCTTGGACTATATGAGAACATTGCGTTCACAATTTTTTTTCCTGTAAAAAAATGCTTTTGTCCATAGTTCTTGGGTATGAAAAGTGCAGGATGAATGTTTTGCTTTGAGTTCGCTTGATTATATTGCAAAGTATTCGCAATAATAAAAAGGCTGCATCGCTAAAGGCGCTGCCTATCCTATTGCGTCTATGTTCTGTTTGCTTGGCTTAATAAGTTAAACAAATGTTTTTTGCGTGTTTTCCTATTTCTGCGAAGCTCCCCAGCAAAGAACTGTTTTATCTACTGGCTGAGCCGAGCCGGAAGCCTATTTCGAATCTTGGATACCTTTTCTTCAAAGCTTAATCTGAAGAATTGTTTTTCAAAAGCCTCAAAAATGTCCTTCTTTTGGGTTAGCTACAAGACCTCGGCCATTAATTACTTTTTCTTCGTGATCCTCGCTTTTATTAACGCGATATTGTTAGGAAACACGTTCCGCAGGAAAGTTCGTGCCTTCGTCAACGTCGGTCTGAGCGTTGTTGACCGCGAGAGAAAAATCCACGAAAAATCCCCAGAGAAGCAATCTAGGTGGCCCACGCAGGTCATGTGACCTTGTGGCTCAATCGCAACCTGGCCGCAGGATTTTGAGCAAACTGTCCACCGTGGGAGGTGGCCGTTAAATCAATGATAGGTTGCGAGAGTTTGGTCGAGAATAGCAACCTGGGTCTTTCAAGCCCCGCCGACAGCAGCACCTGCCATCGCAGGGCAGTGTCGCATCGCATAAAGGCTGCACCACTGCCTAAAGACTGCGAGGAACCTATGAATCTAAAGTAGACCACGATCAAACAGCCATGTATGGGCATTAACGCTATATTTTTAGACCCTGAGGTGGAGCCAAATTGTCCTTCCAACTGTTCTTTGTTTGGTTTGCAGACTCAGACTAAATTCTGTCAAACTACTGAGAAGCTTATCAAGGTTGTAAAAAAACCTAAAAAGGTCACCGCAAGCAGCAGCGTAGTTCGTCTTCAGGTTTGCGTGCGCTGAAATGACTGAGCTACGGACTGATCAACCATCTTGCAATCTAATATGGTCATAATATATGCTCAGTTTCGGCAGGCTACACTCTGATGTGAAGGACACATGAGAAAACACATAACTGAAAAACTCTCGGCCAAATAGAGAAACCTAATGGCCGAAGGCGCTTACTCTCCGGAGTGGCTCAATGACTTTTGCGTTCGGCTGCTGATCTTAACATCGCTACTTTGATACTGATTTCGGTGGCCAAATTGCGATGCAGGCGAAATGCAAGAAGTGAGTGAGCTGCACAATGTCAGCGCCCGGTGAAGAACTCAACCTATTCGAAACTTAGGCTGAGCCCTCCTAAACTTCGGGAAATTAAACCCCATTACCATTTTTCTGTTACAATGCAGCAGCAGCAAACGTTTAGGCGCAGGCCGAAGTGGCGTTCAAATGCACCCAGACATTAATTGCTCTTTTCCAACCGATCATGTCAACATGCTGCGGAAGTACCAGACGAATACGGGTATAGTTTCAACTGACGGTCATCACGGCAAACAGTGGGCAACGTGCAGTTATTTGTCCGCTGTTTGTGTAATTTTATTGCGCGTATCCGCATGCCTGAACCAGAGATTAGCGTTACAATAATGGGCATTGCGGCAGCGGAGCGTGTGAGCGCCGGAATAAACGAGGTTTACCTCATTTGCGCGGAACGCTTTTCTTTATTCTTGCTGGATTTCGGCGTACTATTTATGCTCCGCCTGTGCGGGGCCGTAATTTGCTCTCAGAGACACGCTATTCGTAATTGCACTGGTTCAAAGGGCAAAACAAGAAGAACAAGGGGAAAAGTTTTCTAGTTTCTTGATCCTTGATGACCGGCCGCGCGGATGAAACTTGTTACCGATGCATTGCGATTCCGCTTACACCAGTGGACGGCGATCTGCGAGCCGGTCTTCGCCTCAGCAGTTTCGGGCCTCGCCGTCCAGTTGAAATTATTGCCGGCCAGCGCCATTGGGAAATCGATAACCGTACGCCTGGGTCGCTAATGCGTTCTTGTGTTTCCCCTCTGCACATTGGATTTCCGGCCGGCCACTTCTCCGCGCTGCGCTTGAGCTCGGTCGCTGTGGCGGGCACTGCTGAGCCTGGATCGTTTCTTATTTCTATTTCCCTGGGTCTGCGCTGCGGTCTCTTTTAACCTTTCGCCTTCGCACCCCCCCCCCCCCCCCCCCCCCCACCCCACACTCTCCCCCACCTCACCCGAGAACGATCTTTCCCAGAAGCTCTTCTCTTGCCTCGCTATATTTTCTCCAACCAACGTTTTATTTTCTCTGACGCTGCTGTTTTCGCGATCTCAGGAAAGACCGAGGAAAGCGGTTCACGCGATCGCTTTTCCCGCCGGCGCTCCGACCTTCGTTAATTAAACGAAATTAATCAGCGTCGCCGCAGCGTTGCTTCTCGCCTAGCTTCAATTTTGTTTTAACATGATGTACTTTGGTGCTCTGAGCGCAGAAGTATTTGCTGTTGTCTGAAAACTTCAACGCCTGTCTTGGTCTCTCCGATTGTATTTTTTGTTTTCCTCAATCGCTCCGCAATTGTATTGGGCTTTATTTGAAAATCAGGCCGTGGTGCTGACACATTACGCAGGCGTCTTTGGCACAGAACTTCTCCCGATAAGTGACCAGCAAAGAGGGTTTCCTCAACGTGATGCCTGGAACGCGCCCTCTTCAAATCAAACAACAAGAACAAAAGGAAATGAAAAAAATATATTCAAGCGTTTCCTATCATTTCGCGACCTGTTTCGAAGAGGCTTTTGAACAATGATTACAGGTTGTCTTAGCAACCAAGAAAGTTTTCCGGTCGAGGTGAAACTGGCTCAAGAACCTTTGCGCATGTCTGTGTCCTTTTCCTGAGCAGCTACTCATCTCTTCTTTCTGCATTCCACTCTGCGTGCGCAACTTTTCTGCCTCGTAAACAGAGCTTAGCAACTGCTGCTAATAAGCGTATGGAATTTCCACTTGTTCTTTTTTCAGGCTCCTTGGGGGCTCTTGTCTCATCTCGAGGGCATATTACGTGCAAGATTGCTTCTGATGCAGATAGCATGAAGAGGCACTTTTTATGCGCTTATTATAGCCACTGCTGATAAGAAAAGTTCAAATTATTATTGCTTCTTTTTCTAACGATCGTCAGGTTTTATTAGGCCAAGCTTCCGAGAACTTTATTTTTTAATACAATTTCGACCAGCTATCACTTTAAGGCATAATAATGGCGCCCTGTGATGCGAAGAGCAATGGCATGTGCTCAGATTATTATAATAATTTGATCTGCAGTGTTGTAAAAAGACACAAAAAAGTTAGCAAACGCCTTTGGCGTAGCTTAGGAATCACGGATTATAAAGCTTTTGTTTGGTAATTTTTCTTCACTTGGTAATATCTAGGAAGCTAGGGTCGGAAAGTTAGAGAAATTAGAAATTAAGGAGAAGAAGAACTGTTTGCATATAAGAACAGAGTATCATTACACTACTTTTCAAAGAAGATATTCCCAACAATTAGCTAGGGCAAGCCTTTTTTCTGTCGAATTGTTGCTGTTTGGGGACGACTGAACATGGTTGAAAATACTGAAAATACTAAGAGATGACTAGTGATAAAACTGCTCTACTGTACGGTGACGACACGTAAGCAACCATGTTCAGTGCAAACCAAAATGGACGTGTGGTCTCTTCCTGTAGCCTCGTGCTGTTGCACTGTTGCACTACAAAACCTTAAGGTAGTATAAAAATAAGCTCATTCTGCTGCTCCCGGCAGATACGCAGGCCCTACTTCTGATGAACGCTTCACGCAAGCCGTAATTAACTGCGAAAGCAGCCCGATTTAACTTCGGTGTTGCGGAGTTATAGGCATTGAGAATTTCCCCTGCTAGCAGTAGGTTTCCGCAGAAATAATATAAATACTGGTAAGTCGCTCATCATG
Organism: Amblyomma mixtum; assembly: GCF_055824585.1. NCBI lineage: Eukaryota > Metazoa > Arthropoda > Arachnida > Ixodida > Ixodidae > Amblyomma > Amblyomma mixtum. The sequence continues at coordinate 251,344,991 of NC_143012.1, forward strand.
CTAGAAACTTCAGATTTTTTATCGAGATGAAGATACACCTGGTGGGAACGCTGGATAATAATAATGCCCGTTTTGAGGCAAAGCCTATGCACGCTGTGTGCTGTCTGAGGTGCTGTCTGATTATTGCCGCCTCCAAGTCTGCACATGTGTTCCTCTTTATTTTAATTCTTGCTTCATAACCGTGCATTCTTGCACGATTACAGAGCAGAGCTACACAGCTTCCTCGGAAACTTTATTGTTAAAGAATCTTTTGTCCTGGTCCACGGTTCGAACCCGAGACCATTGCCTTTCAGGAGCAGTGAATATCCGACTCAACTAAACGGAACGACTGGCGTAATGTTGGGCGAGAGCGAAATGATCAACAACTCTAAATGGCATAGGTGCCTGGTCATAGTTTTATGGGATTCACCCAGGGTGAAATACATTTCTATCAAGGAAGCAGTTACCTTTAGCATGTACCCAAACGCAGCCATACGGCTACAAAAGAAAGTTATGCAGTTTACGCATAAAATTTCTAGCTAAAGAAACTTCTTTCTTGTGCCAGGATCGAACCCGTGAACTGCCTCATCCGACCAGGTGCTTTACCAACTGAGGTAACCGAGACAGCTAGCATATGGTAGGCAGAGAGCGAATTGATCAAACCTCGAATTGGATACAGTGCTGGTTGACAGTTTTTATGAATAATCCCTAAAGATATATGGTTTTCCTGCGTAGCCTTACGGCTGCGGTTGTGCGGATGGTGCTGAGTAAATACTCCCTTAATAATGTTTATTAATAATTAAAAAAATGCTGTGGCGTCCATCGGGTAACATTTTTATAGTTTGAGTGCGATATACTCAAGCCTAAACAATTTTTCTGGCAAATAAACATGGCAATGTGAGCCACATATCCATGTCTGTAGCATCGTTTTTCACTCTTGCCAACTAATGCCAAGTGCAACTTGACCGTCGTAAGTTATTCCGGCCCTTTTCACCTATTCTTAATTTAGGGAGGCAGCTTAACGCTGGACGTTTTCATACTCTTATATTAACTTCAATACTGTACAAGTAAGCAAACGTATAGCATGGCATTAAACCAGTACTAATCGCAAAAGTAAAATGATGTGAAAATAGTGATTCAAAACACCCATTTTTTATCTCCTTATATGCACCATAACCTAGGAGGTTATGCTATGCAAGCAGCTGTTTTTCGTTGCATTGTAGTTCACTTACCTACTTGAAAAAGCCTTCGTAATTCGAAAGCTTTCTATGCTGCCAAAAAGTCTACACTAAATGCGCGCTAGTTACTTGAAACAAATTCTTGTGCCCCTATTCTGTTTTGCTAAGCTGTTAAAAGGACAACGCTATTCGATGATGGAAGTAAAGCTGAGTAAGGAGAATATTCAGCCGGTTACTGAAGACGCAAGAGCTAAGTTCCGCACTTAAGGAATCTTTAGCCAATTTTTCACGAAGAATGATCCTCTAGTTCTTATTCGCAAAGATTACGCCCCGCTCGCATGAATGCTGCCCCTTTCGAGGAGCCCACCGATGTCAAGAGCACACAAAAATTCAGACAGCATACCGCATGCTCGTTGATTTGAACTACTGCGTAAAAGGTGCTTTGCCGCTTCATTACACGTACCTGCGCGATTCAGAACCCTCCGCCACTAATGACAAGCATTTTTTTTTCGACGCCTGACAGCGCCATCATTGTCTATTGTTTGCGAGGAAAGAGTGGAATACGCTTACGAAAGCAGGAATCCGGAAATCTTTATCTGGTACCGCGCAGATCAGAAATGAAACTTTCGCAACCGCAGTAACAGCCATTGAATGCCATAGCCCGGCTCCTAATTCGCATCGACAGCAGCCGTCCACTCAGTTTGATTTTCTGATATTTTTCTGCGGAAGGACCGCTTAGTGTACGCTGTTATCGGAATTCTTGCAAGTCAGCTTTCGCTCCGACTCGAATAGTTTCTCTTTTTGTCTTCGTAAGAGGATAACTTCATCTGCAGCAACGCTTTCGGAACGACTTGATTTTTTTTCCAGCATTCCAATTCTCTTCCTCATCTGTTACTTAGAGTGGGACCTGTTTTAATCCTTATGCCTTCGGGAGTTAATTTTGGCCCTCTACTAATGTAGTTAAGATTCGTTAGAGATATTTTGATTTTGGTAGATCGTTAATATTCAAAAGAAGATATTGATGAAAAAACGCACAATTACACGGTAATCACTACCACCGGCCATTTTGCTTGGAATCTGGGGATGGAGAGGGTTTCCGCCTGCATGAAGAAGCGGCTTTTTAAGCCTTTTTTCGTGACACTGCAAGGAATAGCCGGGGAACGAGGAGCAGAAAATTGGCCAGTTTTCTGGAAACTGTACTCAGAGTTAGCTTAGAACAACTTCTTTGATATGATATGGCTTCATTCCTTTCACATGACTTACTAATATGTATTGGGCTAGTAATGTTAGCGTATTAATGGAGCGCACCGAGAATCTGCACTCTTTAATTCATGAGAAAAAAAAACACGCAACCTAATCTTTATTTTCATTGAATTTGTCGTGAAAAGAGTCAACGAAATGACAACAGTCTCCTTCGTGTTTCTGAACTTCCCGACATCCTGTTTTGAAGCTGTAGCCGTCTCATTAAAGTCGGAAGAACATTTAATTTCACGAAAGATTTCACGCCAGTCTCAACATGGAATGATCAATATATCTTCCGTAATGCGTCAATTCTTTCCCAAATCGAATTCCGTATTTGGCGAAGGTTGCACGTATAACAGGAGAACAAGCGATGACACAAGCAGACAGGCCGCGCGCTGTATTCTGCTATGTCGTTTCATAAAGTGCTTAACGTACTTCCACATAGTAGCGACAGAATTTTTATTCCCTAGAATTAAATAAAGAATAAAAATGGAACAACGAGCCCAGCTACACTGTTCACTCAGAGACACCCTTGCATAATACCACGGACCCACATGCGCCTTGGATCGTGATGGGTACGATAGGAACCAAACGCAATGCAGATGCGGAGTTGCCATACCTTTGACGCTACATCCACATCGGCGCTGTTACATCGTGCAGTAAAGTTAAAATCCAATATGTTAAGCAGAACACCGAAATAAAACACGAATGGAGCCGCTGCTTATAATTTTCATGGAAATAAATTATATGCGTTTTCGAGGCTCCCCTTTTATGTTATTTTATGAACAAGCGAATAAGTTATTTTATGAATAAGAACTAGCGTCAATGCTTGTTTATTCTTCTTGAGCTGTTACTACGATGCTTCGTTGTGTAGAGAGAGATCAAGCAAAGCTCTATAGGACAGTGATGCAGACATTGCTCTCATTTTTAGGCAACTGCTACCCGGCACGGTGTAATTCCTGTGAGTTCCACGGGCATAATATTATGCCTCCGATGATGGCTCGCCGCTCTTAATGAAATAAAAGAAGAACTTTCATCATGATTGTCTTCGTTTCTGTGATCCCAAATATCTCGAGACTGACAGGAAAGCTATACAAAGCAGTCAGGTTTCGGGCGGCAATGAAATTTTCATTTTGCCTGTTTTGTTGAACTCAGCGAGTAATGAACACTTTTCTTGTGTTCTCTCGAAATTGCGCAATCATAAAAATGACAAGAAAACAGCTCACCGAAAAACGTTAGCTGGGAGGCATATTATTGTAATCTTTAGAGAAATATACAGTGAACGCAGAGTGAATAGGTCAAAGTTTAACAAAAAATCTTGAGCTGCGAAGTTGTGAACGCATCCGCGAACCTTGTGCGCCAGAAAAAGCAAACAATAAAATGAATGTTTTGCCCTAAATACCAGTAACCAACAAAAAAAGCAAGAAAACGCATCCCAGACTCATAAGTTCGACTCATGAATTATTAATACCATAGCTCATAGCTTTTTGGTTTTGGCAGCGTGGCAATAGTTATTACAGGCTGAACGTCCTTCGCGCCTGTCTGTCTTGGCAAGAGGCCTGTGAGCCAAGCGAAGATGAATAGACCTCTGCTGTCGAACCGACCGACGCGTTATTAGGCTAGGCTTCTCTGCAACACGCCTGGAGAGAAAGTGGGTTTCTGGCACCAGAACCCGCGCTTTAGGGGCGAGCTAGAAGGACAGCAACCTTTTTGAGAATGCCCTGTGAAGGATATCAACTGTGTTTTATACCCTAGCTTAAGCGACGCTATGCTTACCTAGCAAGAATTAAAGATGGGAAGAAACAATATCGCTTTGCGGTCACGACCAAGCGGCCTGACAAAACAATTTATCAAAATGTTAAACAATACCACTTTGCGGCCACAACCAAGCGGCCTGACAAAACAGTTCATCAAAATGTTTTGTATAATTTAGCTGTTATAATGTGAACCCTGTTTAGGGATGAAATTAAGATTTTCATGACGATACTTACAAAGCAAGCCGGAAAGAGACTCCAAGCAGAATTTTTTAGTAGCAAAAAAATACGGTGAATAAACAGCTGAGAATTGGTGGAAGGTGATACCATCACATTATGTAGGGTTCATATGGCAATGGAAACATCATCGAGCTCTAGTTTATTACGTAACTAAGCGACAACTTTTCCAACTTGTGGAGTCACAAGAAGGCAGACTAAGTTAGCGGTTATTCGGGATTTTATTGCATCAGAGGTGGTCCGTATGCTCATGTTACGGCAATGCTTATTCTGCTCCTCCCACAAATGTGACTGACTAAATCCTTCATCCAGCCGGTACTCTACAAGGTCGAAAGTATAAAAACCAGTACAACAAAAAAATGCAAGTAATTTCGAATTCCTGCTGATTTCTGCTCTGGTGAGAAAGTTAACAACAAAGCGTAAACACCAAAGTACAAATTATGGCATCATTATGAACGGAGGACACTAACTTGCTTCCTATTGGGCGCCTTGGCAACCGAACAGCAACTTATTTTCAGAGGAAGCTAATTCTAGGAGGGCATCCGCTGGGAGCACACGCGAACCCTGTAAACAATTTTCCGCTTCTGTGGTGGGTGCGCTGCTCGGAATACGCTTCTGCAGCGTGGCCCGGAAATGACGTTAGTAAAGCTGGGGTCGGAGTGTGTCCCCGCACGGGTGGCGTAACTGCTTCCTCTACACTCAGTCTCGCACGGAGGAGGAGCTGACAGTGGCAGTTTCTAGGTGAGAGAAGGTATGACGTTTTGGAAACTACGAAAGGAGGCTATAGTTTGCTGCGTTAGGGCCGTTTCACATGCTGCGACTGGAACGAAAATAGTCGGCCTAGTTGGTGATGCCGCAGTGCCATTTTCGCACAGTGCTTTCACATGCAACGCGTACCCAGCGAGTTCGGTCGGAGGGACACGCAAGGTTGCTCGATGTTCGCATAGGCAACCCACGATTAAACGCGACAGAAACGCTGCACGGAATGTGTTGATGATGTTATGACCAGCGTGTTTTTAGATGCAAGGCAATATTTCGTATGTTTTGATTAGAATAAACAGTTTTGCTTACACCGCGGGAACAGCTCCCACGTGACCCCTCGCCGAGACGTCACGTGCGAGCTGTTGCCGCGGCCTGTCTCGACGCGCGTGCGCTCTCGCTCGCGCGCCTGGAGACCGGCCGTGGCCGTGGCAACAGATCCCACGTGACGTCACGTCACGTGACGTCTCGGCGCTGCCCGTTCGTCAGTCGCACAGCGAACACACCGACGCTGCGACTGAATTCCAACCGGACGGAACTTGGTCGCCGGCCGTCTGCGGCTAGACCGGCGGCCCTCCCCAGTCGCAGACCGACAGAATTCGCAGCGTGGCAGGCGAGAATCGCATGCATGTGAAACGGCCCTTAGTTTGTCGTGCAGTTTGGCCTATGGTTGTTCGATTCTTGTGGTCACGTGAAGGACTTGCACTGATATAACGCCAAGAACTGGGCAGCAGGAACATTCCCGGCGGTAACATACGTACTTGCGCAGCGTAAAATAAAAGCCAAGCAGAACAATTTAAATGGCAACGAGAGAATGCGATGATTTTATTTCACGAGGACTACATATTATTGCACCTGATTTCGACTTCCATTGCGCGTAGTCTGCTGCGTAAACATTTTCTTTGAGTCTGATGATATCTTTCTTTTTTTTTGCACCATCTAACATTTCTCTTTTATTCGCGTTCGGATTATTCGGTCAGCATTTTACGTGACGTTCACGGTACGTGTGTGGCGGGTGGCAATGAGGACGCAAGGGATAGCCTGAAAGAAAGGCTGCAACTGCCGCACCGCTGCCACTGAGTACCGCGATTTACGCAACGTAGCTTAAACATTGTGTAATTTCTTAAGAACATACAACGTATGAGTACACGATAGCCTTTTAATTCAAAGCGCTCAGTTCCAGCGAAGTGATACAAAGCTGGAGGCAACCGCAAATATCATCTATCCGCCTTAAACAGAAAGTTCTGCCAGCAGGGGGAGTGCGAGGGTGACAGCGCAGTTGCAGGCTTTGTTACTGCCTGGCGGATTGCCGCCCTTGTGAAATGGAAATCTGCGATAACTGTGTGAAAGATGGCTATATTGCACATAGTTATGCGAAAAAAGAACATACAAAAGAGGGCAATGGTGGGAGTAGCAACCGCTGCGTAGTCGCGGTTTTCTGCCCATCGTCACGCTGAGCTTGGAATTCAAATTCTGCTCGTACGCCATTTTCTTTTTTATTTATGCTGTCGCAAAGCATTCTATTTTATCTGATGTTATCTGAACTGACTATGTTGTTTTTTGTTGTATTCTGAATACTCCTTTAAAAGCCTGTGTACATTTCACTTTAGAGCCAGCATTGCCGTCATTTCACGGCTCCCGCGAGGTATGACAGGAATCTCACTTTGTGTGCAGTAGCAGTTTGCTGAACAAAAAGGAAGGCGACGACGAACTAGACGGATGAGAAAGAGAGTGCAGGCAGATCAAGGGCAGAAAGTGCAAGCCAAAGCAGAAAAAAAGCCGCCGGAGTTATTTCTAAATGTACTAGTCACTCATCTTCCCTCTTGTTGTGTCAGAAGAGTCGTAGATGACAGTTTCCTAAAAAGTGGAAACAATTACCACCCGTCTAGAAACAAGACTAGAAAAATAAGCGTGCCAGTACGCTCCTCTCCTAGAAGTAATTAAGAATATCAAAGACATCGCCAAAGCTGTAAAACAGGTAAGAACTTGAAGCATAAATGTAAGACACGGTCCTCCTCTAAATTAGCCTCTGTTTCCTCTCATTTGCATGGTACCGCCATTGTAGTTCAGTTTTTACTAATTGCACGCTCATAGGTTTCGAGGTGCTCTAGAATGCATGCAGCCAATCATAATTCTCGTTGGAGCTTTCCCGCGTGACGCCATTTTTCTTTCACAGTTGATATGTCATACAAGGACGTTCTGGTTATCATGTTTATGGAATTGTTTGCTTTTCACATAATCAGCTTGAATCGAAAGTTTAGATGAGTTGGAAAGCAACAGGAGGAAAGCATTAAGTGGAAGAAAGGGGAAGTGGCCTTGGTTTCCAACGCTTATGGGAACTGGATCAAAAAATGATGCCTTTCAGTGAAAATAATATTAACAAAACGATACTTATTACAATAAAAGGGCTTCGAATTCTTCGAATTTTCACAAACTTGCAAGTCCTGTAGGTACAACTTACTGAAAGCCTTTCGCAAAATCGTATTACAGAAGTGAATGCATTATAAGCTGGAACTGAAGGAAAAGGTTATGCAGTGAGGGCATGTTAAGTGTAAGACCACAGGAATGCAAACAAAGAAGCGCTAAATAGACAACAAAATTGCAGACGTAGCAGTGCGTGATGTCTGTTGGATCCAAAGTACAAAGTTATTAAGGAAGTGTGAGAGGCACCCTTCCTGCGAGGCTTCACTGTCCACCTCGAATGGTTGGTCCAAAGGGTTAGCGGGATCGCAAAAGCTCATGCTCCCTGCACAAAGTGTCATAACCAAGGAGATGGGAAGACAACCCAAACTCTCTATCAGTAAAGTTTGTTACCTCCCTTTTATTTGTTATTTATCAATAATCCATGAGCTTTTGATATATACGTTTTAAAATGCTAATATGAAGGATAAAACAACGTGGAAGAAGATTGTGAGGTAGTCGCATTCTCAGCAGTTGGCTCCCACTAAGCCTTTCGTTTCTTGCCGCTTCCTGTGGTGCAAGTCTAAAGAAGCCCTGAAATACTTAACACGAACCCCTGCCGCGGTGGCTCAGTGGTTACGGCGCTCGGCTGCTGGCCCGAATGACGCGGGTTCGATCCCGGCCGCTGTGGCCGAATTTCGATGGAGGTGAAATTCTAGAGGCCCGTGTACTGTGCGATGTCAGTGCACGTTAAAGAGCTCCAGGTGGTCGAAATTTCCGGAGCCCTTCACTACGGCGTCCCTGATAGCCTGAGTCGCTTTGGGGCGTTAAACCCTCTTAAACCAAACAAAACCGACTTAACACGTACTGTTTTCGTTTAAGGGAGCATGAGCGCGCAATTTATTCAACGAATTTCTATTCCAGCAAGCGCAAGGAGTGTCGTCAACAAAAGAAAAAGGCCCACAAATAAAACAAACCAAAGCTGACAAAAATAAAGTAACAGAAGTCGAAACTTCGGCGCCTAACATAAAAAGGCGCAAGAAAAGGGGGCAGAAAATTGGGGGGAGTTGTACAGCCAGCATTTGGCCGCAGAAAACTACAGCTGCTTCGTGTAGTTCCCTTCGACAGTGACGGACGCTTGAAGTACCGCACGCGCCACCATTGCCGGTATTGCTGTAAGTCAAACTGAACGACACGAGCAGGCCACGTCGTTTGTCATTGCCGCTATTCATATAGGCACAATGAGGGCGTAGCCTACGGCCGTTGCCGGCGACCGAGGACATATCTGCTGCAAAAAGAAAGAAGTAAGGGAGCAGTGCCATCCAAGCGTGTACTTTGGAACGGAGTCTACCCATAGCGCCTCTTCGCTCGACCGTAAATGTGCCCCTGCTGCTTTTCCGTGCCGGCCAAATAACAGGTTGCCACTGCGCCATCGGTGACAATACGGTTCAGTAGATTACATGCCGGCGCCTACCGAACTCATGCGACCTGCGTACCCTCTGCCGTCGCCACATCTGGTGCGGTCAGTATCCTAGGTTGCTACTGATCGATGCGTTCGAACTCGATCACACCTTCGCGGGCTTTTCCAAATCATCCTGTCTGAAGCTTGGCAATATATTTATTTTCTTCCTACTTCCTTTCGCTTCGCTTGTATTTCAATGTATCCCCTGAAATGCACGACGCCTGAGACACCGCTTTTGATCCAACTTTTCTTTCCTCATAGCGACGTTTACCTCCATTCGTATGCAATGATGCTTTATTTTCGTTCTTGCGCGTCTTTAGAGTAGGTAGATACAGTGCGCCGCACTCCTTCATCTCCTTCATCACATCAACTCCTTCATCACTATCGAAATTTTCCAACTTTCTTAGCATTTTTCATCTTACAATGAAATACTGTATAAAAGGAAACTTTAGGTTTCATTTCAGTGCGCTATGGATTTGTGGAATACGAGTGTTACGCACGCTTGATGCGTAGAGGTCGTGAAGCCCTTTCTGCAGTGTCGTCATAATTGGTAATAAAGCGCTTTTTTTTGCATAAGCATGTGCATCAGCATTTGACTCGCTGGTACATGAGAGCGTGCATGTTCCATGCGAAGAAGAACATGGTCGGTGGACGTGTGCCATGCTTTCAGTAGGGAAAAAACCCTGCTTTGCAGGAGGGATCCTTCCTTTCGTTGTTCATTGCAAAACATTCATATAACACTACGAGCGCCACCCGCTTTGTTGATGTTTCAGTCCCAGACGAGGCAAACTTTTGCCGCTGCTTAAAGAGAACATATACTTTTACCTTTAATTTAAATTTTATGGGGACAGTATTCTACAAGATTTTCTATAACGTAAACTGCACAGCTTGAGGAATCTGTAGAATGTGTGTTGATTCAAAACACACGTGTCCCCAGTTGGCCGAGTAGAGTGACACCCACGTGAGCTTGATCGACTGGAAATGCGCCGACCAGGACTCCAGATGCAAAGGCGTTAAGCTCGTGGACCAGGAGCCCATGGCTGCAAAGGAGGCGGGCGATACGATGCAACTATTCTTATCGGTTCGTCGTGAAGGAAAAAAAATGCTTGAAACTTTATTGTTTTTGGAAGAACGTGAACCTAGGTAAGAGAAGCTTGTGCAATGCATTAGGCCGACATGGGCCTCGGCAATCATATTCACGTAGACTGCGTTTTCTTTTTGGTGGCCTGAGATTTTGAATAACCTGAATTAGCGCATAAAATTGTTCCTGTCTTTCAAACTAATTGAAAGGAAGCTTCAGTTTAATTTTACTGTGAAAAGAACTCGATATTATTATCGTGCCAGCGCGAGACTACACATCGCAAGTGCCCTGTAGTAGGAGCTTGATTTCAGCCAGCTTGCTACGAAGGAAGTAGAGAGGGAAGTAACGCAAAGTTAGTTATTTTTACAAAGCCATTCCTCCAAATCTACTTCCGCTATTTCTGGCAGGCTACAATTCAGAGCGGCGTCACAAAAACTTTCATCTTCCTTACATTAACGTTTTTATAATGTGTTGTGAAATTCACGGAAAAAAATAACATTGTTTTTCCAGTATCAGCGCAGTGACAAAGACGCAAGATTAACAGCGCTGAAAGTTAACAGTCGGTTAGCTTTGACAAAAATACGGTGTGTTCCACGTATCTTGAGCCAAGGATTAAACAAAAACGGAGTATTCTAGCTAGGTGAAACGAACGACATGTTGGTTCCTGTCGTGTAGTGCACCTCAGAGTTCTTTTTTTAATGGCGCTGGATTGATTCTTTTGCGAAAGTTACTTAATCGAAATTTTTAATATTTGCCTTTTGCCGCAGTGAGTTTCTCCAAGGTGTAGAGGAGGTTAAAACACAACGCACTCATTTTTTGCGGCAAAGTCTCTCCTACCTGATCATTTTTTCAAGCCTTTAAACAAAACTCGCAAATTCTGAAAAAAAAAAGAAAAACAAAAACACCTGACTTTGCGCTTACGCTACAAAAGAGTAGCGCTGCCAAACTCCTTCTGAATGAACGAAGCGGGTGCACAGACAGTTTCTGAATGCGTAGCTGACGCTGCTGTAAGCATAGTCTTCAAAGTGAGTCCGGACCTTCGTCCGTAACTTCGAAAGCCCGGACTGGGATCTGCGATAAGTGACAGGCACGCCACTGAAAGCCATTTCAGACGGAGCTTTGGTTGACCCATGATAAAGACAGAAGAAAAAAAAGAAGGGAATGTGTACATGACGAGCAGTTCAAGGTGTCCTTCGATATTTTTATTTGCAATATTTTGCAACCAATCCAACTGAATACCATTTATTTCGTCGAGCTGCGCCGTGATTTTGTGCAGATCTCGTTGTGATTTTATCTAGTTGCGGTTTATTCTTTTTTTTTAAATTCCAGCTTAATTTACGTGGAGCACCCTGTGGTATCCGTAAAAAGCGTTGAAATTAAATGTTTGTGATTTTGCTACAGAGGTATTTCCATGAATCGATGTCTTGGAGTGCAACTTCATTCAGGCAGTGTACGTGACCAAGCATAGCGTTATGAGGTTAGCATTTCAACTTAGAGATATTAAAGTTTCATTCTAACCGCCATTTGTTAACGTAATTAAGTGTAGCACTGAGAAGACTTTTCAGTGTGTTAATCGCGTTATCACAATTGTCACTAAACAAAAAGAATCTATTGGAAATCAGTCAGCGTTACACGCGGCATAGAAAAAAGCTAGGAACAATTATGGTTTGAGATCTACGTACTGCAAGACAAGTGCAGGTGCTTCAGCAAATGATGATTTCTATTGATTTTAGAAGAAAAATGTGAGCGATTAGAGAGAAAACATTTGATGCGCTCGAAAGCACACACTTTCACAACTAAATATTGCACAGACTAGATAACCGTGGATTTCTAATTGTGATCCGCGGTACTGGGCATGATAAATGCACTTCTCAAAATCTCTTTTGTGACTGCATGGTTTAGAATATGGTGGCGAATACTTCAAGCTACATGCACTGAAGTTAAGGAACTCGGGACGAAAAGTATAATGATTGGGCGTTTTTGTTCTTCTTCTGTTTCTCTGGAGAAAAACCTGCTCTTTCCCTGTTCTAAACCGTAAAGGCGACTAGTCAAAGTAATTATTTGCGTTTTCCATGATTGTTTTCATTTTTCATGCGAAGGTTTTTAGCATGGTTTTGTTCATGGTTATCAGTTTCTTGTTCCGAGGAGCTGGCTGCCTGTTTTATTCAGCAAGTTATCTCTTTCGACCAGCACTGCTTATTACTGTTACAAATGTTATCAGCCAAACCCACAACCTGACCTGTTTTGTGCGCTCAGCAGAGAGTGGGTCGCGTAGAGAGGTTGATATCGTATGAGGCTCGCGTCACCTGCAATCTCTCATTTTGGCTCTTGCTTAGTGATAAAGGGCACGAATTCATTGCGGTCCGTTGTGATTATAATCGGTATGTCTTCGGTTAGAGAAATTATGAATCAAGTATCATCGAAGGAAGATACATTGCTCCAACACTCGACAAAGAGCATGTTTTAGCAAGCTTCATTAGAAGTCTGTCAGCTCTACTGGTATGGGATGAGGTCCCTTTGTAACTCATTCCGGTCAACGTCAGCCCAGTTCTCTTCGCATTCAGTTGACATTCCTCTCTGCTTTCGTGTCTCACAGAAACAACCACCCTGAAACGCCGAGAGATACTCTTTCAGTCCTGAAATGTTCTCCATTCTGATTATTTTTCGGTCACAGGCAAAAACGCGAACCATTTGCTGCTTGCTCCTGCAGGTCTGCTTATATCTGTGTTACCTCTGCAGTGATTCCTAGCTTCCATTGCCTCCTGCCCTGATATTTGATGTTATGCGCTTGCCATCTCATTTGCCTCAAGCTCGTTTCCAAACATTCCTCCTGTCTGAGATTTCATGTCTGAGGAGCTCTTGTGGACCCAAGCCAACAAAACTGAACAAAGCTATATTAAAACGAAAGCCGCGGGAGCGCAGGCATAAGTTATCCGCCTGAAAATCATAGCGTGCTTTCTGCAGATTTTTCACCTGTTACCAGTCGGGATGTCGGGCACGCAAGAACTCCATTCGGAGGGCTCCTAGCAAAGAAGCAGGCCTTCGGATAAGGCAGCTCGCCCCGCTGCGTGTACGTTAGGTGACTCACTCCGAATTGGTTAGAAAACGTCCCAATATTTTTTTTTTCTGTGCAACGTAAAGAGACCCGAAATTTAGTCCGTTTTAGAGCCTTCCTATTCTGCAGGCCTGAATCTACATGCGCTCCCTAATGAATCGAATGAGGCAGGAGCATCGTGGCCATGCGGGTCGAAGACAAGTGCGGAATTTTTCTAGCTAAAGATTTTTACGAAATGCACTGTGTTTTCACACTGAGAGCACTATTCGTATTTTCTTTTCATATTTTTCATACAATAGCAATTTTATTTCAAGCAGCCTTATCCATTGTAGTAGAAATCACTATATTGGACCAGTTACATTGTTATCCGTTGGCAAGTCGAAGAACGGGACGGCATGTGTGATGCGATCATATATGTGCTCTTTTGGTAGGCGGCAGTACCTAAGATGTCCGTACCGTACAGCTACCTACTTTGTCGTCTTGCCTTTTCTGGGACGCATTACTCTGGCCACTTTTCTTTCGTTTTTTGACTACTCGAGAGGTGCCCTGCTTTGAGTGTGGTTGTGTGTGTGGGAAGGGATGGGGTGATGTGCGGCTTTCGGGCTGCTTTTTGACCATTCAAACGCCGGGCGTTGATTTCGCCCAGCTTATCAAATCATGCGCAGCATCTACCTGATTTCACACCCCGAGAGCAGCAGTTAGTTTACGAGCAGTTGCGCTGCACTCACAAGTACTTAGGTGACATGAAGACAGTGCGTGCACTTAAAATGGCTGAATGGAGGCTGTAGACCTCGAGTTAATTCATATCAATTAGATTAGAAAATAAAGTGAAACATTCGGAAAACCGCAAACCAACTCACTGCTTTCGCCATAATGGAAGGCGAAGTGATAAAAATAAACAACCATTATGGTACATTAAACAAATGCAATTAGCTGCATTTAGCAATCAGACTACTACAGGACACGATCAGTGTGATATTTCTCGACGTGCACTGGTGCCAGCGCCAAGAAAGAGAACGGTTATGCGCCCGTCATAAGTACCCTTTCTTTAGCGTGACAACCCCTCCACGTTTATTCACACCTGAGCCGACTGGCTATAGCCTTTTGAGTCTACTTCTGGTAGTCCGGCGACATTAGTTGGCTTTTCGTAGTGTGTCGGATCACAAGATGTGCTTTTGGTCTTGGCCTAACCATTCGCATTAGAGGGAGCAAAGCGGCAAAAGAGCAAATGAAAATGTTATTAGATGTAAGTAATAAAATTTGCTGTTTGAAACCAGAAAATCTAGAAGTAGAAGAAAAATCACAATTCTTTCTTCTGCTTTTTTACGTTTTTATTACCGTGCTTAACAGGAAGACTGCTTTCTCACCTAAGGCGCACTAGCCGTGGGCGTTCATTCAAAGGTTTTCGTTCACGCTTTAAGGCAGTTTACGGAAACTGTAAATTTCGAATTCGCTGGTTTTCCTCAAATTGTGCTACACGTTTCAGAGATTTTTTGATGTGAAATAATTATTACACCCATTACGAGGGAAGCCGACAGCGTGTGTGTGTGTGTATGTGTGTGCGCGCGTGTGTGCGTGTGTGCGTGCGTGCGTGCGTGTGCGTGTGTATGTGTGTGTGCGTGCGTGCGTGCGTGCGCGCGCGCGCGCGTGTGTGTGTGTGTGTGTGTGCGTGCGTGCGTGCGTGTGCGTGTGTGTGTGTGTGTTTGTGTGTGGGGGGCGTGCGTGCGAGTGCGTGCGTGTGCATGCGTTCATTCCACTCAGACTTACAAATTAGCTTCCTTGAGGTGCAGATGTAAAATTTAGGCGCTGAAAACATTAAGTTCGATAAAATTATAAATGGCGAGTGAGAGGCTGAGATACGTAAGCGTGCAAGCGAGAATGGTAATAAGGGAGTAAACACTTATTTGCAGCCACACAACCACGGCCTTATCACCAATCTTCTCGACCTTGGGGGTGCGCTAAACACTTCATCAGGTTAGATGAGTTGTTTAGGGGTGGCTGCGATGAATGGTGTGATGAAAGGCAAATGGTCCTAAACCCGATGAATGCGGTCCTTTTGTGAATAACAAAGAAAAAATAACTGATTTTTTTCTGTAATAGATAATCTAGTAATCGAAAAGGCGATACAATATAACTAATAGGGCATTTTATTTACACGCGATGTTCGTCTGAAAAGTGGCGTAGATTTTGTGGGCTCAAAAGCTCGGACGGCACTATGGAGCCTTAGGCGGTACGTATATCATGCAACCCATGAAATAAAATACCTTTCGTAAAAAAATTGATTGGACCAATGACAGAATACGCGAAGCTTATCTTGGACCTGCACATGAAAAATATTTGTTCAGAAATGAAAAAGGTGCACCAATTTGCTTCCAGGTTTATACTTCCTACATTATGCGTCACCTTCCGATCTGTATAACTTGGCTCTTGCTGGGAAGATGTGGGACCAAACCGAACAGTATGCAGACCGAAAACACGTCTTTTGAGTGGTGTGAGGCGCTACTGACCAACGATATCCTGGAAGACCAATGGAAACTGCTCCACTAGGCCCGCAGGACAGCTCAAGCCAGTGGAGACCTGGAAGAAGGACATCACCTATAAGCTCGAACAACTCAATTTCTTTTCAATAAGTTTTTCCTCCTCATCCTCCATCCTCAGGTCTGTGTTCACAAGGTGGTGTTCTGACATTAGATCTGTACCTAATTATACCTCCTCATCGTTATCTTCAGCCTGACTATGCCCACTGCAGGGCAAAGGCCTCTCCCATGTCTCTCCAACTAACCCTGCCCTTCGCCAGTTGCGGCCACCGTATCCCCGCAAACTTCTTAATCTCATCCGCCCACCTAACTTTCTGCCGCCCCGTGCTACGCTTGCCTTCTCTTGGAACCCACTCCGTTACCCCTAAGGACCAGCGCTTATCTTGCCTTCGCATTACATGCCCCGCCCAAGCCCATTTTTTCCTCTTGATTTCGACTAGGATGACAACTCGCGTTTGTTCCTTCACCCACTCCACCCACTTCCGATCTCATAAAGCTACACCTATCATTTCTGTTTCCATAGCTCGCTGCGTTGTCGTTAACTTAAGTTGAACCCTTTTTGTTAGCCACGACGTTTCTGCCCCAATAACTAATATACATAATAATTCTAATAATAATAATCATATATAATTATACAGTATACAATAATTATTTATGCGTAATTAGTTTAATATATAAAAATTTCACTTCTTTGAAACCTAGTATAACGAGACCTAACGGCATCGTCACGTTATATTTACTCCAGTTGGTTTAAATCGCAATGATTGTTTGAAGTATTAGTTTTTCCAGGAGCAATTAATGAGTGCAATTCTGTACCTAATGGTTCTTTGCAGTGCACTTCGTTCGAAGCCTTCATAAAAAGCACCGTTCTTGTTCTACCCTGACAATGTGTTCGTTCTATTATTTAGTGCATAAAGCACTGTACACCTGTTGTGTACAGTGCTTTATGTTGTGTACAGTGTGTACAGTACAGCACTATTCCAGACTGACCAACCCCGGGCAAAAATTTTGTCATCTGGTCTCGTGCTTTGAACTAACCGGAGCTTACCCCAATTACCCGAGTTACGCAGGTAAGCTTGGATAAGTTTTCAGGTGCGTCGTGCTAGCTGCAGCCAGTAGGATGAAAGTGTCGCGCCACATAGGTGACGTAAGCTAATGGCGTCATCACAACCAACCCTGGCAGGTGGCATTTAAATTAATGATTTGTCGCGAGAGGTTGCTCGGCAAGAGCAACATTGGTGGCACAATCCCTACCGGTGGCTGTGATAGGAACAGCCACCTACAAGTAGAGTGCCACATCGCTTCGCCTCTGCGCCACTGCGCTGTAAGTGGTATGAGGAGTCGCTGTATCTATGATTGTAGAGAATGACGAATTCTGCACATATGGACATTAACCCACTAAAGCTATCGCGTCATAGCCTTAAGGCGGAGTTTAAGTTCCCTCTCCAATTGAAGAATGAACACCTGGTTGCGCCGTCTACTCGATTTAACTACTGTGAATCGCTACCACTTTTTCTTATGATTCACTGTGTACTCACAGTTTTTGCATTTCACTCGAAGCCTTGCTGACAGCAAGTGCTGTTTCTCGTTTTTTTAAAACGTGCTTTAGGATTTATTACTTCTTTTTACACTTTTCCTATCGTTTCTACTCCTCTAAAAGCCTCATTAAGCGCTGAGAGTATTAATAAAAAATAAATAAAATAAATTAGCAATGCAACGCCGAGCCTATAACAGCAAGAAATAAACAATAAATAATCGTAGGACAGCCACACATATTATGATACAATATGAAGTCGGGAGTAACAGCACTCGAAAGAACTGAAAACATTTAGTTTCCATCTTTGGAAACGGTAGGATTTATAGACACAGGCATGTTCAATACGTCCAGTCCAAACTTTTGCCTATAAAAACTGTTTTCGTGATAATAAGGGTCGGGAAAGAGTGTCAAGGAGTGGCATTTTATTACAACGGTTTCAGTAAAGACTAGACAAATGTTAGGCATGTCTAATAGCGACAGTAACCTTACAGTTTTATCTGAACGAATGTCGTAAGCAACGGAGGGGAGAATGATTTTGACAATGCCATCAACTTTGCTAAGAAAATTGCACCTCAACTAGAGAACAGCACATAGCGTAGACCACAGAACTACTCTCTAATTGATAAACAATCAGTCCGCGAAATTTTATAATGCACAAAACTGCGACATTATATTTAATACAGTCTTTTCTACTATAACTTGTTCACACATACTAGCAGTGGATGTTCTAAGACATTCTGCTATCCAACCATATTTCCTGATATTTCAATGAGTACGTTAATATTCTCTGGCCTGGTGCGTAAGGCCATCCATTGTCTTTTATCTTTCCTTTCTACGATGTTCTTTATACGATGTCTTCATCTGTTCAATAATGGTTTTATCATAATCATGTATATCCTGGAGCTCATGCATTCTATTATGCGCTGTTCACAGTTTTCTGGGAGCACTAATGAGCCGACGTAGGCATGAACTTCTATTACAGGCCCTCTGGATTTGTATCTGATTTCAGCGTTGTCCAGGTGGTCAAATACAAAGTATTTCGGACGTCTGCCTCATCGCGTGACTCAGGTTCGTGAAGATAACAAAAATAACAAGGCGCAGCCGTGAGCGACTTCGATACCGTATGAGCCAAATGTGGTCGTCGCCTCATTCACCGCTTCACTCACGTTAGTGGCGCTTTGCCTGGTGAGGCCCTATTAAGACAATGAACTAGAAGTAACATTATAAACTTTTCCCTCTTACGAAGCTTTAGAGCCGTAAAAGCCTCACAGAGACACATTAATATGAGGCTTGTTCTCGGGAAAACATGCGCGGCCGGAGCCTGTGATCGGCTTGCTCTTGAGTCTGAGTAATTTGATCTGCGTTGTCCTCGTTAACGAGAAAGACTAAGGTTCTTCTTTCGTAAGTACAGGTAGACGCAATACGAGAGGAAACACGGGAGCATTTGGCTTCTGCCCTTTCTCAAATGGCTGCGCCGGCAGCTGAAGGGAATGTGAGGCACCAAGGACGTGGCAAGAAAGAACAGCCCGCCATGCTTACTGGGCATGCGACACTGCCGCCGATTGTCGCCGCCTCTCTCCAACAGTAGTCTACGGCCACGCGCTCCCGTGTTCCCTCCCATATTCCTTCTTGTGGTACGTCTCTTGTAGGAAGCCACACTTCACCCCAGGACATGGTTTCTTAATGATGAGGCGACAAGGCAGGTAGTTTTCTCATCTCGTTATGCATGGCGACTGCAGTGTAATGTGGCAATTTCTATACGCACTTGTTGAGGTTGCATTTCCTATTTTCAGAGAGATAATTGCGCCTCGCGTCAATTTATTTACATTTCTAATCAGGCAGCTTGCGTTATATCACTAAAGAGAGTATGACGTAGCTAATTATAGTAATAAGAGATTCAGCTCATATAACCAGTGTCCCAGCCAGTCAGCCTTGCTTCACATTGTTCCAGCTACAAGAAAACACGACACAACAGCACAGAAGTGCCGAAAGAAGACAGAGACAGGCGATGTTGACGCGTTGCGCACACTGAAGTGAAAGGGAGCTCGCCAGCGCTGCCAACGCCAACGTCGCGTGGCTGGCAGGCAACTGAAGCGATACGGCGCGACGGCGTCGGGCGCCGAGGATGACATCTTCCGGCGCGTGTCGCTGACTTTCCACCTCCTCCCTCTCGCAGTGGAGTCGCGGCAGAGGCTCCTCACGATCCAATTTGAGCACGACGGCGGCCTGTCACCGACAGCAGCCACCAGCGCGCACACGAGTGCCCTTTGGCCGCCGCCGCCGCCACCGTTGTGGCGTTGCGCCAGCACAGCAGCAGCAGCGCCAGGCGACGTCGACGTCCACGCCGACGACACGCCGCTTCCTTTTGCCGCTACTTCCCCACCAGCGGCAACAGCTCTTTCGCCTCCCACGCACCACAGCCGCGCGTGGCGTCTCTCTGTATTGCCAACGTTTATTTCGACCTCCTCACAGCCACCGAATCCTGAGGGCTTATTTGAAGCCGTCTAGGATAGAAAATAGAGATATCAAACACTCCACGTTCGCTTTTGGGCGGCGCATTTTCTATTCGCCGGAACTGGGGAGACGCTCGTGCAGTGGCGCGCCTGGTTGCCCACGCTTCGCGAAGGGAAGAAACTAGCAGCAAGGAGAGGGGAGAAAAAGAAAGGGAAGAGCGAGCGATGGAGAAACCGTCGCGTCGCCGCTAGGCTGCGCAAGGCAGGCGCATATCACAATAAGAGGCCCACCCAGACTGAGCCAGCCTGGAGAAAGCGGATACGTCTTCCGCTCGCCTCCCTACCTCCCGGGTCGTTTGCCGCCCACGAGCCCCTCTTCGTGAAGCAAAGGCTGCGCTCGCGACACTCGCGACAGTGACGCTGAAGGAGCCTTGATCCGTCCGATTCTATGCTTGTAGAAAGAAAAAAAAGTGTGACACCTCCATTGCCAACAAAAATAAACAGAAATGTTATAATAAGCGGAGCAGTTGCGTCATTCTAGCAGGAGAGCGTGTAGTGCCGCTTCAAACGGATGCGCTTGGGAGGTGAAGCGTTGTGAGCAACGTTGCACGAGAGAGCCCCAAGTTGACGCTGGAACGGCAGACAAGGACATAAAACGACCGGCGTGCACTTTTGAGAGGTGGCTGGAGTGTTAGGCAGGTTTCACAAGCACTTCAGGCGGCGGCTGCGGTGTCTAATTTCGGTGAGAGTCTCCTGGACAAACTCGCTGTCGAGTGTCTGAAACCGATAAGGTTGCCTTTCTGTAGATCGCAGGTTACAAAGATCGGAAGAATATGTGCGGAGGAAAAGTTAAATCTGCATAAACCTGCCCAAAGGACAAAAGTTGTGGAATGAATGGTGGCTGCCATTAATATTTTTGGGTGAACTGAAAAGAACAAAGTTACCGAGGGCACTTAAGACAACTTACGTGCTGTATTCAGCGTATTCAGTTGCGGCGATGAAGTACTGAACTCAGGGGAGGGACTTCCCGCGAGAGCTACTCTGACAAAGTACGGAGAGTTGAGCTAGTTGGTGCATGGCAGGATCGAACCGCGCACTCAGGACGAGGACACAGAAAAGAAGCGACAAGGCACGAGCGCTCGTGTCTTGTCGCTTCTTATCTGTGTCCTCGTCTTGTGTGCGCTTTCAATCAATCTACTCTGACTTTGGTTGTTCTGAAAACTGCAACATTCAAAGTCATTATGCTCATCACACTCGCCTCTCGACATGAGTAAAGCCGATGAGCGAACTCTGAGACCCCTGCAGACCTACACTTTGTTGTGTCCTGCAATAGCAAAACATTTTGACCCCAAAATTGATGGGCGCTGCCCCATTGTGGGGAAGCGTCCGATAACTTCCACATGCTTTGGACCTGTCAGGAGAATCCTTCCCTTGCCCCAAACCCTTCCGCTTCCCGAGAGGCTTGGGAGGCAGCCCTTCTCAACTGCTCAGGGTTGGAGTCTCAACGGGCTCTAGACCAGCGGGCGCGAGCCGCGGCCTCGTCCAGCGGGGTCCTGAACTAAGCAGTCCACTTATGTAAAGGGCCATATTTGCCTGCAAACTCTCAGTGAATAAAAAGTTTCCCCCACTAACCCGCATCACCCATCAAAACTTCGAACACAGAACTGAACTCTGGACGACTACATTGCGAGTTTCGTCCTTCTGCACTCGCCGAGTCTGATATGTCCTTCCTGACTATTCCAGCGTGCTCTTCCATGGGGAAAAAAAACCTCGGTCGAAGCACCGTGTTCTTTCCCACCGACCCTGATGAAATAACCGACGCTACTGGGCTGATCATAAGTAGGTAAATAAATAAATAAATAAATAAATAAATAAATAAATAAATAAATAAATAAATAAATAAATAAAAACAGCGCCACGAAACAAAGATTGTAAGGTGCAAAGGTGGCAGCATGGAGAGGTAGATGAAGTAGAGATTAACGACAGAATCCCGTTTAATGAGCTATGCATGAGCACGCTGAGCATTTGTCGCATTTAAGCTGCGTCTGCTGCTAGATTATTCCTGGAAAGGAATGTGCCCTTAGTGTTTTAAAGCATTATAAAGAGAAACCAGCAATGTTAACTAAAAGAGGAGCCAAGCATAAGCAAGACAAGCAGGATATAGCATGCTTTGAAATCCAAACGCTTTAACTAAGCGAATAAGCGGATATGTGTAAATCTTTAGAATTAAGCGCGTTAGGAGTCGCATGTAAAGTTTCTGCTCCTTTTTTCTACTTTTATGATATCGGCAATCCCGGCGTTCGTCCGCGCCAACTTTTGTCTCCTATGATTTACGGCGCAGGCAAAATCTGGCGAGTCATTACTGCTTGTTAGAAATATTGGTGTAAACTTTTTTATCGCCTTTAAAAGCTCTCCTTCCTTCAAGTCACTTATAGCGTCTCCCATTAGAGGATCCCTTTTTTAAGTAAACAAAAGGACGCCTGGTCTGGAATTAAAATCTCGCAGACTGCCTAGAACAAGCCTTTTATTCCCTGTGTTCTCCATTCAAAGCATTCTGCACAGGAGAGCACACTTTGTGAAGTCGTGCAAGGAACTCAGCCATTCTGAAGCTTTGGTATTGTAAGGAGCGCTCTTTCAATGCATGTTGCAAAGGACGAACTTGAAGATTTTCCTGGATTTCGCTAAGCCAGCACTGAAATGGCACTACTAGGAACTGCCTGACGCCTAAAATTACCGCACTCTAAGTCGCTACCAGTAATGTTCCATTCAAAGAAATTCTCTTTTTGCGGAAACTTTAGCAGTGAAATTTGGCGAAAAGGGCTTCAGAAAAAAATAGGATTACAAAAAGGGATTCCGACAGGGACGAGCGCTCGTCCGTGTCTACTTCTATGTCCGTGTCTTTTATTGCGCCCCTGTGTCCTCCTGAAAAGTTATGAACCAACACGCCCAAATACAAGTACTTCTAAGGGATTCAGAGTTTTCAGGACATTTACCGAGCGGAAGCCTTATCGTCCTCATTTTATTGCTGGATGTTCTAAACCAAGAAAAAAGTGCCATAGATAGAGATTCCTCGGTATAATTGGGAATATTTTCGGTTATAGGATAGAACGCAACTGCAACATATGAATATTGCTTTTAACCTAGGGCCTATTGCTAAATATCAAACAATATAATGGGCACGTGTCTATCAAGCGTTATAGAAAGGACCGTCCCTAAGGTATTTAATTATACTATTTGTGAAAATGCCTACATACATTACGCTGACGTGGCATTCGGAGTTTTTACCATATCTCTGGCATTGTTGACCAAACAAAGGAAAGCAGTGGGCTGAAAACTGCCCAAAAATTGCACGATGCTGCTGGAGTCGTGTTTGGGACTCTGAGTGCGTTGCTAATTAGGAGACTCACAAGCCACTTAGAACGCGAATTATGATAACGAATGTAGCTGGTATTCTAAATAGGGGTCTCTAACGTGGCTAAAATAAAAACTTTGACATTAAAAAAAATTAGTATTTGGCATTCGCAGTAAAAATCGTCTTGACGCAAACACATTCACATCATTTTTCCGTATAAGGCACAGCGAAATCACTCAGCGAACTTCTTAATTGGTACCATGAATTCGCCTTCGGCTGTAAATAGTCATATCTATGTGTGGAGGAATGGAGTCTGATACATCATTTATCTGATTTCTGAAAGCTGGGAGATAACGAATGATTACGTAACTGCTGCCCTTGCAAAACAAAGTACCTATCTGGAAACCTACAAGTTTGAAGTCACTTTCCACTCACACCATGTCTCTTGCAGTCAGGTTTTTTCTGACAGGCATCACACGGCCCACGGATGAGCGCGCACCCAAGAACGCTAACTTCCGCTTGCAGGCTTCCGTCTCCGCTCTCCAAAAAGCGGAACGTCACAAGCCACTTTTGTTGCATACGCGGCTTACGCCGGTCGCGCATGCGAAACTAATGTGGCATAAACGCTGCGCTCTGTGTAGCAGATGGCGCTCTATTCGGCGTCCCCTTTCCAAACTCCCTCCGGGGCCGGAACGCCCAGGGTCGCATCCGCTGTTCCGTGGCCAAACAGCGCAAAGCAGATTGCGCCGCTAACGAACGCCTAAAATTCGCTCGGGCAGCGAGCGGAGGGAAGGCGCGCCTGCAAAGGGTAACGACGCTCCGCCGCATCGTCATTTACGCATTTCAAGGCGGCGAACTCCGCTGGCTTCCATTTGGGCGCCGACTGCGTGCGGCTTGGCTTCGACGGAACTCGGCGTAGTACTACTACATGCAGACACAAACACCGGGGTAAGCGTGCACCCTGTCTGCAAGGGAAGTGGACGCCGTGCTGCCGATTACTGTAGCCGCTGCAAGGGCGAAGATAGGAGATGACGGGAGAGCGGAAAGCGAAGAGGTAAAGAGAGGGGGGGCTGCTGCGTCGGCGGCTCATTAGCGACGTTAGACGAAAGGCGCTCGCCTTGCGTTCGCTACTTCTAAATGACAGAAAGTTGGCAGTGCCGCCGGGACAAAACATTGGAGTCTCTTTCAAACAAGCTACGCAGCATGATGCCGACTCCTTGCACTTAATATGTACCATTTTAAGCATCTGACACTGTCTGCAGTGTTTTTTACCTTAGCGATTATTTACGTGCGCCTTCTTTCAGGGACATGTCATCCAGTGAATTTATTTTATCTTTTCTCATTTGCATATTTTCTTTCGCGCGGTAACAGTAAATATAGCAGGCTATTTCGTACATCGGCAAAACGCACCCTGCGGTTAGGCGAGGAACGTTCAGTAGAATCAAACATTTTTGAAGCACTGTGATCTCAACACACTGTATTTCTCTCCAACATTAGGCAGACAGTGATTTCCATAGCATCTATCCAGCAGAAGCACAAAAGAGCTGCAAAGCAGGCAAGAACACAACATACGGCTCTTTAAAATCACATAAGCCATACCACCCGTGCGGTTGAATAAAACCTACACGAATCTAAAGCTGCAAGACGGCTCAAAGTGGGAAATATTGGCTCTAAATACAAATCATTCTATTCAGGGTCACCCGGAAATCTATGTAAATATCATGTCTAAAGCGCGATAAATTAGCAATCTTTTTCTCTCGTTGTGCACAGTACTTGCCTCTTCTGAGTAGTGAATTAGACTTATCTGCTAGCGTTCGCAAAATATGGACAAGATAGATATAACTGTTTTTATGCAACTGTGAGTTCCAGACCCTGCCTGAGGGATGGCTGATTTTTTTTAGCAATTCTGTAAAGTTTACTACCACTTTTAACTCAAAAGAAGAAGCAAAGGAAAGGCTGTTCAAGCGGTAAAGACGTCCCTTTGTTTGAAGAAGTTTGTCTCCTGGTATCCTCATTTTCACCCCTCTATGTCCCAAGTGCCACTGCCCAGGTGTGCGTAAATTAATAACGAAAAGATATAACTCTTGAAAACAAAGTAACAATGAACAGAGTACCACACGGAGAGTTCCTGGAGATTTTCCTCTCGCACAAGATACATCGGCAGCTTTACTGGGCAGGTACGGTAGTTCCCTGCATTACAGCCTCTTTAGTTGTAATAAGGTGGCTGTGAATATCGTCATCTCGAACTCCATGAGAATGAGCGCTCTAGAACCCACTTGAGACAAGACCACCTTTAATATGTAAAGTCATGGGTATTGTTCTGTGATTACCTATTCCATGGATCACTCAAGCAATATTCATTTGGCTAAATGTCGTAGTTTTATATAGGCTGTACCTAGGTCAGCGACGCCGATTAGGCCTGAGTGAGTCAACATTTATTTCTGAATCGACGGGGTGATAGGAGCTGGGTGGATTCAGTCCTCAGTCCAGGAAGCAGTGGTCTAGGGGGTCAGTCGAAGCCCAGGGTAGGAGCCACGTCTAGGTGTGCCGTGCAGGGCTAGTCACATACGCCTCCAACTGCTGCAGGTTTAGGTGTGGCTGTACCAAGAAACCGCAACACTTAAATCCGCACCTAAACCTACGCCTCCAACTGCTGCCTTGCAGCAGTTGGAGGCGTAGGTTTAGGTGCGGATTTAAGTGTTGCGGTTTCTTGGTGCATGTCCATGTCCTGTGCGGAACTGTAGGGATACCACCGCCTCATGAGAATTCATTCAGATCGAAGTTCGCATGGAGCCAGTCGAGATGATGAAGTTTGGGGAAAGTGAGGATTTGAATGCGGCGGAGCGTGCAGGAGGTCTCCTGCAGACATATAGTTGTGGCACTTGGTGTTCCTGCTCTCATATGTGGAGCAAAGGAACTTGATAGTTCCATCTACATAAGGAAATTCTGTGTGACTGCAAGTAATAGATTCATCAGCATTTTAATTATTTTGCATGAGTAGTTAAGGGTTACATCCAGGAAGTTCATTTTTACATTTAGCGTGCCAATAGCTAAAACTTGAGCCGTTCTGCAGTACTGAGTTTTGTTGGGAAGCCAGCTACCTTGCGTACTTTTTCTACTTTTGTGCCTTTCTTACCACACAATCCAGAAGCAAAAAACCTAGATAAAAAAAGGGAGAGTCAAAAGGGCAAGGACTGCAGCTAGTCGGTATTTCATCTTAGAATGGAAATTAAACATGTGGTCTTGGGGCCTTTGCGCCTTTTAGTGCTGCTTTGCTTCGAAAAGAGCACCTGGCATGGCCTGAAAAATAGTAAACTCAACATCGAACATTTTTTTCTTGACTTGTCCTTGCATGCATGCTGGGTGTGTTGTTTTGCGATGCATCTGCTCTTGTATTGAGTGAATGTATTTTTCTGCCCTCCCTGCCTGGACCCAAATCAGGGTCTGCAGTATTGTGCAAATAAATAAATAAATAAAAAGTGCGGTGAGAATTTCGTGGCATCGAATATATTGGAAAGTACACCAAGGCTAGCCTTTGCGTTGCCACAGAACAAGTGCATCAGGAGAGATAAATAGAAATGTACTGAAAATTAACGCCTTTCATCTGTGGTTACAAATAGAATGAAGTTATTCCTAAGTTTCTTCTTTGAGAATATGCTACTTCAGAATAAACGTTATTTATAAGACTGGATATGCAAAGTTGCTCGAGATCACTGCTGCTTAATCATGCTTTAAAATCGTCTTATTATGCGGGAAGAGATGTTTTTAGGACGAGAGACAGGAAGAGGTGCCGGGAGGAGGAGGCCATGTCACTTCGCTGAGGCGAGGCGCCAATTTGCTTGAAGGTGTTCTCAAAAGCGAAGAAAAAAATTAGAAGTGCAGCCGAAGGAACCCCTCCCATCACCTTATCTCCTGCCTCTTGTTTTACTTAGACTGAAGAAGGCAATGCACTCAAGCCCTTGCAACCCTTTCGACACAGATCTCTACAGCTTCGCCAAGCGAGGGGCTATAAAGTGACGCAAGAAGAGTTGCGCAAGATTCGCGGTCAGCTTGATTGATGACCCACTCAGAACAAGCACTCGTCTAGGTCGATTTCAATTGTTTTTGTTTTTCGTGCTGGCTTCAAGGGACCAGCCGCAAATCACGAAAGCAAAGCGGTGGTGTAGAAGCGCTCTCCGATCCTTCAGTAAGACTTCTCGGCTTTGTTGGCCAGCACTTTGAGAACTCGGTGTATTGGGATCCTTGTCGCCAGCCATTTAATCCCGACGGTATTGTTTCGGTGGCGCCTCTGACTATTGCACAAGGCGATGTTGCAAAAGCTAGGGTAATCAGTTTCCCGCGGCTGGACCTTAAGTCCGTACCAGGTTTAGATTACACCGTTTCGTAACCTTACTGCTGGTTACGCTAAGAAATAATGAAAGGCAAAGTGGGGAGAATAGTCGGCGTAGTTAACGCTGATTCAAAGCTACTTGTGTTGGATGCCAGCGGATAAGGAATATCGAGATTTGCAAGAGCATTTTTTGTCCAAACTGGGGTTTCTTTCTTGATAGAGAAGAAAACAGCACATTGTTCTTCTGTCGGTTTTACTCAGTGCTTACAAAATGAACAAGCGTTTTCACATCTATGACGCATGGATTTCTGTGTCCGCTTGATGTCGACGTAGCAGAACAAAAAGGAAATAAAATAAATAAAATATTGGGCCCCATATGTGCGGTGAGATGCAAGTGGGCACGAAATCGCAATTACTCGTAAATTTATAACATGTCAATTCTGCGGCGGCTTCCATGAAACTGTTAATTTTGAGCACTGTTTTTGCTAACTCCTTTTGTTTTTGAATATACCGCCTCAGCGACATAAAAGACAGGCATATCATGCGCAAGTAACAGGAAAGCTTGAAAATTATATTAAACAACAGAGATTCCTGATCAAGCATAAACAGTAATTTTTATTACGTGACGCAGAAAATAGTATAGCAGATTTCTTTAAGGTAACTGTAAAATAGAGGCACCATGTCTGAAGCACGGTTCGCACAATTAAAGCAGGCAATTTTACTGCAAGCAGGAAGCTAAGCAGTCAACTTTTACTCTCCATGGCAAAACCGTACTCACATAATACGGCTAAGTTAAAAACGCAAGCGGTTTGTTTCGTTTTGCAAACGAATTTTTATGCACGCAAAGGCAGCCAATAATGTGAATGGATTACTTGGACATGCGTTATTTGCTCGATCATAGATGCAGCTTTCCGCGCTTGCTTCTTAAAGCACACGGCACTTGCTACAAGCCATATGTCACAAGGGTTTCAGAGCAAAGCGGGAAATGCTCCTCGAAAGACCCGTGGCGAGGTTCGTCTAGTACAAAAAATCCAAACAGGTTTCTGGATCTTTTATGGCTCATTATTAAACCGCAAACACGCCGTTTCAGAAGCTTGACAATTCTGTGACCGTTTGAAGAAAAACGTGGTCTTCACACCACTGTTCAGATGAATAAAAGAAAATGTTCACAGAGAGGGATGCGCTTTAGGGCACAAACATATCTTCATGCTTACGCTATACGAGAAATATGTACAGCTACAGAGGGAGCCAGATATTTATGTGAGGAAGTCAGGAAATCGAATCGACACCAGAGTTGCAGGGGATCCATGGTCGTGAGCGGGGTTGTTTGCTGGTTTGCTGATCTACTTGAATAAATTGTGAGCTTTTCTATTTTGCCTTAAAGGGACACTGAGGAGAGCTCTATTAATATTTTTTTTTATAGCAAAATCGGATAGTTCGGCATTTCATAGCTTTGTTGCCACTTGGCCGGCAGCGAAAGATGCATTTATTTCTAAGAAATTTGGATTCGAAGTTGAAAATGTTTTTCCCGCCGCTCTGATTCAAACTTGTAATTCTCCTATGACGACACAAGACTAAGTGACGTGAAACATGACGTGCACCTGACGTAAAGCAGACTCCGTGATTTCTGCGGCCAGCAGTGCGGCCCAGCAGCAGCCGAAAAGAAAGCTACCGCCGGCCGCACGTTGAAGGCATCTATCGGCTATTGCGGCCGTCGCTTCGTTTACGTTTGCACCGGCGTTTTGCCAGCGTTACAGTCGAAGTCGTCAACGAAGTTCTCGCAAATAGACACCTTTAGTATAGAGGCTATACCTTTAGCATACCGTGTACCTTGTTACCGTTAGCGGAATACCGGGAGCACGCATACCACTGTGAACAGGCGCTGATTGGTCCCGGCGCTGCAGGAGCGCGCGTAGCTGTCGGGTACGTGGCGCCATCCGGCGAGGTCAAGGAGATTTGCGCATGCATTTGCTGCCCCTCAGTGATTCGTGGCTCATCGTGTCCTAGTGTTGCTAGAACTATTGGTTCTAGCAACACTGTTCTGTCCTATGACGTCATGAAGCTTGTACTTGCGAGTTTGGCCTGTGGCGGCGATACCTGTATTCTGGTTCTTGCTCTTTTCTACGTTACAAGAGCTTTCTTGTCAGTATGAATGGCGTTTTTGTAATCAGGAGCTGGTATTCTGTCGATGCAAGTCAACTTCAATTTCTCCTCAGTGTCCCTTTAATGGCCATACACGTTCCCCTGAGACCATCGAGTTGAATTTTAGCAGTTAACTTTGAAATCATTGGCCCGAGCAAGTGGCCTAGAATCATATTCCACTACTTTTGCAAAACGTCGGTTTTTTAGAAGTTCTCTGTTCTGCTTAATCCGATAATTTCTCTAAAATTCGTTTGAATTCAACAAGATAGGGTCAAAACATGGCATGCCACGCAACAAGAAAAGCATAGCTTCCTTGTTTATGATCTCAATTTTGCTAAACAACGCCCTATTTCTTTGTCAAATCTGATGTTCTTGCCTTTCACTTTACAAAAAAAGCAAGTTTCTGACCTTTCATCTCGTACTTTTCCGTGGTTCATAGAGCTCTGATATTTTCTTTCTGGTATGGGACTTTTCCGCAAATTCGATAAAGTGAATACTTTTTATCACCACTACTCATGTTCTTTGTCGGCAGGGGAAACGATATTTGTCCTGATCGACATTCTCTTAAAGAATTAAAGATGATATGTTTGGAGTGAATGGTGTAAAAGAAGTTTGAAACTTGAAACTGAAAGAAACGCATGAAACTTTCTCGGAGATGGTATTGTGTCCCCAAATTTCGCTGAAAACCTCTCTTGTTTATGAGGTATAAAAGAAAGTTTTAACTCCGGCTCAGCCCAGCCAGTGTCTCTCTACACTTTCCACGCAAAATGGCCGTTTGCAACGATGTCACCGCTCCTGCTTGCTAAGTAGAGCCACTGCCACCAGTGGGGGGTAGTCACGGAATTTGTTTTATTAACCACCTAGTTTGCATGCAAGCTGTATACCGTTTCTTTCTAGCCCTATAGCGGTGCTGGAGGAGTGCTAGTCAGCTATTACTCCTTATCTGCAATGTGCTATACCTTAGCTAATTCACCTTGAGGCACTGTACTAACGCCTTTTACACAAACTTCGTAGATCTTAGCTGAAGGCTGTCATTTTGGCTAACGGCTCTAAGAATTCCACATTAATGGGGACTTCATCAAATGCGACTCTGCTGGGTCGGAACGTTCCGCAACCTACTGGAGATATGTGAATAATTTTCTTTTGACATTCAACATATCAACGTGAAATATGAGTGTCCAAAAAATAGAAGTTCATGCTGCTTATTGATATAATTTCAAACAGAAACGCACAGTGCGCTCTCAGGACGATCGAGCGATCAGTGAAATGCCCGGCATTCAACATCCCTCAAGCGTACTTCAGTGTCAGTGCTTTGGAAGACCGGCACACCCCATGAAATTCTCGTGGTTCATTCATCGCGAACGCGATGAACAATATGAACTAATGACGAGCGGACTGCTAAGTAATGAAATGCTTTCTCTCTTTTTTTTTCGTCATTTTTTGCGCAATTTTCTGTAACTCCTGCCGTTCAAAGCCGTGATTGCGGCTTCGGCGCCACACCCTTGTCATGAATGTCACGCGCTGCCAGGGCGGGCCGGAAGTCATTTCTGCGATAGCTTGAAAGGCTCCAGTCTGGTGACGTGGCTTCCTTCGACCTGGAATCAGGCAGCAAGGCAACGTGCATGGTAAGCCAAATGAGAGCCCTTTCGAACAACGGAAGGTTGCGAATGAGGACAATAGGAAGGTAAAAATAAAAGCAAGGTGAAATGGCACAACTTATCAAAACAGCCCTGCTCACGAACATATGTGAGTGCAGGAGGGAGCTCCACGGTATGAGTGAAGATCTGAAGGTGCTGCGTCGACGGGCCCTATATTAGTGGTTGACGTGCTAGAGAACGGGTCATACAGCACGGGGCACCTGGTACGATTTTTTTTATATTTTTCGTGCTTAGACAGCAGAAAATTGGACAAGTACAATGTTGAGGTCTGTTGTCTGCATGTCATAGCTCGAGATTGCCAAACACAACAGGTAACATTAAATGATCTAACGTGAGGAAGAATATCGAAGTTCAGCGTTAAGTGGAGCTATAAAATGCAATCGCTTGCTGTGATTGAGGAGCAATAAACATTTATTAGGGAGTTTTAGTATTGCGTGCTTAGCGAAATATCGGGTCCCGAGTGCCCATGCGCAGAACGCTGACGTGAAAATACCTTCAACGTACGCACGCAATTCTCAGAAGTTAGCTTTGCGGCATTCGCGAACTAGGCTGCATTGTTTGCTTCTGTTTCGTGTAGTGAACCGCTTATATATAGGCATTTTTAGCTGACCGTTTCTACGGCCAGCGGGGCGGAGTGGGCGAGCGGATACACCAGCAGAGAGGCGCGCAAGAAAAGAGTTTTAGCCGTGCGGATCGCCCGTCTTCTCGAGCGGAGTAGAGCCGAATCTCTCTGCTGCTCCACCTATAGGTCAAAAATCGAGTTAGAGTGAAAATAATATCAATTAATAATGCTAATAATGTGCTGAAACTGTTTAGTAAAGGTAGATTCTGTGTTTTTAGTTAATTATTTGGTAAGTGTTGCGTTTTAGATGCACAAAAAGATGCCATCTTGAATACCCATACACGCCCGCGCGCTCTTACGCACGCTCGCGCGCTGCCTATCGCTCCGCTGTAGAGGGCTTCCCAGCGGGCATAAACTTTGCTCCGTAAAAACGCTGGCCGGCCCAACGACGTGCGCATGAGCAGTGGCGTCTACGCTCGCCCGCTGCTCTCCGCTGGCCGTAAAAACGCTCAGCTAAAACTGTCTTATGTCACGCGTCAAGCCCCAAATGTTTTTAAGGTACATCGAGCCGCTGCCTTCACTATCCAAGGCATTTTGCTCATTAGGGAAGCGGTAGGGGCTCTGTAATGCGAGTGAGAAGCCTATTATGCTGCCTGGTTACTTATGGCAAAAACGATGCCTATGTAAATTCAGAAGCTCAATTTACCCTCAGTATTGCCAGCTAACCAGCCATGCGGCGTCATCCCATGTGAACATTGCGAAGCCTGTATGCTACTCTCCGAGGCTTAGACTCTCGTCCTCTAAATTATTACCAAATTGTAGGCCCTTGGACAAATTCCTCACGAAGGAAAGTGGTGAAAGCGCTCCTGTGGTTCTTCAAGGACTCGCGGTCGGTGTACTATTTACCCCACGTGAAACCTGGCTGAAATACAGTACATTTTGACAGTTACGCTATCCTCTATGTTCGTGTGGAGGATGTTCAAGTCTGCAGCGTAACAACAGGCGCTGCTGCTATCGATATTATAAGGGTACACAATATCTAAGATGCCGAATTAAGACTCTCAGTGCTCCTCTTCCGAAGTACCGCAATGTATGTTAGCCTTCCAAGAGAGAAACAGAAGCAGCTCATTGAACATCGGCACTCTTTTGGTCTTCCGGTCGACAGACAGGTTGAAAGGCAGCTATGTCCGTTTGCATCGTGCTATACCGCCATACAGCCAGCATGGCAGTCGTCTACCCTCTCCGAACGGTAGTGGTTGCTCTCGGCACACTCTTTAAGCGAATATCGCGATCAGGTTCTCAGCCGACCCCCAAAACAATGGCTCGATTTACCTCAATTCCCCATCCCTTCTACATTCATGCTTGCGCAGAAAGTTATCGACCAGCACGGGACATGTAGGAAGCACGTACCATCTGTTGTAAAAGTTGCGGTCCCCACGCCCTTAATCCGAATGGTACGGTGTACTATAAACTTTGAGACGGATGATACCTTGTTGAACTCACTGCATCTTTTTAGTTTTTCTTATTTCTTCTCTTCAACTGACCTTGACATCTAAGCACACGGATGAACACGATTTCGTGCTTATCTCATTTTTCTGCACTGCTATGTACATATTTTTTTTCGAGAGTAATAAAACTTTCTTTGCATTTGTTTAGCTACGGTCTTTTTTTCTGTTTTATTTGTTAGCCTGAACGTCTTTCTGCTGTGACACCTTCAAGATGATAATACAGAGCCAGTGACTAATCACGAGTCGCCTGGCAGGTTTAAGATGAGCAAGGAGAGATAATGTAATAAGCTCTGGAGAATCATGGGTAGTGACAGCCCCGTGAATTCTCATATTAGGCAGAGGCTACGCTGACTGGTTCAGCGGAAGGCTCGTGATTAGTACGTCTGTCTGGTGTCCCTTGAATGAGGGCCTGAAGAGCCCTTATAAGCGTGAGTTTGCAGGGACCTGTGCACCATGGCATGTAGAGTTGGTATTTTCCCGTGAGGCGGGATTTGCAATCAAGCTCTCAGAACAGCCCGGCACAGCAGCTTTCGATAGGTGCTGCACTTGTATGTCGGAATATTCGGGATTTACGGTCCTGTGCTTTTTCTCTCCTGTCCGTAACAAGAAAAAAAGACAGCGCTTATACCCGAATGATTTGCACGCCTTTCCTGAGTGGGAACGTAAAAAACTACCGTCAACAAAGCGTTTGTAGTCTCACTAGGAACTGAAATGAGCACGTGCGAAGGCTGCGTGTAAGAAAAAAGCATCTAGACAAAAAAGAGAAGCAAAGGTTGAAGCAACCGTGAGTCGGTTCTCATTACCATAACACAAGAGCACAGTTTCGTATCGACCGTGTGCTCTAGCTGAAGCAGCTATTATTCGGCCCTGACAGGATGTGTAGCAATAGATTTTCTCCCCGGCGCAATTTGACAGGCGCACAATCGGTGTTGCAGCAACATAGGAGTTCATTATTGCGATACATTTGCAGACGTCCTTGACGCCAAATTCGGCCCGCTCAATACGAGTCAGCAGTTCTCGAGTGGCTGGCAACGTGAATAGATTGATCGTCCAAATTCAGCAGCCTACCGCTTATGGTGACACTGAGCGCGTTTGCGCAAAGCTATAGTTCAATAACGCATTTCACATACGCTGCAAAGATAAAGCTGTAGAAAAAAATGATAATACAAATATAATGTTCTCTTCTGAGTATGAAAGTGCTGAGATCTTATACACCACCGAAACAATCTGACCACAGGGAGAGGCTCAACAAATCTTTTGCTTTAATGGTTGCATAACTCTTGCCCCGTTCATTTCAACGCGCCGCTCCCTGCTTGTGAAAATCTTTGGTGGAAAGAACTCTGTTGTGAAAGAAAACCTGTTATGAAAGAAAGGAAACCTATCACACAGAATTGCGCCCAAAAAGTGAACTTATTTTACTCTCTCTATTTGCTGAAAAAAAATTGAAGTTGGCTGAGGGAACTTGAACATTTTTAAATGGCTCTGTAGGGCTGGAAAATTTATTTATGTGAAGTATTTACTTTCAAAGTGTCCAGGTATATATTTGAAATGGTTGAGTTATATAGGTATATTATAAAGCACACACTTTATTTGCATTGTGTCGATTACGTTACTGCTATATATGGGCATTCTCTGTGCTGTAATTTACGAGCAAGCCCGGTACTGCCGCGATTGTATTGAAGGACAAAGGATAGCTGAAGAAAATTTCACCTAGAGGTAGTACGTTTGCTGTGTAAAAAATATAGGAGCGAGAAGCCCTGAAATTTGTGAATCTGAAAAAAGTGAAATATTTGTGGGAGCAAGAAGCCTTTGTAAAAGGTTTAAAAACTTTGTGGTCATCATCATCATCATCTGGCTAACTGTGTCTACCGCTTAACCAAGGCCGCTATCTCCCTTTCAGCTCCAATTAGCCATTTTCTGCGTCAGTTCCAGCGTTTTTTGCCTGATCGGCTCTTCTCTCTTGCTGTCTCTTAATGTATCACAAATCACATCCTCTACCCCAGCTCGCCGCGCTCTCTTCAATTTAATTTCAACTCATTTTGACAGCAGCGCAGTGTCTTCGCCATGGGTGGTTACGGTCTGTATACAATTGTTCTGTGCTTTACCCTCCAGGAATACTGCTAAGGTACTTTCCGTGGCGTAAGAGTACCGGTCATTTCCCTCCTCCTAATTCTTTCTCTAGTCATTTAATTCTGTGGTCCGAATCTACGGCCGGTACATGCCCTTAGCGGATGTATTCCTGCACATATTTTTATGTTTTGGTGTCTGTTGTGAACTGGTCCTGCCTCCCAAGCGGTTGAGCATTTGGTTAGTTTCCTTTCTATAAATTCTAGAGCTTCGATTCTAATTTTTCTGTCAAGGTCTTCTACCACAGAGATCCCATAGGTATTCTCGCTTAAAGCGCATCCCAAAGTCTTTCTGATAAAACTTCCTCTATATTGTGCAAACACGCCGGAAATAGTAGTGGAAATATCGTGACTCCTTCACTGACTCCTTCCCTGAATGGAATTTCATCCCTTTCCCTGCGGAGGATTACGGTCGCTGTGAAGTTCCCGAAGATATTTTCTACCATCTTCACATGCAACTCATCCATGCCTTGATTGCTAAATCTTTCCACACTGCGAAGTTTTAGTTATTCAATTCAGTGTGTGCTTATTTTTTCCTTACGTTCTTTTACTCTGATTACTGTGATTTAAAACGCAAACTCTTATGGCCTCGGTCACGCAGCTTACTTCTGTTGAAGGACCGATGATCGCGGCTAGTTTGCACTTCATAGTGCTAAACGCCATCATCCAAGAGCGAGTGGTGCCCCCTTTGGTCCTTTTTGCGAAGTGCCGTCGCTAGCTGCGCCTCTGGGTTGTTGCTCCAGTCCGCCGGTGGTTGGCCGCGGGTACTGGGAAAGTGCTTGCCGTAACTGAATCTGTCGCAGTACAGAGGCTTTAGGAAATGAGGTCAAAATCTAATGCGCGCGCTTTTTAGGAGCCGGCTTCACCTTCTCCGAGTTCACCTTCAGCCGAGTTCACTTTCGGCGGCATTTTGGCGCTCTTCTTTGTTTAGCATGGCAACCGCAATTCGCAGTTGTGTAGGTGCCCTGTAAAGGAATGTTGTAGGGATTGGAACAATTTAAAGCCGACCCTACTCGTGGTTGTCGTTCAGATAAGGACAGCGCACCACTTAAAGCTTTGCGAAAAGATCTTAAAGGCACAGTACACTAAGGAAACAAAGGAAGAGGAATGAGGGGCTCGTTTGTAACGAGCCCCTCATTCCCCTTTTCTTGTTTGCTTAATTGCTTAGCGAGGGCCTCGGTTCTGGCAGCCTTGACGCCATAGGAAGCATAAGAGGGTTCTCACGCAGCTTCCACTCTCTCAGTTCGATGACGTTCTACGTCACACCTGCGGTAACTCATGACGTTCTACGTCCGCCGCTTATGAACGTGGGTGGCGCTGGTGAACACTCTCAAGGTTAAGTTACTTGTAAACATAAATACCCGCGAAAGCAGAAGGTTTGACAGCCGTCGCCGTAGCTCAGAGGTAGAGCACCGGACGCGTAATTTGGAGGTCGTGGGTTCGGATCCCACCGGCGGCATGTGGTTGTTTTTTCTTCTGCTTTTCTATCAATTAGCTTTAAGCGATAACATATTCAGTAATATTCTAAATTGATCAACACCACGAAATAAATATATTAACTAAAAAAAATCCCCTGTGCCCCTTGGTTTCTGTGGCTGTTGGCTTCTGTCACAGTACACTAGTTGATCAAACTTTACTAGATGCTTTGTATGTAATATGTTGCGCTGTATGCTGCCTGTTTACCTCCCCATAGCATGTACTGTGCCGTGGCATGTAGCGCTTCTTGCCCATTCCTGTACGCTTGATCAAGCGGCAATTTGGTATTTACAACATGCTGAATCCTGTGGTATAGGCCTGATTACGAAACCTAAGCAGGATACTCAAATGACGCCTGACGCGGTTACAGGACTCAAAAATTAAATGAGCTCCGCCACGGTGGCTCAGTGGTTACGGCGCTCGGCTGCTGACCCGAAAGACATGGGTTCGATCCCTGCCGCGGCGGCCGAATTTCGATGGAAGCGAAATTCTAGAGATGTCAGGGCACGTTAAAAAACCCCAGGTGGTCGAAATTTCCGGAGCCCTTCACTACGGCGACCATCATAGCTTGAGTCGCTTTCGGACGTTAAACACCAATAAACCAAACCAAAAATTAAATGAGCTGGAGCATGAAACCACATGCGCACCTATTCGCCGGCAATGCTTCTTGTTGCAGACTCGTGTTATTGCTATCTAAAACTTCAAATCTAGTTCTGCTTGTTTTTGTTGTGTCATATTTTTTGCACGAAACCATGACTTCACGAGGTCAAACCGGCTCAGCGAGTTTTGTGGGCAGATTACCCTTGTGGGTGACCTTGTCAAATTTTAAATAAATAAATAAAATGAATACTGCCATGACAGTGTTTCGAGCCCGCGCCGGCTGAAACAGGCAAGCTTCGCTCACCACTGCACGGAAACACTATGCTATCGCTGCAGCTGATCACGCCTCGTGTTAAGCCGCAATACACTCTTGTGGTCTACATTTCACAGCGTCGTCTTCCTAGCTTCCATCTGCAGCACGAACAGATAAGATGAGCTTAATCTCGGCCAGAGCTTAAACTGAGTCTAATATCGCAGCCAGACGTGCCGACGAGCTCTTCAGTGCGCGTGCGTGGGTTAAGCCGCGCTGCTGTTGCCGTCATCATAGGGTGCCTCGATGCCAGTGCCGCCGTTCAGGGTGGTGCCATCCTTTGACCGCTCCAACGCCGCCTCTCTCTCCCTGCGGCGCCATTTTGAATCACAGCGGTCGGTCGGGCTCATGGTCGGGCTGG
Organism: Amblyomma mixtum; assembly: GCF_055824585.1. Classification (NCBI taxonomy): domain Eukaryota; kingdom Metazoa; phylum Arthropoda; class Arachnida; order Ixodida; family Ixodidae; genus Amblyomma; species Amblyomma mixtum. The sequence goes on from NC_143012.1 coordinate 251,383,090, forward strand.
TCTCAGTTGCTTGGCGCAAGCAGCTGAGCTTCCGTTTTTCGAGGCCCAGTGGCTGCGGACGATCGCTGGTGGCTTTATTTGTTTGACAGTGCTCTACCGCATGACTGAGGAGCTTGTCAAGTCCGCCGAGGCAGCATGACGGGTTGTTGTGTGCCAATGTGCGCCGGGTCAACGCGTAAAGGCCTACGCTGTTTTCGCTTCCCCCGAGACTCAGAGCGAAGGAAAAAATGGGAAGCTCAAGTAAAGCAGGATCAGCTCTAGAGTATATTGCTTTAAATGTTACACTTCACAGTGCTTTTTTACCACTCTGTCTCGTTATGATATTTCGTGGCTTGCATCTTTTTTTTTCATACTTTGTTTTCATGTTTGCGGCGAAGGTTGCACCGCACTGTGCACTACAACATTTTCCCCCTAAATCTTGTTGACTTATTTCGTAGTTTGAACCTTTTTACATGCTTTGCTTTTATGTTTTCCTTTAAGGTTACACCCCACGGTACATGCCCCACTTTTCTGTCCCAATGTCTTGCTTGCTTATATTGTAGTTCGTGTTTTTTTCATGACCTGCAAATGCAGTAGGCATTAAATGAATAATTTGAATTATCTTTTGTTTTGTTCTCTGTACTCTCTGTAAGAGGGTAGGCTGAAAAGCTATGTTACATATTTGTCTTCCTCAGTAATAAAGATAAACTTTTAGGTAGGAGTTATTTTTCGAACAGCCTAACCCATCAGCACACAATTTTGTTGACAGAATAGGAAATACACGGATAGCCAACGTTAAAAACCGCGTTGGTTTTTTTAACAAAACCCTCTATGGTCAATTTTTTTCGAAAAGCGTGACTTTTCAATGTCGATTAATTCGATTTCGAATTTAAAATTTTCAGAATTACTGCAGTTTTTTGATGACTAAAATCGAATCTTTTTGGGCAGGTTTACATGCATGGTTTATTAATGAATACCGATTGGCTTGAATAAAATAAATATGAAAAAATATATGTAGAATTGTGTTTCACAAACTGAGGAATCGCAGGAGAGCAACCGGTACGTATGTCCAGGGCGAAGGCGAAGTATGCATGCGTGCGCACTCAAGAAATTCGGTGGTTGTGCGCCCCTCATAAAAATGAAACGAGTGAGAAACTTCCAATAATCCTTTATGCTATCGCCAACGAGGAGCGATTCGTTTTCTTTGGCCCCGAGAAAGAAAACGCAGGAGCAGTGGCAACGTCGGTGTACGGCGGCATCATTTGTATATACCAGCGCCCGCCCCATAAGCAGATGTAATTGTGCCCTTGTGAGCAATAAACGGGCGAACAACTCGCAGTTACCCTTTGAAAGATTAGAAAGCAAACAGACACCAGTTTTTGCGAGCAGAAGAAGCGGAAACAGCCCGCGCGACGATAGCGAAACCAGCCGCAGCGCTCGAGCGGCTGACGACACGCGGGCGTTAACAGAACGTGGGAATTAAAATCCAAAATATCGTGAAAAAAAAGAGGCAGCAATTTCTTCTATCCGCATGGAGCAGCAGCACCTGCCTGGCAACAGATCTTTAAAATATTAGCGCGTTTCTCAAACCAACAGACGGAACAGTAAATGTTCAACCTCGATCACTTGGGGCTGTAAAATTAAGTCATGCAATTACGTCTTCTACCCTCGGATGTTAAAATGGCTATTATGAGTGAAAAGATACGCAGTGCGATGTTGATGAAAAAGACTGTTCCAGTCAAAAGCACTCTCACGCCCGCCGAAAGTAAGAGTGGCGCCATTACACCCGCTAGCGCAGCTGATCCCGTGTGATTCAATATGGCGGCGCCCGCGATGTTGTCTCCACCCTGTACGGCGGCGCTGTCATCGAGGCACCCTACGTCATCAGTGTAACCGAGCGAACAAGAGTAGCACCGCTCGCTCATAGATGGAGCCACAGAGGTGAGCGCCAAGTTGCGCCGTCGTCCATCACCACTGCATGAGTGGAGGTAGCGCGGCTAGGGGAGGAGAGGTCTGTCTGCGGGCGCACGCGCAACACGCACACACGCGCTGCTCCTCGCAGTCACGACAAGCTCCGCATTGTTGGCGGGTGGTGCAGTGAACTGCTTAATGTTTATGGTTTATGGCGGTTTAACGTCCCAAAGCGACTCAAGCAGTTAGGGGCGCCGTAGTGAAGGGCTCCAAAATTTCGACCACCTGGGATTCTTTAACGTGCACTGAAATCGTACAGTACACGGGCCTCTCGAGTTTCGCCTCCATCGAAATTGACCAGCGAGGCCGGGTTCGAACCCGCGTCTGTTGGGTCAGCAGCCGAGCGCCATAACCACTAAGCCACCGCGGCGGGCGGCTGTAAAATGTGTAGCACGCGATATATTATCCGCGTCGGCCACGCCACTCACTGCGTTGTCTTCCAAGTATAAAACGTCTGCTTATATAATAAAATACAAAGTAGTCTGAGCCAGTTTCTTTCTGAAGAATGAGCGACGTAACCGGTGCAGATGCATCGCTGCCGCTGCTGCTAAATGAGCTGGCCGAGCTGAGACTGCGCGCCACTGATGAAAGCATCCATAGGTGCCAAGTGCCGCCGCCACGAGGACACTGCCGTCCACAACACCGAAGATAAGCACATCGCCGCCGCCGAAACATTGAATAACCTAGAGATCTGCGCTCAAATTTCGCATTAGGAAGTATTGCATCATCCTTAGGCAGTTTTTTTTTACCCAAATAAAGGTGAGCTTTATAGGTGACAGACAGCACACGCTGAGTGAACAATACTTCACATAGTGCAGTAGCTAGGAGGTCGAAACGTTATATTCTAAAATACTGCATTCTTTTTGCGATGTTATCTCATACATCTGCTGTGCTAGATGAATGAAAAAAAAATCCACGCCACTACTGTCATGACCTGCTGCCCAGTGATGCTGTTAGATACGAAAATTAACTGAATGTGCTATGTCGCATTGCTTCTAAAGGAACGCGTTTAATGCTTTTGGCGCTTGATTCCCGAAGACTCCTTAGTAGGCGATGAATTTGCCCTTACTCCTGTTCTACTGCCTACTCATAAATATCAGAGTGAGTTACGGTGTTCCTATCGAACATAATTTCATCGAACCGTCAACAGTTCTCTCGTAATTTCGGTTTCAGGAATTCCATGGAAATTTGACGGCTGCAATTTAAACTGCGGTCAGCTACGTGATATGCGGAGATAAACAGCCGGATAATCGTCATCATTATCATCATCATCGTCATCATCATGTATTTACCCTTAAGGGCTCTTGGCTTAGGGCATTACATGGGGAGGGGGGGGGAGAGGCAGTCGTTACATAATAGAGTGTCGGTAACATCAACAGAAAACACAGTGCACGGTTCATGGTTAACATTAACGTTATCAACATTATCAAAAGTATTAACATAAGAAAGACATAGCAGCTCAAGAACAACCTGGAGAAAGATAAGAAACATACATGCACACACTCAATAACACGACAAAAAAACTGTGCCCTTGAAATGTGCTGTTAATAATTGCCTGAATTTATTGGGTTCTATTTCAGTAACTACGAAATCGGGTAGGTCATTCCACAATGAAATGAATATAGGTAAAAAGGGTTTATTAAATGAGTTTGTGGAGCCGTGTATGCGCTGCAAACTTAAAAAGTCGGCGTGAGGTGATAAGCGGCGGGTGCAATACAGTTTCTTAGCCGTGGGAAGGTGTAGTACAATTTGTGAAATACACAAAGCTGTGAAATTTTACGCCGAAGTGCCAGGGATTGCAGATCAATGGATGCCTTGATAAGAGTTACATTGTGTCGTCTGCCGTACTGCGATTTGATCTCCGCAGCGAAGGGTTGCTAGGTTAGACGACGGGCAAATCTTCGAGATTTTCTTTACGTTCCGGGGCACCAAAGCTTATGCAGCGTATAGGCCAAGTTTAGAAGTTGTATACTCATGTAACTTCAGTCAGCTGCATTTCGTATAGTCTGACATCGTTGCTCCTGTTGTGGTACTGTATTTTACCTAATATCCGCTTTAGGCTTTCGCACATTGCCGTGACATCAAAGGTGGGACCTCTCGCAGAGCACCGATGTGACGCTTATGCTCCTGCCGTTGAAATATTGTTAACTTGGAAACACAAAGATGAAATCTGAGCCGATAAGATGAACTGCGGCCGCAGCGACAAGGTTCACTACAATCAGTCATCGTAAAAATGTCCTGGTGCTTTGTTTTGTTTTTACTACGTAGAAGTTGATCGCTTGTCAAGTGTTTCTTTTGTGCCAGTGATTATTTTGTCTTTTCTGCCTGCACTTGGTCGGTGCTGAAAAATGGCACGTGCATATACGATGATTAGTTTGACTTAGGCTGTGATAAAGCAAGTGGTGAATATTTTGGCCGCCATCTCTACGTCTTAATATCCTCAAGAACATTTTTCAGTTCATTGATCAAAAGCAACGTAAATGTTACACTTCTAGTTAGCAACTAACTCGCCAATCACTTATGCGAAGGTTGCCGCTACGTGGGTGGTGTCGGCTAAAGAACAACTCGTATCTGCTAATTATAAATGGGAGACAACAAGAAATTCTGATTTTTTCGCAAGGCGTGCAGTAAGGTTCGAACAAATAACACTTTCTTCATACACATCATTCGTTTGGCAGGTGTCTCATGTCGTCGTTTTCGTACTCCCTGCCATGCCCAATTGTCTAGTTGGATAGTCTGGTCCCACCACACATTGCGGCCTCTCCAGTGCCGTCCGTATATACCAGTCGCTCACACGAGGCTCAACATGATGGAAGTGCTACCAGTGCCATACTTGTGCTGCAGCAGTAAATCTCATCGAGCGCCATTTTTTTTCACTATAACCACTCCGAAAAAAAATGGCCGTGGCTTAGCTCAGCTAGGCCAGGATATGCTTAGCGAAAGCAGTTTCGTCTACTGACATTTCGGTAGCGACACGCCGTCGCTGTCCTTCAGCAGCTTGGCTGCTTCTCTTCGCGAGACCCGCTTAGCCTTTCTCGCCTCGTTTTCCCGCTGTCGGCAGGCCTTGTACCATGCGACGATTTCTGAATCGGAGAACTCATTTTCACGCAGCCTGTACTGCTGCCGTGATGAGCACGGCCGCTCTCGTTCTCCCATGGTGCGCGTCTGAGGAGCGAGTGCATCGCTTCCGGCTTATATCCCCGCTGCGTGGCGTGACTCTACGCATGCGCAGTGCGGAGCAGCGGCTGCGGCGTCATGGTTGTCATGGCAACGGCGCCTGCGCAGTAATACCCTTTGCCCGGCACCGCGAAATGTACTTCTGGTAGCTTCGTGTAGCTTTCGCTACAAATCATAATGCTTTCGCCCTGGGAGATGCTGACGGACGCTAGGTTTTGCAGTAGGGGAGAAGGCACAGTTTCTGGCGTTTAGAGTGAAAACCACTTGTGCACTGCGGATGGTTGTTTGGGCACCAAGGAAGACTAAGTATAGTTCTGCAATGGGCCAGGATGTCTTATCTTGCCTAACCTTTCGAGTTGGGTCTACTAGGACGCATAATAAGGGAATCAAACAGCAGCTAGCTGATCGACTGGTAACCAAGCATTAGCACGTCGACTTATTGAGGCGGTGTAGTACCCAATACAACGTTCGTACGAATATGCATCGGCAAAAGCCATTAGTTTCTACGTTAGAAACTCACGGTGTGCGCCTTGTATCGAAAGGCGAAGGTAAAGTAAAATGTAGACAGGCTATAAGAGTTATGTATAAAATAACTGTCGCACTAATATTTTAAATACTAAGGCCATGGTCACAACCTTCGTGATATTTTTTCTGTACATTTAAATTCGTGCTATCCTACCGTAAGGGATCAGCTTTGAAATCTCCGCAGAAAATTTGTATACTGCGTATCAATCGTGTTCCGCAACATGTTACATGGGATTTTACGCACGTGACCACAGAATGTGTACTCCGACTTTGGCTCCCTATGCTGTAGTGGGTGTTTGGAGCTCCCTACTAAGAAGAAAATATTCTGTACACTTTGCTGGATGGTTTTTGAGGACGGAATACGTGCTTTTGAAACTAAACTGCAAGTCTTTTGGTTCCCCACAAAAGAATAAATTTTACAATGGTTCACTAAAATAAATTATATTGCATTACTAAGATGAGCAACCCTCGAAGGACCATTGTGTTATCTACTGGATTAAGACAACACAATGGAATGCATAAATCATTTTGCAGCACGCACATCCTATTGGTTTGTGCAAGTCAGATGACCGCATATAAGCATGTTTCATTAAGACTTTGGCATTAAAATTTAAGTCATGCCCTAGCACGCAACCATCAGCAGAAGCAAGATATTAGAATTTGTACTGACACCTGCTCAATAAAAGTCGATTGTGCGATTTGTCCAGCATCTATCGACACTACCTGTTGTGAAATTAAAGCCAGCATGATTAAAAATACAAGCCCACTCCGAACTCTTCGTTCATCTCTTCTGCAAAGCAGAAAAGTAATAATAAAGCATTGAAAAAAAAAAACCTCTTCGTTTCGATCAACTCCTTTTCAACTTTATACATAGCAAATGAACAAAATATATCTGCGCACACAGGTTGTCTACACATCGAGATGATATGATTTTCTATTTCTATTTTTCCTTTCTATCCTTCCGCGGAACACTCGTCTCGGTACATTTGTCGGCAGCGCGCTAGTTCCTGGTGCCATAGAAGAGCCCTACACCGCACGACACAACCACTCATTACCTTCCTTTTTCGGAGAAAAATTGCAGCCCTGTCTCCGAGCAGGGGACAGCCACGGAGAATGAAGATTGCCCTGCACTTCGTTTTGTCCCCTTTCATTTTGCGTTGTTGCTCTTTTAATCCTTTTTACCTCGTTTTTACTTCTCTCTTTGCCTTTTGGTCAAAATGAAACCTCAGCCACGGAAGCGGCTTTGCTTGGTATCATCTCATTTCATCAATGCCTTGCTTCATTGCAAGGTTTCGAGATCACAGTGTTTTTTTTTTTTTTGTACTGACTTTTGCGCTGTCAAAAAGAAAAAGTCGTCGAGCGCATATTGTGGCCAATTTTTTCTACTGGTATGACAACGGGTTTTATATATCTTTTCCATTTTATTTTCGATCGTATGCACTCCTGCTTATGTTCTGTTGGCTGGAAATCCAGCAGGATTCTCCCTTACGTTCAACTCGATAGATTACTGCTTTTCAGCATTAGGCGGCTATTTTTTGCCCCTTACTTCTTGGGCCTAATGGCTTTCTGATGTCTTCTTTGTCCGCACGTACTGTTTTTGTTTCTCGTGGCCCGAGATTTGTTTGATTATTAATCCTAGAGCGGGTGCTGCTGTTATGGTATTGTTTTGTTTATTTATACGTTTGGCTACATAATCTCGAGACCCCTTAATAAATATCTTTCACTTAGCTGAAATGTTTTCAAAATATGTGTTTTATCTCACTCGTGTGAAATGAAACCCCTTAAGACATGGCATCCTGCAGCCATGACGCCTTTGCACCAATAATGTCCATGATCATCGTCGTCGGTTCACATTCTGACAACGCTGTGAAATATCTGTTTCATAAAACAATTTGAGCTACGGTAAATTTCTCGCTGCAATGAATCAAGAGTGCACTTGGCGTTCGCGTGTTAATTTCATTGATCCTTCTAATCAGTATTTGCAAGACAATAATCGGCCCTCACGCAAGCTTTCAAATTCCCAGTCCGCAGCGCTGCACTGGGCTTGCACATAGTGATTGTCCCAGTTTATAAGTTAAGAACATTATAAATTTATTCTCGGGTAGCGCCGAACATAGCACAGCTTTCAGTCTTCTCATAGAGAGAGGGGCCTCCTTTTTATGAAATTTAGGTGTCATAACTACTTCAATATTTTGTTGATTTCCTCGAGTCATAGCATTCAGGCTTTATATTCCACTGCTTTCGACATTGTCCTTTATGACCCCCGGGGCCAGTATGTTCTAAACCTGTTTTTAATGTGAACGACATAACTTGATGCAGAAAGAAGAAATCTGTAATATGTGAGCAACGTAATTCTTCAAGAAATGTAACGTCTTCAAACCCTGATGCTGTTTTAGGCATGTAAAAAGACCATCTGCATTCCGAAACTGTGGAATTTGGCTGATACGTACCCACTGCCAAAACCAATTGGTTGGTTTGGTTTGGTTTGGTTTATGGGGTTTAACGTCCCAAAGCGACTAAGGCTATGAGAGACGCCGTAGTGAAGGGCTCCGGAAATTTCGACCACCTGGGGTTCTTTAACGTGCACTGACATCGCACAGTACACGGGCCTCTAGAATTTCTCCTCCAAAGAAATTCCAGCCGCCGCGGCCGGGATCGAACCCGCGTCTTTTGGGTCAGCAGCCGAGTACCATAGCCACTGAGCCACCGCGGCGGCCTCAAAAACCAATTGACATGAATCATTACAGTGCGTTTCAGATAATTCGGAAGGTAATTTTTTTTTTTTGAACAGTGAGAGCAATCCTAACGACGAGGTCACCAGAAGCAGTACTAATGAGGAGCATAAAGGTCGAGGACGTCTAGATTACTGGGTGGGACGCTTTATTAGAAGTTTTTTTTTCGAATAGAAAACAACAGCTTCTGAGTGCTCGGAGCCTTTTTGTAACATGTGCTAATTGAAAAAAAAATAACGCTTTATAAACAGTGTAATATAAAGCGCTGCTTTATAGGTTACGTCAGTGCACTGGGAGGCAGCTCGAAATTTGTGTTTCTTGGGGCCATTCACGTTTCAGCTATCTAGTGATGAAATAAGTCCATGTATGATCAGAAGCTTAAGTTAGATATATACCGGCTATTAACTGTGTGATAAACATTGTTTAGAATGAGAAATTCAATGCCTTCATTCTGCGATATCTATATAAAGACTAATTCTTATACTCGATGTGACAATTTCTTGAGTGAGCCTTAAGTTATGTAAACCATCGTAGTAACAAAAATTATATAGACACATCGTTGGTTACCTACGTACGTCGCACATGGAAAGCAGTCTCCAGTGCCAGCCTTCATCTCTTAGATGAAGGCCATTGCAAGGTACTCTGAAGCTTCTTGTCCTGTGTGCGCAATCAGAGCTTCTAAAGAGCACGACTTTCAATATGTGATCAGTGCTGCGGGTCCCGAGCAGGGAATGACGGCCGTCGCGGTAGTGCACCAAAATAAAACGATGAACGGACTTGTACTGGCTAGATAGGACATACTGGTTGCGGAAGAAGTGGCGATTGCTCTAGCTCCAACATACACTAGCTCGGAATACATTCTTACAGATTCACAGACAGTGTATCGCAATTACCTGAGGGGCAGGGTCGCAACGCTAGCAGCTAAAATCCTGCAAGACAGCTACACCCGTGGGTACCAACCCACACAAAAACACTTAATATGGGTACCAGGTCACGAGGGCATCCCAGTGAACGAGAGCGCACATGCCTCAGCCCAGCATTTCTCCCTCGGGTACCCAGTACGGATGCCGAGGAACGTCTAACCCCACTTCTAACTTACACCGGCATACTTCCGCACTTAAGATTATCCCGTCGGGTCTACCCTCCGCCGGCTAAGACACTAGACAAAGGGGAGGAACAACACCTCCGAAAGCTACAGACCAACACTTACAACAACCCACGAAGTCTACACGCAGCAGACCCGGAGTCATTTGACTTACAATCCGAATTCTGCGTGGTGAAGGCGGACCTGTACCATATGGTATGGGCCTGCCAACGAAATCAGGCGGTCACTGTTAATAACCAGCCAACGCAGGAGGGGTGGTGGGCAGCTCTGTCCAGCTCGGACGAAACGAGTCAAAACCAACTCATCGAAAGAGCCCGGACAGCAGCCTAAGCCAATGGGGTTCCGGACTGAGAGCTTTAACCAGAGCTATAACCTCCTAAACTATGTAATTAAAATATTTTCACCACCACCATTGCGCCGAACGGATGGTGGCGTTCCGTGGACTCCGTGGCAGCGCTACAACACGCTGTTCCGTTCCACTCCTAAAGGCGATGCTTAAGCGTCATTCATTAGCAGTTAATTAGTATTTAGGCATTAATCAGTAATTAACCAGTACTTAGTAATTAGTCATTAATTATGTGTGACGTCGTCCAGTGGTGTCGTCTCCAGTGCCAAAGAGGCAGTCAAAGTGTGGGGAAAACGCTTTCGCCTCTACGCAATTTAGACAGTCAAATTGCCCGTAAATTTTTTTCGCACTTACGGGCAATTTGACTGTCTAAATTGCGTAGAGGCGAAAGCGTTTTCCCCACACTTTGACTGCCTCTTTGGCACTGGAGACGACACCACTGGACGACGTCACACATAATTAATGACTAATTACTAAGTACTGGTTAATTACTGATTAATGCCTAAATACTAATTAACTGCTAATGAATGACGCTTAAGCATCGCCTTTAGGAGTGGAACGGAACAGCGTGTTGTAGCGCTGCCACGGAGTCCACGGAACGCCACCATCCGTTCGGCGCAATGGTGGTGGTGAAAATATTTTAATTACATAGTTTTTTTTTTTTTTTTTTTTTTTCGCACTTAGAACGCTACATGGCGGTTCAAGCAAGCGGACGCGCGTCGCATCGGTTCCGCACATTTTGAGCAAATTCCACCGGACGAAATCATTCTCGCCACCGGATTTTATTCGGAACGGAAAGATATCAAGTGCTGGATCCCCAGGATAGATATTTCAAGAGGTAGGACCAGTTTTCGGCTTTCTACCGGACTTGAAAGTTATAAAGCGGGCGCCGGCCCGCTAACCCTAACGGGCCACCCAGCTCGACATCGTGAGAGCATGGGCCGCTAACCTTGTCGACGACGCCGACGCCTAGCATCGACGCCGTTTCAAGGACGGACCATATGGCGGGGCCCAGCCAAGACAACGATGTGCCAGCACAATCTTCAAACGTCCTTCTCAACGAATTCCAAGTGATGGATGAAGACGACTTCGGAGACGCCGACTTGGGAAGTGAGGACGAGATCCCGTCCGACTCCTCGTCGAAGCCAGCCGGGTACAACAACGATGCCAGCTGGGAGCTTGTACAATCCAAGCGCCAGAGAAAACTTCAAAGGCGAAAGGAACGCAAAGGCACGGGAACCGGCCCGGACGCCAATCCTCAAGACGGAAAATTACCGGGTGATGCGACCGGCTGCAACAAGTATGGATCAAGGGGGCAGAGCAGGCCTAGGCGAAGAATGCCGCCACTCCCCAGAAGCGACTACAAGATCATTATTCGACCCAAGAAAGGACTCATGGTGAAGTCCCTCACCACCCACCAAGTAGCGCGCGCAATTGTCATGGCGTGCGGCCAGCAATGTAAGGACGAGGACCTACTTGTAAGGCTTCGCACCGGCTCCAATATCATTATCGTTAGCACTCCGCACGAGCAAACGGCTCAGCTAGTGCGGCACATTACCCGTCTCAAATTCGACGGAAAGCCTTATGATGTAAACGCTTACGTGGCAGCACCGGAAGACGTCCTGCGCGGCGTCATCCATGGTGTAGAGCCAGGTACCCCTCCCGAAGAACTTAAAGCACACCTACGGGTCAGAACTCAAGGAGTGACCATACTTCAGGCAAGGATGCTCGGAAAATCCAAGACGGCAGTGCTCACGTTCGACGGCCCAGTCTTGCCGAAATTCGTCATTTATTACGGAGGTGAAGTACCATGCTACCAGTACCGCCCCACTAGGCAAGTGTGTTACGTCTGCTTCCAGCAAGGACACCGTTCCGACGTGTGCCCCACACCGAACATTATTGTGTGCGGACTGTGTGGAGTTTCAAACCCGCCCGCCGACCACGAGTGCACGCCCAAGTGCATAATCTGTGGCGAGGCACACCGGACCGGATCCAAGGAGTGCCGAGAGAGATTGAAAAAAGCCAGGCCAAAACCCACAGGAGAAAGAGGACGGAGCGACCAACGCGGGCGACCACCCAAGCGATGGCTCAGCTCAGAGGGAGAGACATCGAGGAGCCGATCGAGGTCCAACTCCTTCCCGCCTCTACCACCAGCCGGCCCACAGGAGGGGGAGAAGCAAGAGAAAAAGAAAAAGAAGAAGGTTTCCCAGACAAGCGGCAGCAAGGTGAGCTGGGCTTCTACCACTGCTTCGCACTCGGTAGGAAAGGGTAGTAACATAGACAACACAAACAACAAAGACAGTCGCGTCACAGAACCGAAGGACGCGAACAGCGATGCGCTCAGACGCGAGCTAGAACTCGCTCGAATCAAACAAAACGAGCTCGAACGCAAAGTTGAGGAACTCACAAAAACACTAAAGGACCAACAGCGGGAACTCGACACGACTAGAGCACTTCCAAAACAACAACCACAGGCATCGAATGAAGGAGACCTTGAAACACGAATGCAACAGATGATGCAGCAGATGATGCAGGATATCATGCAGCAAATCCAATCGCAAATGCAACAGATGCAAGTACAATTCCAAGGGCAGATCGCAGAGATCAGAAGCGCTTTTCGAAAACAAAAACATACCGAAAACATTAGGGAAAAAGCGTACAACCGTCCAGCGCTAACAGCTTTCGCAAGCGAACAAGGCAACAGCAGTGACGCGTAAACATGATCAATACGTATCGGCAAGAACAAGAACACTTAGATATTTGGCAATGGAACTGCAGAGGCTACCGTAAAAAGCAGGCCCTTTTAAAACAATATATAAACACACAACTGACACCTCCTGATGTAATTGCGCTCCAAGAGACTGGAATCAAGCCGACCTTACAAGGGTACGAGGTTTACGAGAGTCAAAACGAAGGTAAAGCGGCCGTCCTAGTCAGCAAAACCATTACCGCCATCAGGCACGATACCATCGCCGACACCGACATCGAGCACGCGCTTGTTGAAATTATTCCGAAAAAGCGACAGGGAAGCAGCACGTTCTTACTTAACGTGTACAGCCCGCCGAGACAAAGAAAAGCCAAACTCTTCGAACTGTTCTATGGAGCGCACAAGCTGGCCAAAAAAAATGCACTCATCATCGTAGGAGATTTCAACGCCATGGACAGGAGTTGGGGATACCAGAAACAAGACATCAAGGGAAGAACATTAGTGGAAGTAGCGGAGTACTTTGGCTGCAGTCTAATCACAGATCCTGCGACCCCCACGAGAATCGGAAATAGCGTGAGCAGGGACACATGCCCGGACCTCACCTTCGTAAGGAAGAGCAGGGAGTCACAGTGGGAAAACATGATGGAAAATCTAGGCAGCGATCACTTTATCCTCCGGACACGAATAGCATCCGACACCATAAGACGCCAGATTGGACAGGCGAAAATCACTGACTGGAACGCGTTTCGCGGGGCTTGCAACAAATCTGAAGGCGGTATCCAATCACTGGAGGAATGGAGCGGCATGCTGAGAGAAACGCGACAACGATGCACAAAAAGCCTAAGGAGAACGACAGCAACGCCTGAAGTAGACGCCCACCTCCTCAGACTATGGGAAGCGAGACGCAGTCTCACCAAAAGATGGCGGAAGCAAAAACACAACAGGAAACTAAAACTAAAGATAGCAGAAATTACGGCAAAGGCGGAAGAATATGCGATGCAACTCGCGAAACAAAATTGGGACCAACTCAGCGACTCGCTTAGGGGAACTCTAGGCACGGCCAGAACCTGGAATCTCTTAAGAGCACTAATCGATCCGACCAAAATAAAATCAGAAAACAATAAAGCCATCCACAGGTTCATCCACTCCTTCGAGGGATCAGACATCACCCTACTGGAGAAGGCACGAGAAAAATGTTTCGGCGATCACAACCCCCCGCGATACCAAGGAACGTATCGAGGAGCCGAAAACGAGAAACTCGACCGCCCCATAACTGTGGAAGAGGTTTACGCGGCCATAAGAAACACCACCAGAAACACGGCAGCCGGAGCGGACAGAATCGACAACGCCCTAATCCGCAACCTGAGCGACGACCTCATACAAGAGCTCGTCAGCTTTCTTAACAAACATTGGGAGGCGGAGACGGTTCCCGAAGATTGGAAACACGCCGAAGTAATAATGATACCTAAACCTGGTAAAAAGCTACAAATTGAAAACCTCAGGCCCATATCACTCACGTCGTGCCTTGGCAAACTTTACGAACGGGTGGTAACTTTAAGACTGCAAAATTACATGGAAGACAACGACTGTGTACCACATACCATGTTCGGCTTCAGAGCGAAGCTCTCGACGCAGGACGTTCTCCTCCAAATACAAGAAGATGTCCTGCGAAACGTGCCTCGGACGGGAGAAAATGTCATAATGGCCCTGGACATCAAAGGGGCATTCGATAACGTCAGCCACGAAGCGATCCTTACGGGCCTAGACAAGCTGGATTGCGGGCGCAGAATCCACGGCTTCGTCAAAGCCTTCCTGTCCGACAGAACTGCCACCATCGGCATAGGAGACCTTCGATCGGACAAAATTCGCACTCCAAATAAGGGAACACCCCAAGGGTCAGTTATCTCCCCCTTACTTTTCAACATAGCTATGATAGGCCTAGCTCGAAAACTAGAGAACATCGAAGGCATCAGGCATGCAATGTATGCTGACGATATAACAGTCTGGACAAACACGGGTTGTCTCGGAGAGAAGGAAGAAAGGCTACAGCAAGCGGCCTCTTGTGTAGAGCAATACCTCGCAGAAAGAGGACTCGCATGCTCGACCGAGAAATCGGAACTGCTGAGAGTCTGGAGAGGCAAGCAAAACCGGACCGTCCCAACCAACGAGGACCTAAAACTCAACGTCTACCTTGACGGGACACCTATCCCCGAAAAGACAACAATAAGAATTTTAGGCATGTGGGTTCAATCCAACCAGCGCAGTACTCACACTTTTACCCTGCTCAAAGCAACAACACTACAAGTCTCACGCATGATCACCCGCATCACCAACAGGCGACATGGCATGCGTGAAGAGGACACACTCAAACTAGTCAGAAGCCTTGTAGTTAGTAGAATCACGTACAGCCTACCCTACCAGTGCCTCAACAAAAACGAAATACAACAAGCGGATGCCCTGCTACGCAAAGCGTATAAGACAGCGCTCCGACTTCCGCGCAACACGTCAACCGAAAAACTCATGGCCCTGGGATTACATAACACCTTTGAGGAGCTACGAGAGGCGCAGCTTGAGTCGCAAAAACTCAGGCTGTTGCAGACAACGACTGGAAGAGCGCTCCTGCAGAGGCTCGGATACCGCGAGCAGATGCGAGAAATGACGAGGACGGCAACGATCCCCGACGAGCTTCGCAAGACCCTCAAGGTAGCGCCAATACCAAAAAACATGGATCCCAATCTCCATCGAGGCAGAAGAGAAGCGAGGGCCGACTTCATCGAAAGAACATACGCTCCTCAAGCCACGACCGTGTATGCAGACGCGTCTTGGAGAGGAGGAGACACCAAAATCGCTGTGGCGGCGGTGGTCGATTCGTCTTTACGCGAAATGACCAGCGCGTCTCTCCGAGGCTGCACAGCTGCAGAGTCCGAGGAAGTAGCCGTTGCTCTAGCGGTGGCGGAGGGCTATAGAACCGGGCGGTCGCTAACAATACTCACCGACTCTCAAACAGCCTGCCGAAATTACATGAATGGCAGGATAGGTCGTCACGCGCTCCGTATACTCCTCGCAGCGAGCGACAGAATTAAAAACCAGGAAGAACAAAGCGACAAGATCCCACACAAAATTGTGTGGGTACCGGGGCACACGGGGGTGGCAGGGAACCAAGAGGCCGACAGGATAGCTCGAGGATACATTACTTTCCGAGCATCCGATGAGCCCGCGGAACTCGCGCCAGCACCCAGGGATTACTCGGCCATACTACAAAACTACAGAGGCAGAAGATTGCGGTATCCCCCACCGCACAAATCTCTCAGCAGAGAGGAAGCTGTCACTTGGAGACAATTACAAACAGGCTCTTTCCCAAACCTACATATACTAAACAAAATGCACCCTACCATATACGCGGACAAATGTCCCTGGTGCGACGGAAAACCTACTCTCTATCACATCACATGGGCCTGCCAAAAGATAGACGTGGTCCCCAAAATACAAAACCCGAGTGCGGAGCAGTGGGAGACTCTGCTGTCCAGCGACCGCTGTGAAGACCAAGAAGGTCTGGTACAGCGAGCTCAACGGGCGGCAGTGGCCAGCGGAGCCCTGGACTGAGGGCAACCGACCACTGATTAGAGGCGGACGACTTCGACAGAGAAGACTCCTGGGGGTAAAATCAAGGAGAAAACGTCTCTGAAGATGCTCCCAACCCGCAGGAAAAAGGACTAGAGTAAAATAAAGTTTTTCCTTCCTTCCTTTCGCACTTACGGAACAAACGTCAGAGGCGTGCACTCGAAATAAGCGCGCAGTACATAACCATTGGGCACTCTCCGTCGACTGATGGGCTCACTTTCGCTACTTGGCATATGCACTGTGCGCTACAGTTATGGAGTATTATCTTATCCTTGCATAAAAGACTACGGTAAGTTGTGCTCAGTGTGGTTGCGGAGACTGCTGACTTCATTTTTAAAAATCGCCTGAGGCCTTATTGATGGAAATCTTATGACGTGTTTTTCTTTCTCGAATTTTCCTGTCGGCACTCGACATCTAGTTCCACTCCTGCATGCTCTGTGCTCTCGCATTCCTTTGTTTCATCCACTACGTATTAGTTTTTGTCAAGGGGACACCTACATGTCGCTTAATCATACGCAATATACCTGCAAGGAGATTTTCTTCTTACTTTGATGCTGTAAAAGTTCTTCCCTTACCTTATTCTTTTTAAATGTTTACTACTTACATTACACACGTTTAACACACTCCGCGGCAATTACCTCTTTTGTGCGCACAATTGCGTGACGTCTTCTTTCATCTATTTAGCACCTCGTTATGGCCCTAAGAATGAAGGGGAGTAAATGGTAAGAAGGAACGGGCAGTACTGGGTAGGTTTAGGAAATACAATGGCCAGAAAGAAGAACGTCAAAAAAGATATGTATTCACAAGGAAAACTGTGATAATATGCTTGCACTGACTAAAATAAACGCAGAAATGAGGCACAGTGAGGCATTCAGAGAGACAAAGACGACGAAATTAGAGAGACACTTGGTAGGCTCTTTTTATACGTGTTTGTTTTCCAATTTGAATTTCAATAAGTCTTTAATCGCTATTTTTCTTCCACACAACGCAAAATGAAGGCGTTACAAAGACAGCGATAAACTTATTCCTCACTCGTCACCTGCTCTTCCCGCATGAGACTCGCTTAGAAAGCCTTGTTTGATTTTATTATAATACGGGTTGATGCACTGTTTACTTGATACTTTGCGATATTTTTTTCTCTCACTAGTTTTCTGTTCTGTGAGAGCGCGCCTTTGTTTTTCAGAAACACCACACGTCTGTCTCAATGAGTATTACGAGTAGATGGACATCGGAGGCGTGGCTTTAGCAGCCATCTCGTTTAAGTAATTGTTAAGGCGAAAGCCGTTAATGGTTCATCGTTGTCGACAAAAGGTTGTCAGTAGAAGTTTATGAGCGGAGGTGTCACGCTTTTGGCGGGTGTCCACCGAGATATGTGAGACAGTTACGGTGTAATTTCCTTTCCTCAAATACAATTTTCATTTTCTTCATTACAGCCCCTCTTTCTCTTTCTTCTTTCACTCCCACTTCCTCCCTTCCTACACGGTGTGGTTCAGGTGTCCACCGAGATGACAGAGAATTACTGTGCCATTTCCCTTCCTCAAAAAGCGTTGCGTTCAATGCGCAAGAGATCGCGCCAAACGGGTGGTGGCGTTCCGTAGACTCCCTGGCAGCGCTACAAAACGCCGTCACGTTCCACTTCTAAATGACAGTTGCCCGTTAATTGAAATTTTGTCACCAATCAGTAATTAGTTACTAATTATGTAAAGAGGAAGACGATCGGCAGCAGAAGCAGCAGAGCCCCTTCCCAGCTAACAGGTCCCCTGTCACTGCGACGTCCAATCTGTCAGCCTATATCCTATTACTACTCCCTTTCCTCTATAAATGCTCCTCTGTCTATCAGTTCACCGTCTGTGTCTTGGCCACTCCCCCGTAGTTGGGTATTTGCCATTTTATTTGAGGCCAGCCAACCAACCAAGAGCCGACGCGCGGCGCGAGACGAGATAAATTGGTAAATTGGTTTTTGAGGAAAGGAAATGGCGCAGTATCTGTCTCACATATCTCGGCGGACATCTGAACCGAGCCGTAATTGAACTGAGGAAAGTGGGAGTGAATGAATAAAAAGAGAAAGAGGTGCCGTAGTGGAGGGCTCCGGAATATTTTCGACCGCCTGGGGATCTTTAACGTGCACTGACATCGCACATCACACGGGCGTGTCTTGCGTTTCGCCTCCTTCGAAACGCGGCCGTCGCGGTCAGGTTCGAACCCGGGTACTCTGGCTCGGTAGACGGGCACCTTACCACTGGTGGTGGTGGTGGTGAAAACATTTATTAAGAAGGGACAGGAGGTATGTTTGGATCAGCTCCCGTAAGGGACTGATCCTTACAAGTACTAGGTGGAGGTCTCTAGTATGGGACCCCAGTGGTGGTGGCCGCCACCCGGGCGCGCCCGACTAAGGCTTGTT